>NC_069504.1:892567049-892902049 GCF_027579735.1 Bombina bombina
AAAATATTCCAACACGACCACCAAACCAGTACGTCCCTTTTCTCCAAAACTAAACCTGTCAAATGAAATATTAACAACTACAACTATTTAATTTACATATGGGAGCGAATAAGTTGATTTGAATATTTAAATTTGAATATTAAATAATTCTAATATTTATAAGATAACTGAATTCTAAAAACCAATTCGAATTAGAATATTACATTACAAAAAAAAATTGTAGCTTAGAAATACTATTTTGAAATTAAAATCAAATTCGAATATTACATTACAAAATTAAATGTGATATATTGGAATCGAATTAGAATATTACATTTCGAAATCGAATGTGAAATATAGATATCGAATTCGAATATTGAATAAAATACAAAGCTAAACATTCTATTATTCGAAAAAATATTTTCAAATGTAATCTAAAAATATGAAAATGTTAGAATGTTATGTAAACATTCGAAGTTTGATTTGAACGAACGTATAAAAATTCATTTTTAGAAACATTCGCCCATCCCTAGGTAGTACACGTATTACAAGTTGAAATCTTTTTAACTCACGCGCTAACCCAACATGGGCAAAAAGCAGAAGTTACAATATTGCGTCAGCATTAACATACTCTCACATTGACTTCAATGGAAAGACAAAAGTGGAAAAAAACACCATACTAATGTGCTAATCCGAATCGCCTAAAGACCCCTAACCCGCCGCATAGCCCACTGCAAAGTCCCCACTATAAACCCCTAAACCACCACAACCCCCATCGCAAAGTAACCCACTACACTGTTAACCCCTAAACTGCCACACACCCACATCACAACGTAACCCACTACATTATTAAGCCCTAAACCTGCCACACCCCCACATTGCAAAGTAGCCCACTACACTATTAACCCCTAAACCACCACAATCCACATCGCAAAGTATCCCACTACACTATTAACCCCTATTAACCCCTAAACTGCCATGCCCAGACATCACAAAGTAACCTACTACACTATTAACCCCTAAATCGTCACACATTAGTGGTGTGTGTGGCTGTTTAGGGTTAAATAGAATAATTTAGTGATATTGTGATATAACCTTTCAGGTCGCTTAAAAAGTATGAGCGTTAAATGTTATTGTGACATGAAACAACACACCGGTGGCACTCAAAAAATGGCAACAGTGCCTTTGGCGAGACGACCCAACGGGTCAAGGACCGCATATGCCAACATAAATCTACGATTAGAAATGAGAAAACTGCTAACCTCCCTGTACCTGCACATTTTATTGAGAAAGGCCACCAAATCAATCAGCTCAGATATATGGTAATAGACCAGGCCCCTACACAGATTAGAGGGGGAGATAGGATCAAGGACCTCCTATATAGGGAGGCCAGATGGATCTGGAAGTTAGATACTATGCACCCTAAGGGTTTTTAACAGGGAATTTGATTTACTTCCTTTTATTTAAGGCCCTTGTTCATTATGTTTCTGTTCTAGTTGATCAATACACTATAGATATATGATATGTAGCCAAATAATTAGCCATATAGCATAGTTTATATAGCAACTTGCTGCATCTGTTTTTAAATGGAGTCTTTTTCACATTAGGTTCTGAAGGGGTTAAAATTTGACTATGTGAGAATGACTTACTTATTTGTTAGGTCAGTTGAGACCTTAACAGGTGTGTGACCCCTTCCCTTAAATTTGTGATTGGTCTCCTATGTACATAAATGTGTGTTTTTGCTTCATATATGTTAGCTTGATAAAGGGGCAGGAGCCCCGAAACGTTGCGCTGTAATAAAGGCACTGTTGCCATTTTTTGAGTTGTTTCATGTCACTTGTTACTGGACTTGTTACTGGACTCTGGAAAGGGAAGTCCCCCTGGTGTGCACCATCTTGAATTTGTTGGAAATATTAAGGACAAAGTGAGTGCTGGTCCTGTTTGTCTAATGTTAAATGTTATTGTGTTTGAATGATCGCATTTTCTTTCAACTTGTAATACGAGTGGGCATTGCCATTCAACGCCGACCATAGAAAATATGGGGAGCATAATTTAAACAGAGTGCCACTTGTAATATGGATTTGAGTTAAAGAAAACATTTTTGCTCCTCGCGCAAATGAAATTGCTCTACTTTTTGACTGGAAAATCTGTCTGATCAGTTATCGAATGATGATTCTGCTTGAAAGGATATTCTTAACCTTTTAGGTCTGTTGAATTCTGATAATGCTTTTATTTGTGATGCAGTTTGGACATAATTAATTTTAAAGGGACATGAAACCCAAATGTTTTCTTTCATGATTTAGAAAGAGCGTGCAATTATAAACAACTTTTCAATTTACTTCTATTATCTAATTTGCTTCATTCTCTTGATATTCTTTGCTGAAAAGCATATCTAGATATGCTCAGTAGCTGCTGATTGGTAGATGCACATAGATGCCTTGTGTGATTGGCTCACCCATGTGCATTGCTATTTCTTTACCAAAGATATCTAAAGAATTAAGCAAATTAGATAATAGAAGTAATTTGGAAAGTTATTTAAAATTGTATTCTCTACCTGAATCATGAAATATTTTTTTTGGGTTTAGTGTCCCTTTAATTCTAAGAGTTTGTCTTTAGCAGTCCTTTACAGAAGGGTTTTATGGCTTAAATCTTGGTCTGCAGAAATGGTGTCTAAGTCCAGACTTTTATCTCTTTCTTTTCATGGAAAGATGGGTTGGATTTTATTATTTCTAATTGGACTGGTGGCAAGGGAGCTTTTCTTCCCCAGGACAAGAAGTTTAACTGTAAATTCAAAGCTCCTAATGGTTTTTGTTCCTTTCGTCAGAAAAAGGAACATACATTTTCTTTCTTTTCTCAGAAACAAGAATCTTCCAATTCTGCATGGAATCCAAGTTCAAACTGGAATAGATCTAAACAGTTTAAGAAACCTTCTCCCTCTACCAAATCAGCATGAAGGTGCGGCCCCCAATCTAGATACTCTAGTAGGGGGCAGATTATTCCTTTTTCAGGAGGTTTGGTTCCGGTCTATTCAGGATCCCTGGGTTCAGAATATTGTTTCTCAGGGTTACTGTATTGGTTTAAGGTGAGACCTCCCAGAGGAATATTTCTTTTGTCTCATGTTTGATCGAAAGCAAGAGTTTTCTTTCAGTCTGCATCAGAACTGGAATTTATGGGTGTTATAGTTCTAGTTCCAATGGTGGAAAAGGGTTTCCGTTTTTATTCAAACTTCTTATAAAGAAAGAAGGAACTTCAAGACCAATTCTGGATTTGAAGGCCCTTAACATGTTTCTCAGAGTTCCAATTTTCAAAGTGGAAACTATTCAGACTATGCTGCCCTTAGTGTAGCAACGTCAGTTTATATCCACAATATATTTAAAGGATGCATTTCTTCATACTTCTATTGACAGGGATTAATACCAGTTTCTAAGGTTTGCCTTTCTAGACAAAAACTTTCAGTTTGTTGCTCTTCCGTTTGGTCTGACTATTGCTCCCAGGATATTTTCATCTAGCAGCATCTCCCACCCACAGACTTGTGTTGTTTCTACAGCAGCATAGTTGGAAGATCAATTTTCTAAAAAGTTATCTTGTTCCCTAGTGAAGAGTCACTTTTCTGGATGTTCAACTAGACTCAGTCTCTATGAGGGATATTTATCAAGCCGTCAACCGCAAATATGCTGGAATTCCGCAGCATAATTGTGGCGAGCCTGTTTCGACCCATTTTTCAAAGCCTACAGACCGGCAAAAGTTGAAATTTGTGACGTAACATACGATCCGCCGGTCTCAATCCAACACAGATCGATGCTTACGTCATTACAGATGTTCCAAATACAAATTAGGCACTATCTGACAACTTTTGCCATTTATAAAACTTCTAACAGGTACGCTCACCACTATTCCAGCCCAGCGTACCTGGTTTTCAATCCGCCACCCTGGAGGTCACGGATGCCATAGGAATCAATGGGAGTCTGAAAGCAGCGAAAGCTTATGTTCGCTGCTGTCAGATATCCCATTGATTTCTATGGTAGAAAACAAATTACGTTTACACCTAATACCCTAACATAAGCCCCGAGTCTAAATATCCCTAATCTGCCACACCGACATCGGCGCAACCTACATAATGTTATTAACCCCTATCCCGCCGCACCCGGACCCCGGCGCAACTGTAATAAAAGTTATTAACCCCTATCCTGCTGCTCCCGGACCCCGCCGCAACTGTAATAAAATTATTAACCCCTATTCTGCCACTCCCGGACCCCGCCGCAACTAAATAAATATATTAACCCCTATCCCGCCGCTCCCGGACCCACCATAACTAAATAAAGTTATTAACCCCTATCCCGCTGCTCCTGCTCCCCGCCGCAAATAAATAAATGTATAAACCCTATCCCTCCACTCTCGGAGCCCACCACAACTCTAATAAAGTTATTAACCCCTATCCCGCCGCTCCCGGACCCCGGCACAACTAAATAAATGTATAAACCCTATCCCTCCTCTCCCGGAGCCCACCGCAACTCTAATAAAGTTATTAACCCCTATCCCGCCACTCCCGGACCCCGCCGCAACTAAATAAATGTATAAACCCTATCCCTCTGCTCCTGGAGCCCACCGCAACTCTAATAAAGTTATGAACCCCTATCCCGCCGCTCCTGAACCCCTCCGAAACTAAATAAATGTATTAACCCCAAAAACCCCTGGCCTCCCACATCACTACCACTTACTAAACCTATTAACCCCTAAACCGCCAGCCCCCCACATCGCCATAAACTAAATTAAGCTATTAACCCCTAAACTTAACAACCCGCTAACTTTACATTAAATATTAACTCATCCCTATCTTATAATAAATTTAAACTTACCTTTAGAATTAAAATAAACTATATTAAACTATTAATTAACCTACCCTAACTATTATACTAAAATTACATTAAACTATATCAAACTACTAATAAACCTACCCTAACTATTATACTAAAATTACATTAAACTAACAATTAAATTAACTATATTACATATTTAAAAACCTAACCCTACTCAAGTTATTTAAATCTACTATTAAAAATGACTACGTTACAAAAAATAACAACTAAGTTACACAAAATAAAAAACACTAAGTTACACAAAATAAAAAATAAATGATCAAATATTTAAACTAATTACACCTAATCTAATAGCCCTATCAAAATAAAAAAAAAAAAACCTAGCCTACAATAAACTACCAATGGCCCTTAAAAGGGCCTTTTGCGGGTCATTGCCCCAAAGAAATCAGCTCTTTTACCTGTAAAATAAAATACAAACACCCCCCCAACAGTAAACCCCCCCAACCACACAACCAAACCCCCCAAATAAAAACCTATCTAAAAAACCTTAGCTCCCCATTGCCCTGAAAAGGGCATTTGTATGGGCATTGCCCTTAAAAGGGCATTTAGCTCTTTTTCAGCCCAATGTCCCTAACCTAAAATAAAACCCACCCAATAAACCCTTAAAAAAACATAACACTAACCTCCGAAGATCCACTTACAGTTTTCGAAGACCAGACATCCATCCTCATGCAAGCGGCAGAAGTCTTCATCCAAGCGGGCAGAAGTCTTCATCCAGACGGCATCTTCTATCTTTATCCGGCGCGGAGCGTCTCCATCTTCAAGACATCCGGCGCGGAGCATCCTCTTCTTACAACGTCTCTTGAAGAATGAAGTTTCCTTTAAATGACGTCATCCAAGACGGCGTCTCTTACATTCCGATTGGCTGATAGAATTCTATCAGCCAATCGGAATTAAAGGGGAAAAAATCCTATTGGCTGTTGCAATCAGCCAATAGGATTGAGCTTGCATTCTATTGGCTATTCCAATAAGTCAATAGAATGCGAGCTCAATCCTATTGGCTGATTGCAACAGCCAATAGGATTTTTTCCCCCTTTATTCCTATTGGCTGATAGAATTCTATCAGCCAATCGGAATGTAAGGGACGCCATCTTGGATGACGTCATTTAAAGGGAAACTTCATTCTTCTTTGACCATCAGAAGAAGAGGCCGGATATCTTGAAGATGGAGCCGCTCCGCGCCGGATGAATGAAGATAGAAGATGCTGTCTGGATGAAGACTTCGTCCCGCTTGGATGAAGACTTCTGCCGGCTTCGTCGAGGACTTCTGCCGCTTGGATGAGGATCGATGTCCGATCTTCGAAAACTGTAAGTGAATCTTTGGGGGTTAGTGTAAGGTTTTTTAAGGGTTTATTGGGAAGGTTTCAATTTTAGGTTAGGGACTTTGGGCTGAAAAAGAGCAAAAAATAAAAGGTTTTTATTTGGGGGTTTGGTTGTGGGAGTGGTGGGTTTTACTGTTAAGGGGGTGTTTGTATTTTATTTTACAGGTAAAAGAGCTGATTTATTTGGGGTAATGCCCCACAAAAGGTCCTTTTAAGGGCCATTGTTAGTTTATTGTTGACTAGGGTTTTTTTATTTTGGGGGGGCTTTTTTATTTTGATAGGGCTATTAGATTAGGTGTAATTAGTTTAAATATTTGATCATTTATTTTTTATTTTGTGTAACTTAGTGTTTTTTATTTTGTGTAACTTAGTTTTTCGTTATGAGCTGTGCGGTGCTAATGAACAGTTTTGTCTCATCGCTCACTTACCTGCAGCACTGGTATTACGTGTTATTAGGCAAGAAGTGAACGTTGAGCAAAATTGAGCTCCTTACAGCACTCCAATACCAGCGCTGCTTAAGTCAGCGGTGAGCTGGTCGTACGTGCTTGTGCACGATTTCCCCATAGGAATCAATGGGGAGAGCTGGCAAAAAGCAGCGTAAAACTCAGTAACGCAGCCCTATGGGGAAATACATTTTATGTTTACACCTAACACCCTAACATGAACCCCGAGTCTAAACAACCCTAATCTTACACTTATTAACCCCTAATCCACCGCCCCCGACATCACCGACACCTACATTATTCTTATTAACCCCTAATCTGCCGCTCCAGACACTGCCGCCACCTACATTATACTTATGAACCCCTAATCTCCCTACCCCTAAATCTAAGTCTAACCCTAACACCCCCTAACTTAAATATAATTACAATAAATCTTAATAAAAATTAATATTATTACCTAAATAATTCCTATTTAAAACTAAATACTTACCTATAAAATAAACCCTAAGCTAGCTACAATATAACTAATAGTTACATTGTAGCTATCTTAGGGTTTATTTTTATTTTACAGGCAAGTTTGTATTTATTTTAACTAGGTACAATAGTTATTAAATAGTTATTAAGTATGTAATAACTACCTAGCTAAAATAAATACAAAAGTACCTGTAAAATAAAACCTAACCTAAGTTACAATAACACCTAACCTAACCCTACAATTAAATAAACTAAATTAAAAACAATTAAATAAATTAAATTAAATTAGCTAAAGTATAAAAACAAACAAACACTAAATTACAGAAAATAATAAACAAATTACAAGATATTTAAACTAATTACACCTAATCTAATAGCCCTATCAAAATAAAAAAAGCACCCACAAAATAAAAAAAAAACCCTAGCCTAAACTAAACTATCAATAGCCCTTAAAAGGGCCTTTTGCGGGGCATTGATCCAAAGAAATCAGCTCTTTTACCTGTAAAAAAATATACAAACAACCCCCCAACAGTAAAACCCACCACCCACACAACCAACCCCCCAAATAAAATACTATCTAAAAAAACCTAAGCTCCCCATTGCCCTGAAAAGGGTATTTGGATGGGCATTGCCCTTAAAAGGGCAGTTAGCTCTATTGCAGGCCCAAACCCTAACTTAAAAACAAAACCCACCCAATACACCCTTAAAAAAATCTAACACTAACCCCCTGAAGATCGACTTACAGTTCTGAAGACCAGACATCCATCCTCAAGGAAACAGCAGAAGTCTTTATCCAAGCTGGGCCGAAGTCCTCAACGAAGCCAGGAGAAGTCTTCATCCAAGCCAGGCGAAGTAGTCCTCCAGATGGGCAGAAGTCTTCATTCAGACGGCATCTTCTATCTTCATCCATCCGATGCGGAGCAGGTCCATCTTCAAGACATCCAATGCGGAGCATCCTCTTCATCCGGAGTCTTCTTACTGAATGAAGGTACCTTTAAGTGACGTCATCCAAGATGAAGTCCCTTAGATTCCAATTGGCTGATAGAATTCTATCAGCCAATCGGAATTAAGGTAGAAAAAATCTTATTGGCTGATGCAATCAGCCAATAGGATTGAAGTTCAATCCTATTGGCTGATCCAATCAGCCAATAGGATTGAGCTCTCATTCTATTGGCTGTTCCAATCAGCCAATAAAATGCAAGCTCAATCCTATTGGCTGATTGGACCAGCCAATAGGATTGAACTTCAATCCTATTGGCTGATTGCATCAGCCAATAGGATTTTTCTACCTTAATTCTGATTGGCTGATAGAATTCTATCAGCCAATCGGAATCTAAGGGACGCCATCTTGGATGATGTCACTTAAAGGTACCTTCATTCAGTAAGAAGACTCCGGATGAAGAGGATGCTCCGCGACGGATGTCTTGAAGATGGACCCGCTCCGCGTCGGATGGATGAAGATAGAAGATGCCGTCTGGATGAAGACTTCTGCCCGTCTGGAGGACCACTTCGCCTGGCTTGGATAAAGACTTCTCCCGGCTTCGTTGAGGACTTCGGCCCTGCTTGAAAGAAGACTTCTGCCGCTTCCTTGAGGATGGATGTCCGGTCTTCAGAACAGTAAGTCGATCTTCAGGGGGTTAGTGTTAGGTTTTTTAAAGGTGTATTGAGTGGGTTTTATTTTTAGGTTAGGGTTTGGGCCTGCAAAAGTGCTAAGTGCCCTTTTAAGGGCAATGCTCATCCAAATACCCTTTTCAGGGCATTGGGGAGCTTAGTTTTTTTTAGATAGTATTTTATTTGGGGGGTTGGTTGTGTGGGTGGTGGGTTTTACTGTTGGGGGGGTTGTTTGTATTTTTTTTTACAGGTAAAAGAGCTGATTTCTTTGGGGCAATGCCCCGCAAAAGGCCCTTTTAAGGGCTATTGATAGTTTAGCTTAGGCTGGGGGGGGGTTTATTTTGGGGGGCTTTCTTTATTTTGATAGGGCTATTAGATTAGGTGTAATTAGTTTAAATATCTTGTTATTTGTTTATTATTTTCTGTAATTTAGTGTTTTTTTTGTTTTTTTTACTTTAGCTAATTTAATTTATTTGTTTTTAATTTAGTTAATTTATTTAATTGTAGGGTTAGGTTAGGTGTTATTGTAACTTAGGTTAGGTTTTATTTTACGGGTACATTTGTATTTATATTAGCTAGGTAGTTATTAAATAGTTAATAACTATTTAATAACTATTGTACCTAGTTAAAATAAATACAAACTTGCCTGTAAATTAAAATAAACCCTAAGATAGCTACAATGTAACTATTAGTTATATTGTAGCTAGCTTAGGGTTTATTTTATAGGTTAGGTAAGTATTTAGTTTTAAATAGGAATTATTTAGGTAATTTTTATTAAGATTTATTGTAATTATATTTAAGTTAGGGGGTGTTAGGGTTAGACTTAGGTTTAGGGGTTAATACATTTAGTATAGTGGCAGCGACATTGGGGGCGGCAGATTAGGGGTTAATAAATGTAGGTAGGTGGCGGCGATGTTAGGGATGGCAGATTAGGGGTTAATAATATTTAAATACTGTTTGCGATGCGGGAGTGCGGCGGTTTAGGGGTTAATATGTTTATTATAGTTGCGGCGATGTCCGGAGCAGCAGATTAGGGGTTAAAAAAATTATTTTAGTGTTTGCGATGCAGGAGGGCCTCGGTTTAGGGGTTAATAGGTAGTTTATGGGTGTTAGTGTACTTTTTAGCACTTTAGTTATGAGTTTTATGTTACGGCGTTGTACCATAAAACTCTTACCTACTGACTTTTAAATGCGTTAGGGATCTTGGAGGTAGAGGCTGTACCGCTCACTTTTTGGCCTCCCAGGACAGACTCATAATATCAGCGCTATGGAAGTCCCATAGAAAAAAGACTTTACGAAGTTTACTTAAGTCATTTTGCAGTAAGGCCAAAGAAGTGTGCGGTGCCCCTAAACCTGCAAGACTCGTAATAGCAGCGGGCGTAAAAAAGCAGCGTTAGGACCTCTTAACGCTGCTTTTTTACCTTAATGCACAACTCGTAATCTAGCCATTAGTGTTTTTTATTTTGTGTAACTTAGTTGTTATTTTTTTGTAACTTAGTAATTTTTTATTGTAGATTTAAATAATTTGAGTAGGGTTAGGTTTTTAAATATGTAATATAGTTAATTTAATTTTTAGTTTAATGTAATTTTAGTATAATAGTTAGGGTAGGTTAATTAATAGTTTAATATAGTTTAAAGTAATTTTAGTATAATAGTTAGGGTAGCTTAATTAATAGTTTAATATAGTTTAATGTAATTTTAGTATAATAGTTAGGGTAGGTTAATTAGTAGTTTAATATAGTTTATTTTAATTCTAAAGGTAAGTTTAAATTTATTATAAGATAGGGATGAGTTAATATTTAATGTAAAGTTAGCGGGTTGTTAGGTTTAGGGGTTAATAGCTTAATTTAGTTTATGGCGAGGTGGGGGGATGGCGGTTTAGGGGTTAATAGTTTAGTAAGTGGTAGTGATGTGGGAGGCCAGGGTTTTAGGGGTTAAAACATTTATTTAGTTGCGGAGGGGTCCGGAAGCGGAGGGATGGGGTTAATAACTTTATTTGAGTTGCAGTGGGCTCCGTGAGCGGAGGGATAGGGGTTAATAACTTTATTAGAGTTGCGGTGGGCTCTGGGAACAGAGGGATAGGGATTAATAACTTTATTAGAGTTGTGGTGGGCTCCAGGAGCAGTGGGATGCGGTTAATACGTTTATTTAGTTGTGTCAGGGGTCCGGGGTAGCGGCGGGATAGGGGTTAAATATTTTAGTATAGTGGTATAGTGGTGGTGTTTAGTGACAGGGTATAAATAAAGTTGGGAAAAAGCCGAATAGCAGCGAGATCAATGACTGTTAGTTAACAACAGTCCGCTGCTCATAGCCCTGTACTTGGTGCGTGGCTTTTTGACAGCTTTTTATATAAATAAGGAGAGCGTATTCAGGTCCGCGGCCGCGATGTTAGGCGAGCGTATTGGTGCTGGCTAAAGCAACATAGTTGACGGCTTCATAGATAGGCCTCTATGAGTCTATCTTTGACCGAACTAAGAAGGTTGAAGCTGGTTGCAACTTGTTCGAATCTTCAGTCTATTCTATGTCCTTGAGTAACACTTTGTATTGAAGTTTTAGGCCTAATGATTGCCACATTGGATGCTATTCTGTTTGCTCTGTTCAACTTTGTATGGTTCGACAATGGTGCAGGGATAATAGCTTTCCCAGAAAATCCATCTGGATTCCAAAACAAGACAGTCCCTATCTTGGTGGCTGGATAATCATGTTATTATTCAGGCGCTTCTTTTGTTAATCCTATTTCGACTGTGATCACGAGAGAAAGTCTTTCAGGCTGGGGTGCAGTCTGGGGGTCTAAGAGAGCACATGGAGTTTGGTCTCTTCAGGAGGCAAGGTTACCAATAAATGTTTTGGTACTCCATGCAATTTTCAGGGCCCACCAGAGTTGGCACTGTTGGAGAGGGAGTCTTATCTGTGCTTTCAGTCAGACAATGTTACAGCAGAAAAGGGCTATAAAGTACATGTATATATGTATGTATATATATATATATATATATATATATATATATTATATATAGTCATGGTCAAAAATATTGGCACCCCTGCATTTCTGTCAGATAATGCACCACTTTGCCCAGAAAATTGTTGTAATTACAAATGTCTAGGCATTCTCGTGTTTATTTATATTGTTTGTGATGTTATGACACAAAAAAGCGGAGAGAAAACCCCCCCAAATCTGACACATTCCATGCAAAACTCCAAAAATGGACTGGAAAAAATTATTGGCACCCTCAATTTAATATTTTGTTGCACACCCCTTGGAAAAAATAACTGAAATCAATCGCTTCCTGTAACCATCAATGAGTTTCTTACACCTCTCTACAGGAATTTTAGACCACTCCTCTTTCGCCAATTGCTCCAGGTCTCTCAGATTGGAAGGGTTTCTTTTGCCAATTGCGGTTTTGAGATCTCTCCACAAGTGTTCTATGGGATTGAGAGCTGGACTCATTGCTGGCCAGTTCAGTACTCTCCAGCACTTTGTCTTAAACCATTTCAGGGTTCTTTTTGATGTGGACTTTTGGTCATTGTCCGGCTGTAAGACCCATAACCTGCGAGAGACCCAACTTTCTGACACTGGGCAATACATTGCACCACATAATTCTTTGGTAGTCTTCAGATTTCATAATGCCATGCGCACAGTCAAGACATCCAGTGCCTGAAGCAGCAAAGCAGCCCCAAAACATCAGTAAACCTCCACCATGCTTGACTGTAGGGACTTTATTCTTTTCTTTAAAAATCTAATTTCTTTTTCTGAAAACAGTAGAATGATGGGCTTTACCAAAAAGCTGTAATTTTATTTCGTCTTTCCACAGCACATTTTTCCAAAAGGATTTTGGCTTCCTCAGGTAAGTTTTGGCAAACTCCAATCTGGCTTTTTTATGTTTCTGTGTCAGCAGTGGGGTCCCCCTGGGTCTCCTACCATAGCGTTCCTTATTATTTAGATAGCAGCATATAGTGCAAGCTGACACATTTGTACCCTGTGTCTGAAGGTCAGCTTGAATTTGTCTGGAAGTTGATCGAGGTTCTTTATCCACCATTCGAACAATACTTTGTTGCAATCTTTGATCAATTTTTCTCTTTCGTCCACATCCAGGGAGATTAGCTACAGTACCATGGGCTGTAAACTTCTTGCCAATGTTGCGCACAGTGGACACAGGAACATTAAGATATCTGGAGATGGACTTGTAACCTTGAGATTGTCCATGATTTTCCACAATTTTTGTTCTCAAATCCTCAGACAATTATTTGCTGCTCTTTCTCTTCTCCATGCTCAGTGTGGCACACAGAGACACACGACAGAAAGGTTGAGTTAATTTTTCACAATTTTATCTGGTTGCCGGTGTGATTTCTATATTGTCAGCACCTGTTAATTGACACGCACATGTTAATTGACACAGGTAAGTTTAATTACAACTCAAAGGAGCATCACAAACTTGGAATGCAATTATTTCGTACAATTTTAAGAAGGTGCCATTAATTTTGTCCAATCCATTTTCGGAGTTTTGAGTGGAATGTGTCAGATTTGGCTTTGTTTTCTCCACTTTTTTGTGTCACACCAATACAAACATAAGAAATAAACATGAGAATGCCTAAACATTTGTAATTGCAACAATTTTCTGGGCGAAGTGGTGCATTATCTGACAGAAATGCAGGGGTGCCAATATTTTTGGCCATGACTGTATATATCTAAATATGTATGTATGTGGGTATATATGTATTTACATGTGTATTTATGTGTAGATATGTATATAACTACACACACACACATATATATATATAAAAAAATGCTCTGTTGTGTTGAATAACGCTATATAAAATCAGTCTATTGGCTGCACTATAACCGTAAATGGCAACCTAAGCCTGTACATGATCAAATGTTTAAGTATGTGAAGTTGATTAAATGCATACTTGCAGGCAATATCTGATGGTAGTTATGAAGGGCTGTAGTGTGAATATGAGCCATAATTGTGGAAACCAGTAACATGAGAATGTGCTTGTGATTATGGTACCCATGGCAACTACAATAGTATTATTGTACACAATTGTTTTGTGGAAATAGTTTTATAAGTATTTAGCTTTGTGTGATGTTACTGTACTCTTTTAGTACATGAGTGTTTAGCACAGATATATGTAAATAACAAAATTTAAAACACATGATGAAGTTTATTGCAGAGAGCAGAAACCAGAAGTAGGCAAGAGGTCACTTCCGGTTACACAATGTTGTGTAGAATCACAATTTTACAGTTATGAAGTCATATGAGGTATGATGGTGCACCTTTTAGGCATAAGTATGTAAGCATGCGTTTATGTATATATGTATAAGGCACAGAATCTACCATAACACAGAGATACGATACCAGAAGTAGACGAGGGGTCACTTCTGGTTGCATGTTTGTGTTCCATATAAACACTGATCGTTTTTGTTTGACACCACAGTTTGTAAAAGTGGGGGTATGTATTTAATAATGTACACTATATAAGTGTTGTATTTCACCACAATCGCCTAGATTACGAGTTTTGCGCTAAACAGGGTGCAAAACTAACACCAAAAAAGTTGCGTTATTTCACTCTCCTAGCACTGCCATTACGAGTTACTGAAAAGCCTCCTTGTACTGTGCGATATGATGCGTTAAGCTCCATACCGCACTAAATCCAAGGGCTGATTTGACATGCTCGTGCACACTTTCCCCCATAGACATCATTGGGGAAAAAAGCTAACACCTAAAGTGTGGAATGACAAATCTCCGTAATGCAAACCCATTGATGCCTATGGGGAAAAAAAAAGTTATATTTAAACCTAACACCCTAACATAAACACCAAGTCTAAACACCCCTAATCTGCTGCCCCAGACATCGCCGCCACTAAATAAACCTATTAATCCCTAAACCACCAGCCCCCCACATCACAAAACACTAAATTAAACTATTAACCCCTAAACCTAACACCCCCCTAACTTTAAATTAAAATGACAATATATCTATCTTAAAATAAATAAAAACTTACCTGTGAAATAAAAAAATACTAAATTTAAACTATAAATTAACCTAACATAACTATTCTAATAAAATAAAAAAACTACCAATTAAAAAAATCTAAATTACAAATTTTAAAAAACACTACAAAAAAATAAAAAAAATCTAAAATTACAAAAAATAATAAACACTAAATTACAAAAAACAACAACACTAAGATTACAAAAAATAATAAAGGAAATTATAAAAAATAAAAACAATTACACCTAATCTAATAGCCCTATAAAAATAAAAAAGCCCCCCCCCCAAAAAAACCACCCCCTAACCTACAATAAACTACCAATAGCCCTTAAAAGGGCCTTTTGTATGGTATTGCCCTAAATTAAGCAGCTCTTTTACCTGTAAAAAAATACAAAGTCCCCCCAACAGTAAAACCCACCACCCAACCAACCCCCCAAAATAAAAAACCTATCTAAAGGGGCATTTGTATGGGCATTGCCCTTAAAAGGGTATACAGATCTTTTACACTGCCCTTAAAAGGGCATTCAGCTCTTTTAAAAGTGCCAATCCCTAATCTAAAAAAAAAACCCAACCCAAAAAATTAAAAAAAAACTAACACTAACCCCATAAAATCTACTCACGGTTCCTGAAGTCCGGACATCCATCTTCATCCGCACGGCGGGAAATCTTCATCCAGGCAGCAACACCTTCATCCATCTCGGGACCTCTTCTATCTTCATCCGGGCGGCCAGGAGCGGAGCTATCCTGGAAGACATCCTGCGCGGAGCGTCCTCTTTATACGTTCACCATGGTACACTGAAGTTGAATGCAAGGTAGCCATTTCAAAATGGCGTACCTTGCATTCCTATTGGCTGATTTGATTCAGCCAATAGGATGAGAGCTTCTGAAATGAAACTCCACCTGGACCTCTGCCTCCGCATCTACTGACCGCTCCGCCTGGAGGAAGATAAAAGATGCCGGTCCCGAGATGGATACAGATGGAGCCGCCTGGATGAAGTTGCTTCACCGCTGGGATGAAGATCTTTCGCCGGACTTCAGCAACTGTGAGTACCGATTTTGGGGTTAGTGTGAGGTATTTTTTTTTTGTGGTGTTTTTTTTTTAGATTAGGGCTTTTTTTATTTTTATGGGCTGAAAAAGAGCTTAATGCCCTTTTAAGGGCAGTAAAAGAGCTGAATGCCCTTTTAAGGGTAATGCCCATACAAATGCCCTTTTCAGGGCAATGGGTAGATTAGTTTTTTTAGTTAGGTTTTTTTAATTTTGTGGATTTGGGGAGGTGGGGGTTTGTAAAAGAGCTGTTAACATTAGGGCAATGCCCTTCAAAAGGCCCTTTTAAGGGCTATTAGTATTTTTTTTTAACTGAGTATTAGAATAGGAATCATTTTTATTATTTTGGATAATTTTGTTGGTTATTTTTTGTAATGGAATTTTTTTTATTTTTGTGGTGTTTGTTTTTTAGATTAGTCATTTTTTATTTTTAATGGGCTGAAAAAGAGCTGAATGCCCATACAAATGCTATTTTCAGGGCAATGGGTAGATTAGGTTTATTTTTATTTTGTAGGTTTACGGGGTGGGGTTTTAAATTTTCTTGCAAAAGAGCTGTTAACTTTAGGGCAATGCCCTACAAAAGGCCCTTTTAAGCAATTTATTATAGATTAGTTTTTTTGGGGGGGTGGTTTTTTTTAAAATGGGGTATTAGAATAGGAATAATTTTTATTGTTTTGGATAATTTCTTTTGTTATTTTTGTAATGGTAGATTTTTTAAATTTTTTGTAATTTTAGGTTTTTTATTTTTAGCAATGTTAAGTTTTTTATTTTTAGTAATGTTAGGTTTTATTAGTGTAAGCTTAGGTTTTATTTTTATTTCACAGGTAAGTTTGTATTTATTTTAACTAGGTAGTTAGTAAATAGTTATATTGTAGCTAGCTTAGGTTTTATTTTTATTTCACAGGTAAGTTTGTATTTATTTTTAAATAAGTAGTTAGTTAATAATTGTAACTTTATTTTAGGTCTATTTTAATTATGTTAAAATTAGGGGGTGTTAGGTTTAGGGGTTAATATAGTTTAATTTAGGTTGTTGTGATGTGGGGGCAGTGGTTTAGGGGTTAATAGGTTTTTTTTTTTTTTTAAATTCTTTATTTATTCAGCGAAGAGACATAACATGAATCAAAACAGAAGAAAAGAAAACATTTCCCGATTCCTGGGAAGATTGTTACAGAGTATCAAACTAGCATTGATTCATCAATTGGTTTTACATCAACATGACATATCTCTCACAGTTTTTCTTTTTTAAGTTTCCCCCCCCCTCCCTTTCTTCCCCTCCTCCCTTATGCGCCTATTACTCAGCCAGCCGGCTCCTCTTCCCTCCCCCAGGGTGTCAGTCCTCCCCGTCCACCTCCCGTCCCACCTTCCACTAAAGAAGCGTTATCTCTCTATTTACTATTCTGCAAGATCTACCTTCCATTCTCCTCGTAACTGAGCTTCCAACAGATATTCGGAATTGCGTATGGGGTATAAGATTCTCGCCAATTGTGGAGCATGTAGTGAGTGTAAGTAAGTGTCCCATTTCTTCATGAAACGTGCCGTGCGGTTTGCTATATCTCCCAAAGTGTCTGCCTGTTCGTGTATCAGCTGTGCATGTATCTCATTTTTTAACTGCAATAGGGTTGGTGCACGTCTATCTATCCAGTACTTCAGAATCATTTTCCTCGCTTGGAGAATGACATTGTGTAGAAAAGCTGTCTTATTTCTGGGCAGCTCAGGCGTATCTAGGAATAATACCATTTGTGGTGTAAGCGTTGCCACTTGTATGTTCAGGGAACGTAGCCAATGACAAATCATTCCCCAAAACTTCTTCAGCCTAGGGCACTCCCATAGCATATGCAACAAGGATGCCTGTGCCTTAGAGCACTTCGGACAATTCCCCGTGTGATCCCTTTCCCATTTTCTGTATTGGTGAGGAGTCACATAGGCGCCCTGCAATATTTTTGTGTGAGATTCTCTAATGTTCATCGCCAAGGTGGCTCTCCGAACATTTTCGATACTATTTTGGATCTGTGCTTTGGCTATAGGAACATTTAGAATTCCGGTCCATTTTTCCCCTAGGTATTCCAGGGTATGTCCGTTAGTGGGGGCCAACAATGTCTGGTATATTGGGGAGATGGAAGTGCAACCCTGGGAGTATAGACTGCAGAGTTGGTGGACACCACTGTTAGGTTCAGGGAAATCTTCTGAGTTAACCAACTCCAAGACGTAATGCCTAGCCTGGAGGTAGGCGAAGTGGTGCGTACGTGGCAGATTGTAAGTCGTTTGGAGTTGTGAGAAAGTACATATAGTTTTCCCAGTGCCCTCCAGCATCTTGGACACCCTGTCTAGTCCCAAAGACTTCCAGGTCTTGAATGTCTGCGTGGTCATGCCTGGCACGAAGTGTGGATTCCCCTGCAGGGGTAAATACTTCGATATTTCATGACTACATTTCAATTTGCTGCATATTTTTCTCCATGCCTGTAAAGGCTGTGACATGAGGGGATAATGTATCAGAGACTTGTCTAGCTTATCAGCCTTAAGATGTGGAAGAACAGAGAGCGACCAAGGCTGAACCACCTGCCGCTCTAGTTCTGGGATTGTGAAATGACTATTTCCCGTTAGCCAGTCTAGGACGTATTTCGCCTGTGCCGCCCAGCAATAGAGCTCAAAGGGGTTAATAGGTTTATTTAGTGTTTTAGTTAGTGTTGGGGATGTGGGGGAACTGCGGTTTAGGGGTTAATAGGTTTCGTTAGTGTTGGCAATGTCGGGGAACTGTGGTTTAGGAGTTAATAGGTTTAGTTAGTGTCGGGAACTGCGGTTTAGGGGTTAATAGGTTTAGTTAGTGTCATTGATGTCGGGGGAACTGCAGTTTAGGGGTTAATAGGTTTAGTTAGTGTTGGCAATGTTTGGGAACAACACAACATGTTATGGGTTAATAGGGTTATTTAGTGTTTTAGTTAGTGTCAGCGATGTCGGGGAACTGAGGTTTAGGGGTTAATAACTTTAGTTAGTGTTGGCCGATGTGGGGGGATGGCAGTTTAGGGGTTAATAGCTTTATTTAGTGTCGGCGATGTGGATGGTGGCGGCGGTTTTAGATAATTTTGTTTCGGCAATCGGCGGCATATTAGTTATGTTAAGTTAAATCGTTTTTTTAGGATCCTTTCGTTTTTTCGGATCCATTCTTTATTCATATGCATTATGCTATTCTAAACTTTAGAATAGAATAATGAATATGGATAAAGAAAGGATCCGAAATAACGGACGGATCCGAAAAAAAGATTTAACTTAACATAACTAATTTGCTGAAACAATTTTTTTTTTTAAACTTAACTAAATGAATTTGCCAAAACAAAATTGTTTATTTAACTAATGAAAACGAAATGAAGCTAAACTAAATTTGTAGCATTGCACATGTCTAGTATATACAAAACATCTATTAAATTAATTTAGAAATCTACAGGAAAATATATATTTATTTGCAGTGATAATTTATATATCCTCAAATATATCCTAAAATGATTCAATAATTATTATTATTATTATTATTAAGGGACAGCAAAAGCTAAACCCCGCATATATATATAGGTTAATATCAGTTATTTTATTAAGACCTTGGGGTATTGTACTTTGTAATTTAAAATTCCAAAATGTCTCACGTAGATTAAGTTTACTTTCCCTGTCACCAACTCTTCTCCAAGTGGGAACATGGTCAATGCCTTGAAGCATGACTAATTCAGTATCAGAGTTATGACATTCCCTAAAATGTCTTGCTACAGGGGTGTCAGATTCAGGGTCTTTAATAGATCTGATATGTTGAAAAAATCTATCTTTGAGCAATCTTTTTGTCTTACCTATGCATTGTTTGTAGCATCCCCTACAGGTCAGAAGCTATACTACATGTGTTATGGCACAGGTAATGAAAAAAATAATTTTATATTGTTTGATGTCTTTAGTAGACACAAAAGTTTTACAGATTGGTCTCCTACACTTGTAGAATCCCTTTCTCTGTTCCAACCAACAATTATAGCTTTTTTTGGGTAGTTCTGAGGGGGAGACAAAATTTGTAATTGTTTTCCCATTTTTGAAGATAAATTCACAACCTTGTTGAGTTATAGTTTTAAGGACAGTGTCAGTATAAAATATAGGCATAGATTCTTTGATAATGTTGCAGATACCAGTGTATTCCAAACTATAAGTAGTTATAAATTTAGGTCTAGAGTAATTTCTTTTGGAAGACTTGGAATTATAATGCAATAAATCATCTCTGTTGATATAATCAACTTTGATTTGGGCTTTTTCAAGGGTGATTTTATCATATCCTCTATCTGTAAGCCTCTTGGGTAATGATATCAGCTTGTTTTAAGTATCTCTCCTGACTGGAACAGTTTCTTTTTGCCCTGATATATTGTCCTTTCAGTATACCCCCTTATTGTATGTCATGAGTGACAGGAATTGAAATCAAGAATGATATTACCTGCAGTGGGTTTATGATACAGATCTGTCTCAATTATTCCCTTCTTTCTGTATAAAAAGTGTATAAAAAGTGTATATACACATATACACTTTGGAGCCCTTTCCAGTTAAATACCTTTTAACTTGAAAAATATTTTGTATTAAATGTTAATGTGTTATAAAGTGTTTACTGGGTATTTATTATAAATATTTTACATTCCAATTCTGTTCACTTAGAAGAAAATGATGACCGGGAGGATGGCTACGATGCCGCTCCAGTGTGTTTGACACGCTGATGAAAAAGATACAGAATCTCCCAAAAGTGAGTACACCCCTCACATTTTTGTAAATATTTTATTATATCTTTTCATGTGACAACACTGAAGAAATGACACTTTTCTACATTGTAAAGTACTGAGTGTACAGCCTGTATAACAGTGTAAATTTGCTGTCCCCTCAAAATAACTCAACACACAGCCATTAATGTCTAAACCATTGGCAACAAAAGTGAGTACACCCCTAAGTGGAAATGTCCAAATTAGGCCCAATTAGCCATTTTCCCTCCCCGGTGTCATGTGACTCGTTAGTGTTACAAGGTCTTAGATGTGAATGGGGAGCAGGTGTGTTAAATTTGGTCTTACCGCTCTCACACTCTCTCACACTGGTCACTGGAAGTTCAACATGACACCTCATGGCAAATAACTCTCTGAAAAAAAGAATTGTTGCTCTACATAGTTGGCCTAGGATATAGGAAGATTGCCAAGACCCTGAAACTGAGCTGCAGCACTGTAGGCAAGACCATACAGCGGTTTCACAGGACAGGTTCCACTCAGAACCGGCTTCGCCATGGTCGACCAAAGAAGTTGAGTGCACATGCTCAGCGTCATATCCAGAGGTTGTCTTTGGAAAATAGACATATGAGTGCTGCCAGCATTGCTGCAAAGGTTGAAGGGGTGGGGGGTCAGCCTGTCAGTGCTCAGATCATACGCTGCACACTGCATCAAATTGGTCTGCATGGTTGTCGTCCCAGAAGGAAGCCTTTTCTAAAGATGATGCACAAGAAAGCCTGCAAACAGTTTACTGAAGAGAAGCAGAATAAGGACTTGGATTACTAGAACCATGTCCTGTGGTTCGATGAGACCAGGATAAACTTATTTAGTTCAGATGGTGTCAAGCATGTGTGGCGGCAACCAGATGAGGAGTACAAAGACAAGTGTGTCTTGCCTACAGTCAAGCATGGTGGTAGGAGTATCATGGTCTGGGCCTGCATGATTGCTGCTGGCACTGGGGAGCTACAGTTCATTGAGGGAACCATGAATGCCAACATGTACTGTGACATACTGAAGCAGAGCATAATCCCCTCCCTTCAGAGACTGGGCCACAGGGCAGTATTCCAACATGATAACGACCCAAACACACCTCCAAGATGACCACTGCCTTGCTAATGAAGCTGAGGGTAAAGGTGATGGACTGGTCAAGCATGTCTCCAGACCTAAACCCTATTGAGCATCTGTGGGGCACCCTCAAACGGAAGGTGGGGAAGCGTAAGGTCTCTAACATCTACCAGCTCTGTGATGTCATCATGAATGAGTAGAAGAGGACTCCAGTGGAAACCTGTGAAGCTCTGGTGAACTCCATGCCCACGAGGGTTAAGGCAGTGCTGGAAAATAATGGTGGCCACACAAAATATTAACACTTTGGACCCAATTTCGACATTTCCACTTAGGGGTGTACTCACTTTTGTTGTCAACGGTTTAGACATTAATGGCTGTGTGTTGAGTTATTTTGAGGGGGCAGCAAATATACACTGTTATACAGGCTGTACACTCACTACTTTACATTGTAGCAAAGTGTCATTTCTTTAGTGTTGTCACATGAAAAGATATAATAAAATATTTACAAAAATGTGAGGGGTGTACTCACTTTTGTGAGATACTGTATGTTGTCTTGATAAAGGCTTGACTATGAGCCAAAACGTCGACATCTGACTTTTCATGAAGATTTACTAATAAAATTTGAAGATTTTTAATACACATATATATATATATATATATATATATATATATATATATATATATATATATATATATATATATATTCATAAAGATATATAGGTAAATATATATATTTTACAAATAAAATTAATCATATATATATATATAGAAATAAATATTATTTAAAAACAGGAAATTTTCTTCTATGTGAAGAACATTGGAATGTAAAATGTTCATAATTTACTAACGCTATTAGCCTAAAGGGTGTTGTGTTAGCTCCACTGAAATCTATGGGGAGATAAAGTTAACACGGTCACAATATAGGAAGTCATAAAGTTAGCACACATTGGGTTTTGATCGCAAGCAAACTTTTTTCTTTTTAACTTTGTAATAAGCATGCTAACCTGCCCTCCTTAAAAGCTTAATTCTAGCAAAGATTGCAAGCTAGCAAAAAAAAAATAATATAAATAAAGAGCTTGCCACTTTTAATCTATACCAGTGTGAGGGTGCTTAGTGTCCCATTAAACATTTACATACATCAATTATTTCTCCCTTGTGTTGGTAAGTATTGACAGCGTAATCAGTGAGTAGATGTATTGGAGTCATGTGTACAGGCATTCATTGCCCACAGCAGTAGAGAAATACCACTGTGAGCATATTGGAGTTGTAATCAAAGAGTTCAGGTGTATTTATTTTAATGACAAACACTAGTTAACAGCACCACTTTTGACTAAACTCACAGAGTGCAATGCAAGTGGGCAGAATAAACAATCCACTAGATAAAAATATATGCAAAAGCCTAATTATATTATGGCATAAAGTGATATGCTAATAACTTAAATAATTATTAGTAAAGATTGATATATATATATATATATATATATATATATATATATATATATATATATATATAAACAAACTATAAACACACACATTACATGTGGTCTGTTTTCCTAATTTTGGTCTTTAATTCCTAGTTTGGCATTTGTCTGTGTTCTAGCAACAACATACTATGGTTTAAATGGCCTTCATTCCAGTACTGACACACACGTTAATGGTTTAAATAGCTTTCATTACTACAATACTACAATGACAAATACACAGTATGGTTTACTCATCTAATACTACAGCAACACTGAGTTTATGCTACGGAGAATAGAGGGCTGTGCATGTTATTATAACATTAGAAACAGGTTTGATTAATAATTACTGATGTCTCATAATGGGTAAAGTATATTAATGAGCATGTCAGTTAAGGGTTCTGCTTGGTTTGATGCAACCTTTTGATGAGTGAGTGGTTTAGATATTTATAGTTGTTTAATTACAACATTAATCTGCCAAAACATTGTTTATTGGAAGCAAATTTTTTTTTGTCAGAAAATGAACTGGTGTTGTTAGTATGTGTACAGAGGACAAATAGCAACATATGTATGTCATTGTCAGTGTGACATTGTGGGCAGATAATTCATCTGGGGAAAGAAACTGGAGGGGGAGATTTATGGAAAGAGCTCAATCCTGTTGCAATTACACTTGTGGTTAGACTAGTAAATACTGCTAACCTGATGAAACAGTTGTGACTCACAAGTCCTCATATATACAACTGCAAGAATTTGTGATTCTCACCAGTTACAAAAGAAATCGCAAAAGGCATTTTGCAACAGTATCACAATCTCTTGCAATTTCTTATCACTAGCAGCTATCACTTACTCTTTTTTTTATACATGCCGTGATCTGGTGTAAAGTTATTTCATTTAAATGATAAGTAGTACAATTACCACTAACCACATTCACCCCAAATGCAATTAATTCCCACATTCTTTATTGCATTTGATATAATCTGCAATCTCTTCACATTGCAACTGTCCCAGCCTCCCAATGTCTAATTCAAGGCTCACAACTAACAATTATTTTGTTTGCAGATATACTGCAGTCCAATGGTTAAGTTCTGATGCATTTATAAAAATATGACTCCACAGTCAACATATTTAAAACATTCAAACTCATAATTGCAACCATAGATTAACTTTCTGGTCATCACATTGTAGCTGTGTACATGTTTCATGATTTAAAATGTGTAATTATATATATATATATGTGTGTGTACTTATGTATTTATGCATATACATACATATTATTATTATTATTGGTTATTTGTAGAGCGCCAACAGATTCCGCAGCGCTATACATACATATATACACATATAAACACACATATACCACACACACACACTTTGTAGCCCTTTCCATCCAAATACCTTAAAATATGAGAGATCATTTTTATTCAATTATAATATTTTAAAATGTGTTTTCTGTGTATGTACTGTAAATATTTTATATTCCAATGTTCTTAACATAGTAGAACATATAAAAATCTGTATATATCTATATCTGTATATATAAATCTCTATCTATCTATCTATCTATCTATCTATCTATCTATCTATCTATCTATGCATGCAATAGGATAAGTGCACTTCCACAAACATAAAGTTAAATGCCAGGGTGCTATGAGAATGTAGATAATAAAATAGAACAAAGCACTCACTGGTCTAATCAAGTAGTTTATTCCATAGTGACGTTTCGGGGTGATGAAGGGGTGAACACCCCGAAACGTCACTATGGAATAATCTACAAGGTTTGGACACTTGATAAGACCAGTGAGTTCTTTGTTCTACTTTATTATATATACATATATATATATATATATATATTTTTATATATAGTATCCCACAAAAGTGAGCACACCCCTCACATTTTTGTAAATAGTTTAATATATATTTTCATGTGACAACACTGAAGAAATTACACTTTGCTACAATGTAAAGTAGTGAGTGTACAGCCTGTATAACAGTGTAAATTTGCTGTCCCCTCAAAATAACTCAATACACAGCCATTAATGTCTAAACCGTTGGCAACAAAAGTGAGTACACCCCTAAGTGGAAATGTCCAAATTGGGCCCAAAGTGTCAATATTTAGTGTGGCCACCATTATTTTCCAGCACTGCCTTACCCCTCTTAGGGCATGGAGTTTTCCAGAGCTTCACAGGTTGCCACTGGTTGTCCTCTTCCACTCCTCCATGATGACATCACGGAGCTGGTGGACGTTAGAGACCTTGCGCTCCCCCACCTTCAGTTTATAGCTCCCCAGTGCCGGCAGCACTCATGCAGGCCGAGACCATGACACTCCCACCACCATGCTTGACTGTAGGCAAGACACACTTGTCTTTGTACTCCTCATCTGGTTGCCGCCACACACGCTTGACACCATCTGAATTAAATAAGTTTATCTTGGTCTCATCGAACCACAGGACATGGTTCCAGTAATCCATGTCCTTAGACTGTTTGTCTTCGGCAAACTGTTTGCGGGCTTTCTTGTGCATCATCTTTAGAAGAGACTTACTTCTGGGATGACAGCCATGCAGACCAATTTGATGCAGTGTGCAGCGTATGGTCTGAGCACTGACAGGCTGACTCCCCACCCCTTTACCCTCTGCAGCAATGCTTGCAGCACTCATACGTCTATTTCCCAAAGACAACCTCTGGATATGACGCTGAGCATGTGCACTCAACTTCTTTGGTCGACCATGGCGAGGCCTGTTCTGAGTGGAACCTGTCCTGTGAAACCACTGTATGGTCTTGCCCACCGTGCTGCAGCTCAGTTTCAAGGTCTTGGCAATCTTCTTATAGCCTAGGCCATCGTTATGTAGAACAACAATTCTTTTTTTCATATCCTCAGAGAGTTATTTGCCATGAGGTGTCATGTTGAACTTCCAGTGACCAGTGTGAGAGAGTGTGAGAGCGGTAAGACCAAATTTAACACACCTGCTCCCCATTCACATCTAAGACCTTGTAACACTAACGAGTCACATGACACCGGGGAGGGAAAATGGCTAATTGGGCCTAATTTGGACATTTCCACTTAGGGGTGTACTCACTTTTGTTGCCAATGGTTTAGACATTAATGGCTGTGTGTTGAGTTATTTTGAGGGGACAGCAAATTTACACTGTTATACAGGCTGTACACTCAGTACTTTACAATGTAGAAAAGTGTCATTTCTTCAGTGTTGTCACATGAAAAGATATAATAAAATATTTACAAAAATGTGAGGGGTGTACTCACTTTTGTGGGATACTGTATATATTATTGTCTGAAGACGGGGGTAACCCCCGAAACGTCACGTATGGATTAAAATCCTCTTTTGAGCATCAAGACCCTGTGAGTGTATTATATATATATACTGTGTATATATATATATATATATATATATATATTATATATATATATATATATATAATATTGTTATTACATAAAAATATATTCAGAATAGAATATGAATAGTTGATTATTGTTATTATCATGGGGGAAATCGTATCCAACAAGGGAAAAGTTACAATTAATGTTGAATATAGAAAAAAAATTATGTATTTTTCTTCTGACAGAATTTCTTACTAGTCGAGGAATAGTAGACAAGTGGGAAATTTCAACCCTGAATATTATTATTACCTATTTGGCATATGTATATTTCATAACATGTTGTTTATTTACAAAGAGCTTATCTTTATTACCTATTACATTTTAAAGTTAAAAACAATTTTGGCAAGATTACAACTCGCACAGCAAATCAGTTGCAAGAACACAGCGCGTTATGGCTTTTTGCATTTGGTGTTGTGCAGCTATTACAAGTTGCAAAATAACTTATTTTGCGTGCGCATTAAGCCCGCGTAATCTAAACAGCCAAATTGTGTGCGCGTTCAAGTATTCCCCATAGAAGTCAATGGAGATGACAAATAAAAAGCACACAAATACCATAATATGATCCGCAAAGCCCATGACGTATTCTCCTTGAAAAGTGTACATGAAAATGCGAATATTTCATATTGTGAAAATGTTTTCATAACGGAATATGTTCTATTTATTTATAAATAAATATTTCTCTCTCTCTCTCTCTCTCTCTCTCTCTCTCTCTCTCTCTCTCTCTATATATATATATATATATATATATATATATATATATATATATATATATATATATATATGATTTTTTGGCTGATATATCTATTTATAGCGAGATATGTATTTGAATATATATCTATATTTCTTGAGATCTATATGCGAATATTGCTTTGAAAATCCCTCTGAGATATTGTTTAATGTGCATAAGATTGTAATGTAAAATCTTTTCATTATCTCCCAAGTTAAACATATCTCTATTTAAATCCATGTTTCTCTATGTATGTGTATGTTAGTCAATGCAAAATCCCTGCGTCTGCTTTTTTTTCTTTAACACCCGAGATCTCCTATCTTTGAGCCCTTATAACTTTTGTGTGCAATATTTTTTTTTAAATAATTTTGTTAGACAGTGTTAATATGAGTGTTAGTGTAATGTATTTTTTAAGTGTTTCGTAAATTTTTTATGTTGCATAGAACTTTTAACTACAGCTCTTCGAGCGCTTAAAGGATTGTTGCATAAAAGGTGAATGCACGCGCAACTTGTAAAAGCTACGCAATGAAAATTGATTGCAAAAAGACCAGATTGAGCGCAGAAAAAGTATAACGTGTGACTTGTAATCTTGCCCTTTGTCTCTTATCTTAAAACACACTAAATCTTTTACTTATCTATAAATTTGAAGTGGTTACCTCTTTAGATTTGCGATGCCAGTCTCTGCTATTTGACCCTCCTTTATCTTTTTTTTGTTCCTCAGACACACTTTGCTGTTTAGGGAATCCCCAAGGTTTGCAGTCATGTGGTGAGTTGCTGATTTTATTATCACTAATTGAAATTTCCTCAGTCAAGGAGCGTACAGACCGTTGTGTAAAGAGATTTTTCTTCAAGGCTTTGACTCGAAGGCTCTCAGTAGTACCATTATTGACATCAGAACAACAGCATTCTGACTTACTTTCCAATTTGCCATTGTGGGAAGTATTTTGATCTTGAAATGAATTTGGAGAGGCCCTTGTGGTGGTAATGACATCAATCTTGTGAGAATAGTTATCCCCTTCTGCTTTTATTTTCTCTGATGGCTGCTGCATTCTCTCATCCAGCTTATTGAGTTTGGCCAGCACCTGAGAGACCTCGTCACGCACACCTGAAAGTGACTCCAGCTTCTTTTCAATCTCTCCAATTCTCAAGACAAGCTTTCTGACACTAGACTTTAACTCCTCCTCTTCCCCTGTCTCAGTCCGAGGCCCCTTGGTTGGCTTGGTATTTGTTTTGTTTGTCCCTTGCTCAGGAGAACTTTCATGATCTGTTCGTTGGGCTTGAGTTAAAGATCCACTGCTGTTGTAGCAAGATGACTGAGGAATTCCAGAAGAACCACAAAGACTCATATCATCTAGAAAGCGGAATATATCACTTATATCATCACTAATTAGCTCAGAGTCTGCTTCAGATTGATTACGAGCTCTGCCTTCTCCATACCGAGTACACGTAGAGGGAACATTTGATTCCTTTCCCTTTTTTGTCTCTGTTTGTTCTGTCTGGGTGCCTACACTTTCTGTCTTGTCAATGCTGAACTGACAAGATGTAGGTTTGCTGTTCTTGTCACGAAATCTCCTCAGAGCCTCCTGTTTTTCTACATCTTGTGGTTCACAAAATTTCTTTGCATTAGCTTTTATACCTAGATCTGGCAAATAAGAATGATGATGATCTGGAGCTGATACAAAGCTTCCACTCTGTGCTAACCCTTTGGTTGGGTAACAAAGACTTTCTTCCTTACGGTGGTTAAAAAAAGATCGTTCAAAATCAGGCACTTCCTCAGTGTTCAGACTCCAGCTCTTTACTGGTTTAGTGATTGGCTGTCTTGGCTTGCTTAAAATTCTTTTATGTTCTTGTGATCCAAGCCCTGTTGTTGGACCAAAGTAAGTGGAAGCCTGAAGATCATCTAAGCTCTCATGCTTTACCCTTCTGCTGTCCTCAGAGGAGTAAGCAGTGCTCAGATAATGGGAACTGTATGGCATCTCAAAACTATGATTAAAGAAAACTGTTGTTTTGGGGTTTATCCTTCCTTCAGTTTTCTTCATTGTAGCATTTGGAGAAATACTTAGGAGGTTGTGGAAATCATCCTTAAAGATATTCCTCCTCTGTCCAGTAGAAGATGATAGACGAAACGGCTCCTCGTTTGGTGTGGGTGGCAATGATTCTGGTTCAGAAAGAGGCTGACTGGGAAAGTAAGTACTTTGCATTTCACAGGGTTCTGAAGTCCCTATTGGGTAAGAATCCAAAGCTTGGAGTCTGTCTAGGGAGCCACCTCGATCATTACCTTCCTTTTTAACTCCCAAGAGGAAATTTGGTTCAGGAAGAAATGTATGGCATCCTTCACACTCATCCTTGTGGCAGCTGGAGGATCTAGTAATGGAGTAAGTCCGACTAGTGTCCCTTTTCTGTGTTTCCTTATGAGGGGCAAGATCTGTTCCACTATACACTTCATTGTCTAACTCTATTGATTCTTTCTGCTTAGATTGCTGAGAAATTGGAAGCTTCTCTTTAGCCACTCCATCATTCATCTGTATTAAGTTAAATATTGTAACAATATCAGCAGCAGCAATGATTTTCTTTGACTGTTGGTTCTCTGCAGCATTTCTCATCTTGTCCCGGAAGAGGCTTGCTGGAAAGTTGGGATCTTGGCATGCTGTATAATACAGGAGGCTACGTAGTTTGGCAAGTTCGGGTAAATCATAACGGGAACATAATGACTTGCAAAGATCTTGGTAAGAGACAGAATTTTGCTTAGAATCTAAATCTTCCAGAATTTTTACAAGAAGGAAGGAGGGATCCTGTGCTTCACTCATCATTATAACTGCCCAGACCCCTAATGGAGAGAAAATAGTAATGCTAGTAAAAGTATTCATAAAACTTATAAATAAAATTGACACCAAAAAAATGACATAACATTTCAAGTCATGATTCTTTGGAACTCACCCATTATCTCTCAACTACAAAACAGATATTTGTATAAAACACCCTGAAAACTTTACCTGTATCTTAACTTTCATAGATAGTTGAATTCCCATGTATCAGTTAGTCTTTGCTTAAAGAGACATTATTATTATTATTATTATTATCAGGTATTTGTAGAGCGCCAACAGATTCCGCAGTGCTGTAAACACAGTTGGTATACAGGATAGCTTTTGTATGTATCAAGTGGGTAGAGGGCCCTGCCGAGAGTTTCACTGTTGAAGTCGGCTCTTATGAAGGCGATCTGCAAACAGCTGGGCTCATAGGCTTACATTCTAATGGGTTCAAGGGGAAAGCAATGGAGTTAGGAAAGGTTAGTGTTGGTTGTAAGCATCCCTGAATAGTAGAGTTTTTAGGGAGCGCTTGAAGCTGTTAAAACTAGGGGAGAGTCTTGTGGAGCGAGGCAGGGAGTTCAACAAGATGGGGGCCAGTCTGGAGAAGTCCTGTAAACGGGGATGTGAGGAAGTATCAAGAGAGGAGGAGAGGAGGAGATCCTGAGCTGATCGAAGAGGACGGGAGGGAGAGTATCTGGAGACAAGTTCTGAAATGTAGGGGTGAGCAGTGCAGTTGAGAGCTTTGTATGTCAGAGTGAAGATTTTGTGTTTAATCATAGAGGCAAGAGGAAGCCAGTGAAGGGATTGGCAGAGAGGTGCAGCAGATGAAGAGTGACGAGTAAGGAAGATGAGCCTGGCAGAGGCATTCATGATGGATTGTAAAGGAGCTATGCGGAAGCTAGGTAGACCAGAGAGGACGGAGTTGCAGTAGTCGAGGCGGGAAAGGATGAGAGAGTGGATTAAAATCTTAGTTGTATCTTGTGTAAGGAAATGTCTAATTTTAGAGATGCTTTTAAGGTGGAAGTGGCAGGCTTTAGCCAAGGACTGAATGTGAGGAGTGAAGGAAAGATCTGAGTCAAGTGTGACCCCAAGATATCGGGCATGCGGGGTAGGAGTAATGATGGAATTATCAACAGTTATAGAGATTTTGGAGGTGGAGACATTGGAAGAAGAGGGAAAAATAAGGAGTTCAGTTTTGGAGAGATTTAGCTTAAGGTAGTGAGAGGACATCCAAGATGAGATATGAGAAAGACAGTTAGTGACACGGGTTAGTAAGGAAGGAGGTAGGTCTGGTGCAGAAAGGTAGAGTTGGGTGTCATCGGAATACAAATAATATTGAAACCCATGGGACTTTATTAAGGAACCTAATGACGACGTGTAGATTGAAAAGAGAAGGAGACCGAGGACAGAGCCTTGATGTACCCCAACAGTAAGTGGTAATGGGGCAAAGGATGCTCCGGAGAAGGCTACACTAAATGTACAGTTAGTCAGATAGGAAGAGAACCACGAGAGAGCTGTGCCGCAGATGCCGAAGGATTGGAGGGTTTGGAGCAGAAGAGGGTGATCAACAGTGTCAAAGGCTGCAGACAGGTCAAGGAGGATAAGCAGAGAGAAATGGCCTTTGGATTTTGCTGTAAGTAGGTCGTTGGTAACCTTAACAATTGCTGTCTCTGTTGAGTGATGGGGACGAAATCCAGATTGCAGTGGGTCAAGAAGAGAGTGAAATGGGATAAACATGCGTATACTAGCTTTTCGAGGAGCTTTGAGGCAAAAGGGAGTAGGGAAATAGGGCAGTAGTTGGATGGGGAGGTTGGAACGAGGGAAGGTTTTTTGAGGATAGGTGTGACCAGTGCATGTTTTAGAGATGAGGGAAATATACCAGTGCTGAGGGAGAGGTTGAAAATGTGTGTGAGTATGGGGGTGAGGGTAGAAGAGAGGGAGGGGAGTAGCTGCAAGGGGATGGGGTCAAGGGGACAGGTAGTGAGGTGGGAGGACAGTATAAGGGCAGAAACTTCATCCTCATTAACAGGGGCAAAAGAGCTGCATTTTTGGATATTTGGGTTTTGGATGATTGTGAGCTTTTGAGGGGGTGGGAGATTGGTAGTATGTTGAGAGCTGATTTCACTTCTGATGGGGTCAATTTTGTTATTGAAGTGGCTGGCAAAATTTTGAGCTGAGAGAGAGGTTGCATTAGGAGCTGGGGTGGGTGGAGAAGAGTATTGAACGTGGAGAACAGATGTTTTCGGTTAGAGGAAAAAGTAGAGATGAGATTAAAGAAGTATTGTTGTGTATAGAGATTAAGGGAAGAATAGTAGGAGTTCAGGATAAACTTGTAGTGAAGAAAGTCAGCTGAACTCGCTCAGCAGTACAGGAACATCTGCGTAGGTACCGTGTCAGAGGAGTATGCCAGGGCTGAGGATGAGAGTGTGGTTTCAGAGCTATGGTAGGAGGGGCCAGATTGTCAATGACCGATGTAAGGGTGGAGTCATACTGGCAGATAGATTGATCAGGGCAGGAAAAGGAGGTGATGGATGAGAGGAGAGGTTTGAGAGAGTTAGCAAGCTGTTGCAGATCTAATGACTTAGTGCTTCTGTGAAGTTTGGTGTGAGGGGTAGAGGGAGGGGGAGTTGTAGGTAGGGAAGTGATGTTGCAAGTTAGGAGATGATGGTCAGAGAGAGGAAAAGGGGAGTTTGTTAAATTTGAGATAGTGCATCGATAGGTGAAAATCAGATCAAGGGAATGACCATCTTTGTGAGTGGGAGAGTCAGTCCATTGTGACAGGCTGAAAGAGGAAATGAGTTGAAGAAGTTGTTTTGCAGAGGAGGCAGTGAGATTGTCAAGAGGGATGTTGAAGTCGCTAAGAATGAGGGCAGGGGTGTCTGAGGAAAGGAGATAAGGAAGCCAGGCAGCAAAGTGATCTAAAAATTGAGTTGGGGAGCCAGGGGGACGGTATATGACGGCAACACATATAGAGAGGGGAGAGAATAACCGAATCATGTGTGCTTCAAATGAAGAAAATGTGAGTGAAGAGAAGGGCTGTATTTGTTGAAAGGTGCAACAAGAGGAAAGTAAAATACCAACACCACTTCCTTGTCTATTGCCAGACCTAGGAGTGTGGTTGAAATGGAGACCCCCATGTGACAGTGCAGCAGTGGATGCTGTGTCTGAAGCAGAGAGCCATTTTTCTGTAAGAGCCAGAAGGTTAAGAGAGTGGGAGATAAAGAGATCATGGATAGAAGTGAGCTTGTTGCAAACAGAGCGAGAGTTCCAGAGTGCACAAGTGAAGGGGGAGGTGGTTTTAGATGTAAGAGGAATGCGGTTAAGGTTACCAGAGTTTTGAGTATGAAGTCTATTGAAAGGCACACAGGGATGTGAAAGGCTAGGAGGTTGTGAGGGACCAGAATTAGGGGAGATGTCGCTACTCGCCAGCAGCTAGTATGAGCAAGAGGGATAGTGACATGTGATGAGAAGCAGATTTGCAGTAGTGAGAATGTTTTTGGGCTGAAGTGCAGGGGGGAGAGAGAGTGTTTAGGAATAGGTAAAGTTCATGAGTACAAAAGTAAGGTGTGTATAAGAGAGATGGGCTAATGAACAGTGCTGGTGGAGAGGGAGAAGGAGTAATTGAGTAATGTTGTTTGTTATAGAGACAAGAATAGCAAAAAGTATGAAGATATTGAGCATTATTATGAAAGTGGGAACCAAGTAAACAGATAAGACACAGTGTTACAGCAGCACTTGCAAAAGGATACAATGAGATACATAAAACACAGTATTACAAAAGTACTTGCCTTGTGTCTTGCCCCTTGCCCAATCCTTGTTCAATTCTTGTATAATTCTTAAATTAGTGCCTCACTTATAAAATGTTCACTTTAGAAATGTGAACATATGCTATTGTTAAAATGTACACTGCCCAGGCAATGCACCCCCCTGTAAACTTTCATGTTTCAGGTAAAGTGTACAAATAAAAAGAACTATATTAATATTATTTCTATTGTCAAATTACTTTTTTCATAGTTTTGTTGAAACTTAAAGTGATGGTAAATCCTAGCGTTTTTGAAACACAGGCAACAATAAACATGTAAAAGGGAAAGTGGGGCTGCACTATAAGCATTTAACCTAAAAAAACAGAGGTGTTAAGCTGCTATTAACATTTCTTATTTTCTCTCTCATCTGTCCCTTCTCTCACAGTCTCCCCTGTCATCCACTTTATTCCTTACTCTTTTCTCTCTCACTCCCCTCTTGTCTCTCCCTCTTCTCTCCTTCCTCTACAGGGAGTGCAGAATTATTAGGCAAATGAGTATTTTGACCACATCATCCTCTTTATGCATGTTGTCTTACTCCAAGCTGTATAGGCTCGAAAGCCTACTACCAATTAAGCATATTAGGTGATGTGCATCTCTGTAATGAGAAGGGGTGTGGTCTAATGAAATCAACAGCCTATATCAGGTGTGCATAATTATTAGGCAACTTCCTTTCCTTTGGCAAAATGGGTCAAAAGAAGGACTTGACAGGCTCAGAAAAGTCAAAAATAGTGAGATATCTTGCAGAGGGATGCAGCACTCTTAAAATTGCAAAGCTTCTGAAGCGTGATCATCGAACAATCAAGCGTTCCATTCAAAATAGTCAAAAGGGTCGCAAGAAGCGTGTGGAAAAACCAAGGCGCAAAATAACTGCCCATGAACTGAGAAAAGTCAAGCGTGCAGCTGCCAAGATGCCACTTGCCACCAGTTTGGCCATATTTCAGAGCTGCAACATCACTGGAGTGCCCAAAAGCACAAGGTGTGCAATACTCAGAGACATGGCCAAGGTAAGAAAGGCTGAAAGACGACCACCACTGAACAAGACACACAAGCTGAAACGTCAAGACTGGGCCAAGAAATATCTCAAGACTGATTTTTCTAAGGTTTTATGGACTGATGAAATGAGAGTGAGTCTTGATGGGCCAGATGGATGGGCCCGTGGCTGGATTGGTAAAGGGCAGAGAGCTCCAGTCTGACTCAGACGCCAGCAAGGTGGAGGTGGAGTACTGGTTTGGGCTGGTATCATCAAAGATGAGCTTGTGGGGCCTTTTCGGGTTGAGGATGGAGTCAAGCTCAACTCCCAGTCCTACTGCCAGTTTCTGGAAGACACCTTCTTCAAGCAGTGGTACAGGAAGAAGTCTGCATCCTTCAAGAAAAACATGATTTTCATGCAGGACAATGCTCCATCACACGAGTCCAAGTACTCCACAGCGTGGCTGGCAAGAAAGGGTATAAAAGAAGAAAATCTAATGACATGGCCTCCTTGTTCACCTGATCTGAACCCCATTGAGAACCTGTGGTCCATCATCAAATGTGAGATTTACAAGGAGGGAAAACAGTACACCTCTCTGAACAGTGTCTGGGAGGCTGTGGTTGCTGCTGCACGCAATGTTGATGGTGAACAGATCAAAACACTGACAGAATCCATGGATGGCAGGCTTTTGAGTGTCCTTGCAAAGAAAGGTGGCTATATTGGTCACTGATTTGTTTTTGTTTTGTTTTTGAATGTCAGAAATGTATATTTGTGAATGTTGAGATGTTATATTGGTTTCACTGGTAAAAATAAATAATTGAAATGGGTATATATTTGTTTTTTGTTAAGTTGCCTAATAATTATGCACAGTAATAGTCACCTGCACACACAGATATCCCCCTAAAATAGCTATAACTAAAAACAAACTAAAAACCACTTCCAAAACTATTCAGCTTTGATATTAATGAGTTTTTTGGGGTCATTGAGAACATGGTTGTTGTTCAATAATAAAATTAATCCTCAAAAATACAACTTGCCTAATAATTCTGCACTCCCTGTATTACCCTCTCTCTCTCTCTCTCTCTCTCTCTCTCTCTATAACCTCACTTTTTCAACTCTCCTTTCTCTTACTACTCTTCACTTCACTTTCTCCTCTCTTTTCAATCTCTCTCTCCCTCCTCTTGCTTGCAATCTCCCATCTCTCCTTTCTCCCACTCTTCCTCCTCTCTTCCACTCCTTTATCTTCTCTCATCCCTCTTTCCATTTTATCTTCTGACACTATTTTTAATTTCTCTCTTTTTCTCCCACTCTCTTGTTCTTCCTGCATACTCTCCACTACACTGTATCTTCTCTTTTTGTTCTCTCTCTCAGTTTTCTTTTCAGTACTATCTCTCCTCTTTGTCCCTTACTCTCTCTCTCCCTTCTCTGTCTTCATTCCTTCTCCCTTCTACAACTATTATATTTATTATCTTACCCTTTTTATCTCTCCTTCACACTCTCTAGAAAATGCTTGCGGGAGCATAACTAAAATCATACCGCACTTGCTCTGCAGCTAGCGCAACACTTGTAATATATAGCTGTTTGTAAGATCCGCTAATTGCTTTAAGGAGTCTTACCTACTTGAAGCTGACATCTCTTCCCCAAGCCTGGGCTGACCTCAGTGCTGAGCATTGCAGGCTTCCTAGGACAGAAGGGGTTAAGTCCCCAGCAGCAGTAAGGAGCTTTATACACTTTTACTCATATGCTCTTGTTACATATCCAGGGCCAGAGGAGCCAAATAAATCAACGATCATGACCCACCTAAGCTCTCAAGTCCAGTCCGCTTTTGCATCACACTCAGCCAGTCTGCCACTAATGTAGGCAGCAAGCGTCTTCACCAAGTTTGCCGGCTTTGCCTCTTTAGCCATACCTGATTGCCACCTGCGCACGTACATGACTCACTGACTAGAGCCATGTGCAGACTCCAGGAAGGCGGCTATTGGTTGCCGTCACATGATGGCGGCGGCAAGTCGGACAAAGTAAATTTAATATTTTTAAAGTACCGTACACTACTAGTGCAGCGGACGGGAGCAATGAGCCAAAAGTGCCTCCCCCTAAAATCTGCCGCCCTAGGCCCGGGCCTTGTTGGCCTAGGACTTAATACGTCCCTGCTCCCAGAGGAATCATTGCCAGAGGCCAATGTCGTGATTGGAGGAAGCTGGATTAGTCATTGCTGACTTGTGAAGAGAGGATCTCCGGGCGGGGGAAGCTGCTCCGGCTGTGAAGAGAAGAAAGGTAAGTTTTTAAACAAAACGGCTGCTTTCTAAACTTTGATGAATGAAAGTGCCCCTGTTTTTAATAGTATTTTTAAAAACCGGGCTTTCGGCAGACATCATGGGTGTCGAGATCGAAATTATTACTCCAGGAGACGGTAGGACATTCCCAAAGAAAGGCCAAACATGTGTTGTCCACTATACAGCATCTATCATGCCTTCTTAGAGCACCTAACTTGCTGGATTATCTGTGGACCCTCGCTTGTGCTGAAATAGAAGCGCTCTCCCTATATTCTTTGACAAGGGTGACTGCCGCAGCAGAACACTCACTGCACAGAGGCGGCTCCGGTATATGAGACCTAACCCAACGGCCTGTATGGTATCGGATGCCTAAGAACTCTGCCCGGATTCCTAACAAGACCAGTGATACCAAAACTGTGTACCCACATAACCTACATAAGCGGGTTGCTTTGGAGTCAAAGAGCGCGAAGATCGCCATCATACAGTGACGTCATTGTATAGCTGTATTCACAATCTGTGGCTATAACATATAGTTACGATCTGTAAATATGGAGGTTCCCTATACCCTTCTACAAGCCCTATTTAGTGAATTTGAGAAGAAAGTACTGGACCGTTTTGATCGTTTACAGTCCCTGCTAGAGCACGGGGTGGATAGGAGGAACCCGTTTGAAGCTGAGCTGCTGGTGACAGGGGGATCTGCGGCTCAGCAGCGGGACACTTGTTTACCGCGCCACACACAGTCTCCGGGAGGTAATGAGGTGTTGATGGACCTGTGTGAGGATTCTCTATACATCCCTTTAGCCCTGGTGCGGGAGGAGGCGGCTGGTCCTCCAGCGCAGCATATGGGACCTGTTGGCCTGCAGGAAGTGAATGGCAGCAGCGAGCTTGTCGTACAAGATAATACAGTATACAGCATTGTGAAGCTGCCGGGGATACTCTGGGAGCAGTTCGGCCCAGCGGAGGTGACGCTGCAACTCTCCCACAAGAAACACATTACCCGAGGGACAAAGCACCAACGGAATGCCCTATTGGATCATAGCTGCACAGTCTGGACCCCAGAAGTAATGGCTGAAGGATTCACAGGTTTGCAAAGGCTGGGAGCGACTTTGGCAATTAAGACTGGAGTGGGTTAATGTTTATAAATGGACAGATCCCTGTGCCCCATACTGTTTGAAAGGGGGGTGAAGGCGAGGTTATCATTTCCTTTTCTTCTTTATTTTTTATGAGGACGTATAAAGACTGTGTAGTGAGTACATATAAAGACTGTGTAGTGGGAAAAATAATCATAACCACATATACCTCTGTTTGATATTATATGAACATCCCTAATGCGGGTCCACACTTTTCTCCTCTTACAGTTTTAGGTTAATGTTGTAAACCCTTGGGGTGCCCCCTTAGGAAAAGAAACGGAGATTGCTAGTTTTGGACACTCATGTATTTATATGTTTAGTATGTTAGATATGAGCCCACGGACCCCCACTCGCTACATCATGGGATATGCTATATACCTATGATTATATAGAGATCAAGTTAGTAAAAGTATTGGGTCCTTTGAATTTTGATTGTTGCTGGTCAATGCCTGTAAGCAACTCTATAGCAGCATATGTGCAGGATATATGCCTATGATATATGTGTGGTCCACTGGGCCCCCATAGAGTGTTTAAAACATTAATTCCAAAACCAATAGAACATACAGGTCATATGGTAGATGTTCCATAACACTAGTTTCCTGTGATGCCTAACCCTGTACTACTCTATGCTTTGTGCTACCAGTCCTTATATAATTTAGATGCCTGTATTGTTTAGATATGCTCCTATGGATTGGAAAGGCCTTGGATCTTTGGTAGCCTCTGACACAACCAAGAGCTGCTTGGTGCTCCCTAGCAAATCTTCTGTGAGGTTATTTAATTTTATGTGATTCTATGATCTGTATAACTTAGTCCCCCCATAAACTGAATATCTACAAGTGCTTAATATGATTCCATGTCTTGACCTTAGATACCTACCTAATGTTAACTAATTACCAGTTATACCTGACTTGTATTATTGCTTCTGTGTATTCTATGTGATAGATTTCTATAGGCCCAAAAGTGGTCTATATCTTGCTAAACCCCTCAGTTAGTGTGGTGTGTAATTGAGGGTCCAAAAGCGGCCTGAGCAATTATGGAGGGGAAAAATAGAGGGTGGTTGAGTGGTTACTCCCCAGTTTGCCTATTATACTGTGAGATATTCATGTTAGTTGTTATATATGTATATGTTTCATTGAGTAACCTGCATGTTGTATATTTTATTACCCTCAATAAAAATAAATTAAAAAAAAACAAAAAAAAACGGGCTTTCATTCATCAAAGTTTACCTTCACTTTAATAATAGGTAATATAAATTAAACATAATTTGAATTTTGCCTAAGGCCTCACCAACTCTAGAGCTGCCCCTGCCCCCAGCACTCTGGCTCTGCTATCACTGCCCCTGCTACACCAATGATAGTTTGGCACGGAAAACAGTAAAATTGCAAAATCAACAAATGAATAATAAAAATATAATTAAATATCACTTACTTTTTTTGTGACAAATTTCAAAATTTCCGTCTGTTTTCATAAAACCTGCGTGATGTGACAGCTATCAGCTAACTACAGACTAACATATGTATAAACTGAACTTTTGCACATGCTCAGTAGGAGCTGGTGCCTCAAAAAGTGTGCAAATAAACAATTGATAATGGAAGTAAATTATTTTTTTAAATGACATCTGGATCATGAAAGTTTAATTTTGACTTTAGTGTCCCTTTAAGTATATATTTGCATTGCTAACTTGTTGATATAAAGGCAAGTGGTCCCATAAATGTTCTTACCATTATGATAAGGAGGTCTATTTAGGCAAGAGCAATATAATATACAAATATTACAGGGAGTGCAGAATTATTAGGCAAGTTGTATTTTTGAGGATTAATTTTATTATTGAACAACAACCATGTTCTCAATGAACCCAAAAAATTCATTAATATCAAAGCTGAATAGTTTTGGAAGTAGTTTTTAGTTTGTTTTAAGTTATAGCTATTTTAGGGGGATATCTGTGTGTGCAGGTGACTATTACTGTGCATAATTATTAGGCAACTTAACAAAAAACAAATATATACCCATTTCAATTATTTATTTTTACCAGTGAAACCAATATAACATCTTAACATTCACAAATATACATTTCTGACATTCAAAAACAAAACAAAAACAAATCAGTGACCAATATAGCCACCTTTCTTTGCAAGGACACTCAAAAGCCTGCCATCCATGGATTCTGTCAGTGTTTTGATCTGTTCACCATCAACATTGCGTGCAGCAGCAACCACAGCCTCCCAGACACTGTTCAGAGAGGTGTACTGTTTTCCCTCCTTGTAAATCTCACATTTGATGATGGACCACAGGTTCTCAATGGGGTTCAGATCAGGTGAACAAGGAGGTCATGTCATTAGATTTTCTTCTTTTATACCCTTTCTTGCCAGCCACGCTGTGGAGTACTTGGACGCGTGTGATAGAGCATTGTCCTGCATGAAAATCATGTTTTTCTTGAAGGATGCAGACTTCTTCCTGTACCACTGCTTGAAGAAGGTGTCTTCCAGAAACTGGCAGTAGGACTGGGAGTTGAGCTTGACTCCATCCTCAACCTGAAAAGGCCCCACAAGCTCATCTTTGATGATACCAGCCCAAACCAGTACTCCACCTCCACCTGGCTGGTGTCTGAGTCGGACTGGAGCTCTCTGCCCTTTACCAATCCAGCTACGGGCCCATCCATCTGGCCCATCAAGACTCACTCTCATTTCATCAGTCCATAAAACCTTAGAAAAATCAGTCTTGAGATATTTCTTGGCCCAGTCTTGATGTTTCAGCTTGTGTGTCTTGTTCAGTGGTGGTCGTCTTTCAGCCTTTCTTACCTTGGCCATGTCTCTGAGTATTGCACACCTTGTGCTTTTGGGCACTCCAGTGATGTTGCAGCTCTGAAATATGGCCAAACTGGTGGCAAGTGGCATCTTGGCAGCTGCACGCTTGACTTTTCTCAGTTCATGGGCAGTTATTTTGCGCCTTGGTTTTTCCACACGCTTCTTGCGACCCTGTTGACTATTTTGAATGAAACCCTTGATTGTTCGATGATCACGCTTCAGAAGCTTTGCAATTTTAAGAGTGCTGCATCCCTCTGCAAGATATTTCACTATTTTTGACTTTTCTGAGCCTGTCAAGTCCTTCTTTTGACCCATTTTGCCAAAGGAAAGGAAGTTGCCTAATAATTATGCACACCTGATATAGGGTGTTGATGTCATTAGACCACACCCCTTCTCATTACAGAGATGCACTTCACCTAATATGCTTAATTGGTAGTAGGCTTTCGAGCCTATACAGCTTGGAGTAAGACAACATGCATAAAGAGGATGATGTGGTCAAAATACTCATTTGCCTAATAATTCTGCACTCCCTGTATATGCAAGTGAAAGTCTTGTTGCATCAATATGATTATTAAAGTTGCATTAGCCTATAATAAACTGTATTGTACAAAACTTATAGGAAGTTTCTGTATGATTGTTTTAATAATCTTTGTGCTCTATTCTCTATTTGCCTGTCATGTGTTGGTTTTTAATTAATGTAATAAAAGCACAGATATTAATCAAGGGGTTGAGTCTTGTGTTTGTTTTTAACAGATAACGATTTCTGAACTTTGTCTGGGATTGTCTCCTACAGACTCTCGACTCTCTTGGATTCACTCTTAATTGTCTAAAAGGTATTTTTCTGCGTCATTTGCTGGTGACTCCTCCTCTTCAATGCCTCTATCAGTTGGCGTACCTCTAGGCTCTATCCTGGGTACTCTACTTTTCTCTACTTATAGTGCTTCACTGGGTAAACTTATCAACAGCTATGGCTTCAAATATCACCTCTATGCTGATGATACTCAGATCTACCTCTCTATCCATGTTGGCAGCATCACTATATCCCCATCACCCCAAGTCTGCTACATCAGAGTTACACTTGACTCCAATTTGTCCTTCATCATCCATATCCAATCTTTCTCTTCATCCTGCCGAAAACCACCTACGCAATATCTCAAAAATGTGTCTGTTTCTGAGCGCTGACACCACTACAAAACTAATACACTCCCTGGTAATTTCCAGACTTGACTACTGTAATAACCTAATAACTGATCTTCCTCTCTCCCCTTCAATCCATCATTAATGCCTCTGCCAGGCTAATCCACCTTTACCGCTGCTCTGTATCTGCTGCTCCTCCCTATGAATCTCTTCACTGGCTCCTCATTCACAGCAGAATTAAATACAAATATCTCATCCTGACCTACAAAGCCCTTACCAATGCTGCCCTCCCACCTGTCCTCACTAATCAACAAATATACTCCAGCCCACCCCTAAAGTCCAACAATGATCTGTTCCTTGCATCTTCTACCATCACCTCCTCCCATGCTAGACTGCAGGACATCTAAAAGGCACTTCCTCACGCTGTCCTACTTTCCCCTAGTCAGTCCTCTATTAAGCGCATCCTAAAGACATTTTTGTTCAAGTAACCCTACTACCCTACTCAGTAACAAATTAATTCCACTTACCTAATAATTGCCTTCATAATTACCTAACTCTATACTAACTAAATTCTCACACTTGCAGCCCACACCTCCTGTTTCTCATCCTCCTACCCTTCTAGATTGTCAGTTCCCACTGGAATAGGGTCCTAAATTTCTCCTATATTTGTCTAATTAATTGTCCTGTCTCTTAAAAATTTTGTATCATTGCTATCTTTTATCTTTTGTACCCATGGACAGACCTGCAGAATTAGTTGTCGCTTTATAAATAAAGTATAATAATAATAATACTGGTAGAAAACCCTTTATCCAAGCTGCTTGGGACTGGAAAAGTTTTGTATTTGGGAATACTTGCATCTTTAAAATGGGACAGTTGTGAGAGGGCATGAAACCAAGTGTAAACAACAATATCTTATGTCATTTAGGCAATATTTAAATTTCATGTATCACATTAATCTTGTGTTTAGAAAATTGAAAAATTAAATGCGCATGCGCATTAATAAAGAACAAAATGGCGATTTTAGGGGTTTAGCGATTACATCACAGGTTGATGTATGTTGAGTGATCCTTCTTAATAATGTAGACGTTAATAGGACACAAGTGTGCACTTAACCTGTTGTGCTCCAAGACCATAGAGATATGTGCTTATATCTCTCTAAGGAATTTTAAGAGGCATTATTGGTATAATGGGCATGTGTGTTGGGTTATTGATTTCTATTTTATTACTGAAATATTGCTTATTATTAATTGTTTTTTATTAATGGTATTTACTTTAACTGATGGAATAGGAAACATTTGTATCTGTTTGTTGAATCATCCAATATGACAGCAGGTATTTTAATTGTAGTTTGTCCATGTCCGAAACCAATATAACATTCTACAACTCAATAACAAATAGAAAAATGTTGTCTGAGAATTATGACAACTTTTAAGCCCATAACATGTCATTCAATATCTAGAATCTGGATTATGACTATAAAAACAGAACTGATGCATATTAACCCCTTGGGGACCAAGGAAGTGTCCGGCACATCCTACAAAAAAAATACAGTTAAGGACCAAGGACGTTCCTGATACAAGGACGTTCCTGACATGTCCTCAGGTAATCTGAACACTGGAAGCAATTGAGATCGCTTCCAGTTGCTCAAACAGTATTGCAGTGATGCCTCAATGTTGAGGCATCCTGTAATAGTGTTCCTGACTGCTGGGCTCCGTTTTGATCGCTCCTACTTCCGGTTTTGCTCCACGTTGAGCCCGGCAGTCAAGCAGAGCATCAGAAGCCATCAAGCAGGCTTCTGATGCTCTGACAGTGTGCTGAGAACCCCAGTGGGTCGAGGCACTTAGTAAAATATAATATTTTTTTTAAAAAAATACACATTTTTAATAAAAAAAAGCCCCATATAATCCCCCTCCCCCATGTGGCTTCAAAGATGGCTCTACCCAGTGCATCATGGGGCTTCTGGGGGTGTCCCTAGCCTCAGCCTGCCTCATCATAGGGGCAGGCTGGGGTCATCCAATCTGAGCTTGCTCCTATAATTACATTTATACTAATAAAAAAATCCCATTTGTCTGATAATGTCAATATTAGTAAATATTGACACTGACCAGTGTGGATTTCCCTCCCGCTCCTCACTTGCATTTTTGTGGGAGAGAGATCTGTGTTTAGGAGAGAGATTTATGGCTAGATTACGAGTTTGGCGTTAGCCTTAAAAAGCAGCGTTGAGAGGTCCCAATGCTGCTTTTTAATGCCCGCTGGTATTACGAGTCTGGCAGGTACAGATGTACTGCTCACTTTTCTTCCGCGACTCGAGCATACCACAAATCCCCTTACGTCAATTGCGTATCCTATCTTTTTAATGGGATTTGCCTAACGCTGGTATTAAGAGTCTTGGAAGAAGTGAGCGGTACACCCTCTCCTGTCAAGAATCCTACTGCATTTAAAAGTCAGTAGTTAAGAGTTTTATGGGCTAACGCCGTAACATAAAGCTCTTAACTAAAGTGCTACAAAGTACACTAACACCCATAAATTACCTATTAACCCCTAAACTGAGCCCCCCCCCCACATGGGAAACACTTTAATAAATATATTAACCCCTAATCGGCCGACCGGACATCGCTGCCACTTTAATAAATATATTAACCCCTAAACCACCACACTCCCACCTCGTAAACACTAGTTACATTTTATTAACCCCTAATCTGCCGTCCCTAACATCGCCGACACCTACCTACATTTATTAACCCCTAATCTGCCACCCCCAACGTCGCTGCTACTATATTAAAGGTATTAACCCCTAAACCTAAGTCTAAACCTAACCCTAACCCCCCTAACTTAAATATAATTTAAAATAATCTAAATAAAATTACTACAATTAAATAAATTAATCCTATTTAAAACTAAATACTTACCTATAAAATAAACCCTAAGCTAGCTACAATATAACTATTGCAGCTAGCTTAGGGTTTATATTTATTTTACATGCAACTTTGTATTTATTTTAATTAGGTACAATAGTTATTAAATAGTTATTAACTATTTAATAACTACCTAGTTAAAATAAATACAAATATACCTGTAAAATAAATCCTAACCTAAGTTACAATTACACCTAACACTACACTATCATTAAATTAATTACATAAACTAACTACAATTAGCTACAATTAAATTAAATAAACTAAAGTATGAAAAACAACAAACACTAAATTACAGAAAATAAAAAATATATATATATTTTTTAAACTAATTACACTTACTCTAATCCTCCTAATAAAATAAAAAAGCCCACTAAAATAATAAAATTCCCTACCCTATACTAAATTACAAATAGCTCTTAAAAGGGCCTTTTGCGGAGCATTGCCCCAAAGTAATCAGCTCTTTCACCTGTAAAAAAAATACAATACCCCCCCAAACATTAAAACCCACCACCCACACACCCAACCCTACTCTAAAACCCACCCAATCCCCCCTTAAAAAAACCTAACACTACCCCCCTGAAGATCTCCCTACCTTGAGCCATCTTCACCCAGCCGGGCACAAGTGTGCCTCCAGAGGGGCAGAAGTCTTCATCCGATCTGGGCAGAAGAGGTCCTCCAAGCGGCAGAAGTCTTCATCCAGGCGGCATCTTCTATGTTCATCCATCCGGAGCAGAGCGGGTCCATCTTCAATCCAGCCAACGCGAGCATCCTCTTCAAATGACGTCCTAACACTGAATGAAGGTTCTTTTAAATGACGTCATCCAAGATGGTGTCCCTTGAATTCCGATTGGCTGATAGGATTCCATCAGCCAATCGTAATTAAGGTAGGAAAAATCCTATTGGCTGATCCAATCAGCCAATAGGATTGAAGTTCAATCCTATTGGCTGATTGGATCAGCCAATATGATTGAGCTCGCATTCTATTGGCTGTTCCAATCAGCCAATAGAATGCAAGCTCAATCCTATTGGCTGATCTAATCAGCCAATAGGATTTTTCCTACCTTAATTCCGATTGGCTGATAGAATCCTATCAGCCAATCAGAATTCAAGGGACGCCATCTTGGATGACGTCATTTAAAGGAACCTTTATTCAGTGTTAGGACGTCATTTGAAGAGGATGGCTCCGCGTTGGCTGGATTGAAGATGGACCCGCTCCGCTCCGGATGGATGAAGATAGAAGATGCCGCCTGGATGAAGACTTTTGCCGCTTGGAGGACCTCTTCTGCCCGGATAGGATGAAGACTTCTGCCCCTCTGGAGGTCCACTTGTGCCCGGCTGGGTGAAGACGGCTCAAGGTAAGGAGATCTCCAGGGGGGTAGTGTTAGTTTTTTTTTAAGGGGGAATGGGTGGGTTTTAGAGTAGGGTTGGGTGTGTGGGTGGTGGGTTTTAATGTTGGGGGGGTATTGTATTTTTTTTACAGGTGAAAGAGCTGATTACTTTGGGGCAATGTCCCACAAAAGGCCCTTTTAAGGGCTATTTGTAATTTAGTATAGGGTAGGGAATTTTATTATTTTGGGGGGCTTTTTATTTTATTAGGGGGATTAGATTAGGTGTAATTAGTTTAAAATTCTTGTATTTCTTTTTTTTTCCCTGTAATTTTTTTTTCGTAATTTAGTTTATTTAATTTAATTGTAATTAATTGTAGGTACTTTAGGTAATTAGTTTAATTATAGTGTAGTGTTAGGTGTAATTGTAACTTAGGTTAGGGTTTATTTTACAGCTACTTTTGTACTTATTTTAACTAGGAAGTTATTAAATAGTTAATAACTATTTAATAACTATTGTACCTAGTTAAAATAAATACAAAGTTGCCTGTAAAATAAATATAAATGCTAAACTAGATACAATGTAACTATTAGTTATATTGTAGCTAGCTTAGGGTTTATTTTATCGGTAAGTATTTAGTTTTAAATAGGAATATTTTTTTTAATTTTAGTAAATTTATTTAGATGTATTTAAATTATATTTAAGTTAGGGGGGGTGTTAGGGTTAGGGTTAGACTTAGGTTTAGGGGTTAATAAATGTATAATAGTGGCGGCAACATTGGCGGCGGCAGATTAGGGGTTAATAAATTTAATATAGTTGCAGCGACATTGGGGGGGCAGATTAGGGGTTAATAAATATAATGTAGGTGTCGGCGATGTTGGGGGCAGTAGATTAGGGGTTCATAAGTATAATGTAGGTGGTGGCGGTGCCCGGAACGGCAGATTAGGGGTTAATAATATAATGCAGGTGGCGGCGATGTCGGGGGCGGCTGATTAGGGGTTAATAAGTGTAATATTAGGGGTGTTTAGACTCAGGGTTCATGTTAGGGTGTTAGGTGCAGACAAAAAAATAATTTCCCCATAGGAAACAATGGGGCTGCGTTAGGGCTGAACGCTGCTTTTTTGCAGGTGTTAGGTTTTTTTTCAGCCAGCTCAGCCCCATTGTTTCCTATGGGGAAATCATGCACGAGCACATTTAGCCAGCTCACTGCTGACTTAAGCAACACTGGTATTGAGGTGAGATGTGGAGCTAAATTCTGCTCTACGCTCACCTTTTAGCAGCTAATGCCAGGTTTAAAAAAACCTGTGATACCAACGTTGTCTTAATTGAGTGGTGGGGAAAAAAGGCTCGTTAGCACCACAAGCCTTATCGACAAAAACTCGTAATCTAGGCGTTAGTTAGTTAGTTAGTTAGTTATAGTAGTTTAAAAAATGTGAGACCCAAAGGTTCTTTTCAGAGCCATTTAACCCCTAGCTTGCCAGTGATCACTACATATCACTGGCTCTTGAACAAAAGCACTTTTTTGCTCTGTGCATTTTTTTAGGGGTTAATTTTTTTGTAGTAATTTTTTGTGAGACAATTAGAAAGAACCGCGCAGGTTTCCCAGGACAACTTGCATGCATCCGGCTACGAAGGGGGGAGACCTCAGCTCTGTGCCAAGAGGAGCCGTTGGCAGTTAAGTACAGAGACAAGAAGGATGTTTACCTTCTTACCACCATCCACACAGAGAGGACTGTAGAGGTCTCTACGTGGCAGAGCTGAGAGCATAAGGAAGCCAGTGTGCATTAAGGCTTATAACCGGCATATGCCTGGGGTTGATCTGGCAAATCAGCTGCTGCAGCCCTACCTAATTATGCAGAAGACAATGGCCTGGTACAAAAAGGTTGCAATTTACTTAATGCAGATTGCAACCCTCAACAATTTTTTGTGTAATGAAACTGACTTTTTTACAGTTTCAGCTCCAGATCATTTCGGGATTTTGTACCAAGATGCACCTGCTCCCCGGGCGGTGATGTGAGAGAGCAGAGTTGGGGCTACCCATTTTATTTTCAAAAGCCACCCTACTGCAGCGAAGCAGAATCCTCAGAAAAAATGAGTCTGTACCAAGAGGGGGAAGGGACACCACCTTTTACTGTCCTGATTGCCCTGGACAGCCTGGATTCTGCATTGGGGACTGCTTTAAGCGAAGCGTTATCACACACTGGTAAATAAAAAAAAAAAATTACATTTACCTTTGTGTTTTTTTTTTGGGGGGGGGGGTTGGTTACATTTACTGTTACTAAGTTTGTTTTTGTTTTTTACTTTTTTACATTTCACTGTTCTATTTTTACAAGTTCTAAAATTGGTGCTGTATTTTACCAAAACCCCTGTCAAACCTATGCATGGGGGGCATGGGTGTACTTAGGGGGTCTTGCAGAAAACAACCTGGAGTGTTTTTAGCAATAACTTACAACAAGCTCTTGTAAATCATAGTCAAAAAGCAATGTGTGTGTAAAAATGAAAATTGAAAAATTACCACCATACACTTTCTCCAAATTTTTTGGCTAAAACGGTTGCATCAAAGGCATCAAAGCACACCATATACAATGCCCTGGGGTGTCAACATTTCAAATACATACACTTTCATGGCAATAAATAAAACTGCGGTATGCAAAAGGCCCCAAACTATAGGTAGGCCTATCAGAAGAAATACTCTCACTTTCAACTCAAATTACAAGTCCTACATGTGTAACTGAACCTTCCTAAAATCCTGGCAAACCTATGCATGTGGGCATGGGTGTACCTAGGGGGTCTTGCAGAAAACAACCTGGAGTGTTTTTTAGCAATAACTTACAACAATCTTTCCTAAATCATAGTAAAAAAGCAGCATGTGTGTAAAAATGAAAATTGAAAAATTACCACCATACACTTTCTCCAATGTTTTTGGCTAAAACGGTTGCATCAAAGGCATCAAAGCACTCCATATACAATAGCTTGGGGTGTCAACATTTCAAATACATACACTTTCATGGCAATAAATAAAACTGGGGTATGCAATAGGCCCTAAACTAAAGATAGGCCTATCAGAAGAGATACTCTCACTTTCAGCTCAAATTACAAGTCATACAATTGTATCTGAACCTTCCCAAAATCCTGGCAAACCTATGCATGGGGGGCATGGGCGTACTCGGGGTCTTGCAGAAAACAACCTGGAGTATTTTCTTGCAATAACTTACAACAAGCTCTCCTAAATCATAGTCAAAAAGCAATGTGTGTGTAAAAAGGAAAATTGAAAAAGTACCACCATACACTTTCTCCATTTTTTTGGGCTAAAACAGTTGCATCAAAGGCATCAAATAAATTGGGGTATGTAAAAAGGCCCCCAAAAAGAAGATAGGCAAAGAAGATATGTTAAATGTGAAAAAAGCACAAACACATGTCAGAAGTTTGGCATTGCACCCCCCAAACAAGCCAACAAACCTATGCATAAGTGGTATCACTGTACTCAGGAGATCTAGGAGGAGGAGAAGACAAGGGGCGCCAACATAGTGTAAATCAGATATATGTGATGTGATAAAATAATTTGCATAAAATCTACTCACAAATATAGTGCCTGATGAAACGGTCCTTCACGGACTGAGAAACGCGTAGCAAATAAATAATACGTTTTTAAGCCAGACCTGGTTTTTGCTTTTCTATTATTGCTACTTGTAGCCCTTCTTTCCAGTGGGACTTTTAACCAGCTTTATCGTTGATACTGACGCTGTCAGTGTGAGCAGCACTTCGGAATACCAATACAGCCGTTTGAATTCCTGCTTTGGCGAAACCGGCTTTCTTCACCATCCACAGCTGCTGTTCCCTCTACTTACATCTACTTATCCACAGGTCTCCTGGGCGAGACCTCCAGCGTACTTACTGCTGGTCCTGAATGTCAGCCTGCCTGAACGCACCTAGTTCATTCTAGGTGCCACTATATTTGTGAGTAGATTTTATGCAAATTATTTTATCACATCACATATATCTGATTTACACTATGTTGGCGCCCCTTGTCTTCTCCTCCTCCTAGATATCCTGACCCACCACACCGTGGATACAAGTGGAGCAAGCCTAACACCTGGACACACAAAATTTATATCCTTTATTTCAAAGTGGACTTTTCTTTTTTATGGACACTGAGAGATATTTGCATATATCCATATATATATATATATACTCTCGTTTTTTATGTAATGTTATTTAGTATTGTCACCATAATTATATTTAAATTGCACATATTGTCACTTACCTAAATAGTTTGTACACCTGAGACCCCTAATATATCTATTATTATTTTTCTATTCAGATTTATCTATACAGATGCCTTTTTGAAAAAGATACCAAAGGGTTTGCAAATTTATATCATTGTCACTTCTACTTTAGCGCATCCTCTCAGTTTTTTCTTGTTTAGAAATCACTTTATCGTACTCAGGAGATGTAGCTGAACACATATTGGGTTCTTCTTTGGCAGTAACACATAACTGGAGCTTAGAATCCATGCCTAAAGTGAGCTGCGCCTCCACATTTTATCATTTTCTTCTTTTAATTTGGTTTGATTTGTTTTGCCTTTTTATGTAATGTTGAAAAACTGATAAATAAATATATAAAAGAAAAAAGAAAAAAAGAAAAAAAAGAATCCATGCATAAAGTACAATGTGTGTGAAAAATGACTGCCCAATAGTTTGACAAAGACTGGTGGTTGAATTAGTGCATGGAAAGTGTTAAAATACCAGGGGGTCGATCCGATAAAAATCGTCGCCCGCAAAAGCCGGCGACGCCAATAATTGCGCGGATTTGGTATCCTATATACGGCGTAAGCTAGAAGTTACGCGCGTATATTTCTGCCGTCGCCCGCAGTTTTTTGGGCCATAGGCAGGTATACCAAACCCGCGCAGTTTGGTATCCAATATGCAGCGTAAGGACTTACGTGGCGAAAATGGAGAAAACTTACTCCATTTTCACCTCGCCACAAAAAGCAGCCGTAAGAAGCCTTACGCTGACTATTGGAGCCCCGTAACTCCCTAAACTAACTAGAAAATAAACCTAACACCTAACGCATGCGCAATGTCTATCTCCCTGTCAACTGCGATCTGCTAAAATAAACCTAACACCTAACGCATGCGCAATATCTATCTCCCTGTCAACCGCGATCCCCCCCCCCCCCCCCAAAATCCCTAATAAAGTTATTACCCCCTAAACCGCCGCTCCCGGACCCCGCCGCCATCTACATAAACTAACCCCCTACTGTGAGCCTCTAAAACCGCCGCCATCTACCTTATCTATCCCCTAATCTGACCCCTTACACCGCCGCCACCTATATAAAAATTATTAACCCCTAACCTAATCCCCCTATACCGCCGCCAGCTATATTAATATTATTAACCCCTAATGTAAGCCCCTTACACCGCCGCCATCTCTATTAAAATGATTAACCCCTAATTTAATCTACCTACCCCGCCGCCAGCTATATTATCTATATTAACCCTAAGTATATTATAGTTAATATAGTTATTACATTATATATATTAACTATATTAACCCTAATTATATTAGGGTTAATATAGTTACTATAGTATTTATATTAACTATATTAACTCTATCTAACACTAACACCCCTAACTATATTTATATTAAATTAATCTAATTAATTTATAAACTAAAATATTCCTATTTAAATCTAAATACTTACCTATAAAATAAACCCTAAGATAGCTACAATATAATTAATAATTACATTGTAGCTATGTTAGGGTTAATATTTATTTTACAGGTAAATTGTTAATTATTTTAACTAGGTATAATAGCTATTAAATAGTTATTACCTATTTAATAGCTACCTAGTTAAAATAATTACCCAATTACCTGTAAAATAAATCCTAACCTAAGTTATAAATACACCTACACTATCAATAAATTTAATAAAGTACAAACATCTATCTAAAAATACAATTAAATTAACTAAACTAAATTACAAAAAAAAACAAACACTAAATTACAAAAAATAAAAAAAAGGTTACAAGATTTTTAAGCTAATTACACCTATTCTAAGCCCCCTAATAAAATAATAAACCCCCAAAATAAAAAAAATTCCCTGCCCTATTCTAAATTAAACATATTTCAAAGCTCTTTACCTTACCAGCCCTTAAAAGGGCCTTTTGTGGGGCATGCCCCAAAGAATTCAGCTCTTTTGCATTCAACAAATACAATCCCCCCCCCCCCCCATTACAACCCACCACCCACATACCCCTATTCTAAACCCACCCAAACCCCCCTTAAAAAAGCCTAACACTACCCCCCTGAAGATCTCCCTACCTTGTCTTCACCACACCGGGCCGAACTCCTGATCCGATCCGGGCGATGTCGTCCTCCAAGCGGCAAAGAAGAATTCTTCCTCCGGCGATGTCATCCTCCAAGCGGCAAAGAAGAATTCTTCCTCCGGCGACGTCTTCCTCCAAGCGGCAGCAAAGTCTTCATTCTTCCGGCGGCATCTTCAATCTTCTTTCTTCGCTCCGCCGCCGCGGAGCATCCATCCCGGCCGACTGCTGTACTTGGAATGAGGTACCTTTAAATGACGTCATCCAAGATGGCGTCCGCCGAATTCCGATTGGCTGATAGGATTCTATCAGCCAATCGGAATTAAGTTAAAAAAATCTGATTGGCTGATTGAATCAGCCAATCAGATTCAAGTTCAATCCGATTGGCTGATCTAATCAGCCAATCAGATTGAGCTCGCATTCTATTGGCTGATCGGAACAGCCAATAGAATGCGAGCTCAATCTGATTGGCTGATTGGATCAGCCAATCGGATTGAACTTGAATCTGATTGGCTGATTCAATCAGCCAATCAGATTTTTTTAACTTAATTCCGATTGGCTGATAGAATCCTATCAGCCAATCGGAATTCGGCGGACGCCATCTTGGATGACGTCATTTAAAGGTACCTCATTCCAAGTACAGCAGTCGGCCGGGATGGATGCTCCGCGGCGGCGGAGCGAAGAAAGAAGATTGAAGATGCCGCCGGAAGAATGAAGACTTTGCTGCCGCTTGGAGGAAGACGTCGCCGGAGGAAGAATTCTTCTTTGCCGCTTGGAGGATGACATCGCCGGAGGAAGAATTCTTCTTTGCCGCTTGGAGGACGACATCGCCCGGATCGGATCAGGAGTTCGGCCCGGTGTGGTGAAGACAAGGTAGGGAGATCTTCAGGGGGGTAGTGTTAGGCTTTTTTAAGGGGGGTTTGGGTGGGTTTAGAATAGGGGTATGTGGGTGGTGGGTTGTAATGGGGGGGGGGGGGGGGATTGTATTTGTTGAATGCAAAAGAGCTGAATTCTTTGGGGCATGCCCCACAAAAGGCCCTTTTAAGGGCTGGTAAGGTAAAGAGCTTTGAAATATGTTTAATTTAGAATAGGGCAGGGAATTTTTTTTATTTTGGGGGTTTATTATTTTATTAGGGGGCTTAGAATAGGTGTAATTAGTTTAAAAATCTTGTAATCTTTTTTTTATTTTTTGTAATTTAGTGTTTTTTTTTTTTTTGTAATTTAGTTTAGTTAATTTAATTGTATTTTTAGATAGATGTTTGTACTTTATTTAATTTATTGATAGTGTAGGTGTATTTATAACTTAGGTTAGGATTTATTTTACAGGTAATTGGGTAATTATTTTAACTAGGTAGATATTAAATAGTTAATAACTATTTAATATCTATTATACCTAGTTAAAATAATTAACAATTTACCTGTAAAATAAATATTAACCCTAACATAGCTACAATGTAATTATTAATTATATTGTAGCTATCTTAGGGTTTATTTTATAGGTAAGTATTTAGATTTAAATAGGAATATTTTAGTTTATAAATGAATTAGATTAATTTAATATAAATTTAGTTAGGGTTAGATAGAGTTAATATAGTTAATATAAATACTATAGTAACTATATTAACCCTAATATAATTATGGTTAATATAGTTAATATATATAATGTAATACCTATATTAACTATAATATACTTAGGGTTAACATAGATAATATAGCTGGCGGCGGGGTATGGGAGCGGCGGTTTAGGGGTTAATAACTTTATTAGGTTGCGGCGGGGTAAAGGAGCGGCGGTTTAGGGGTTAATAGCTTTTTTATTGTTAGGCTAGTGAGGGGGGATAGCGGATAGAGGGTTAAACAGTGCGGGCTATGTTAGGGAGGCGTGTTAGACAGTGCGGGCTATGTTAGGGAGGCGTGTTAGACAGTGCGGGTGTTTTAGACTTTAGTCAGGTTTTATAGGCGCCGGCAGATTCTAACGTGGCGCAAGTCACTGGCGACGCCAGAAATTTGTACTTACGCAGATTTCTGGACATCGCTGGTTTGTGAGACTTACGGCACGTTAGCATCTGACGGCGACCTATATGGGATGGCTCGAGTTGCGAGCTGAAACTGCGGGCGACGCCGGTTCCCTCGCTTGCGCCGCAAACTGCGATCATTATCGGATCGCGCCCCAGCTTTTCAAATACCCTAGGGTGTCTACTTTTCAGAAATTACATTGGCCGGCTTCAGAAATGTCCCAAATAGGACATGGGTGCATGTGATGTGAAAATTCCAAGTTGGAAAACTGGAATACACCCCCTAAAAATAAGGCATTTTAGCCCCCTGAGAACCTGACAAACAAATATATGGTTTGATGGGGGTAAATTATATTGGCCGGCTTCAGAAATGTCCCAAATAGGACATGGGTGCATGATGACAGATGTGAAAATTCCAAGTTGGAAAACTGGAATGCGCCCCCTAAAAATAAGACCTTTTAGCCCCCAGAGAACCTGACACACCTATACATGGGTGATATCACTGTGCTCAAGAGATTTTGCTGAACACATATTGGGGTGTTATTTGGCAATAACGCTTAACGTTCTCAGTAAATGTATTCTTAAATTGCTATTTTGTAAAAAACTCACCACTTTTTTTTCCAAACGTTGGCATAGATTGGTGGTAAAATGGTTACATTAAAAGAGTAAAAATACCCCAAGTTTAATACCTTATGTTGTCTTCTTTTAAAAAAATATATACATGTGAAGGGTCATTCAGGGATTCCTGACAGAAAAAAATGGTTTGGAAATAGCAAAGTGCTACTTGTACTTATTGCCCTATAACTTGAAAAAAAAGCAAAGAACATGTAAACATTGGGTATTTCTTAACCACGGACAAAATTTAGAAACTATTTAGCATGGGTGTTTTTTGGTGGTTGTAGATATGTAACAGATTTTGGGGGTCAAAGTTAGAAAAAGTGTGTTTGTTTCCATTTTTTCATCATATTTTATAAATGGTTTTATAGTAAATTATAAGATATGATGAAAATAGTGATATCTTTAGAAATTACATTTAATGGCGAGAAAAACAGTAAATGAGTAAGAGGAAAATTACAGCTAAACACAAACACCGCAGAAATGTAAAAATAGCGCTGGTCCCAAACGGTAAGAAAATGGAAAAGTGCTGTGGTCACTAAGGGGTTAAAGAAGTAGTCTAGTCAAAATTAAACTTTCATGATTCAGATAGAGCATGCTATTTTAAGCAAATTTCTAATTTAGCAAATTTTCTTCATTCTCTTGGTATCTTTATTTGAAAAAGCAAGAATGTAAGGATAGGAGCCAGCCCATTTTTGGTTCAGCACCTGGATAGTGCTTGCTGATTGGTGGTAGCATTAACCAGCAACTTCTGATGGCGGGTTATTTAACGTACGTCCGTAAACTGTTAAATTTGCCCCTTTACATACGCACGTTAAATTAACTCTCCACATGTAATCTAATCCTATATGTTTGAGATTCTTCAGATTTAATGACAAAGAAGGAAACTGGTGTTATAGTCACTATCAATATATTGAAACAGAGAAATGTAAATAAAAGGATATTTACATTGTATTATTTTTTGCATGTAGAAGTGGGGGAAATGATTGTTCATTATTATACTTGTGGGGCTTGTCGCAGTACACCGATAAAGCTGTAGGATAAACCAGTGAGCAATCAGGCCTTAAGGCCCACCTACACTTCCTGTTAGCTTCAAAATTAAACAGCTTCAATGTAATCTTCTTTTCATGAAATAAACATTTTAGAGTTTTCAGTCCCCTTGAGAAATAAGTGTCAAACCAGCAACTTGTGGATTCTAGAAAATATTTTAGTATATGAAGAAATTTATGTAAAGCTTCTCAGAAATCTTTAAAGATGGAAGCAAGATGCATGGACACATATAATGGTGCCAGAATACTAGATAATAGATTCATGTATGTATATGTTCTGCACGGTTCATTTTGAGAAGATGTTTTTATATTGTTGTCTGTTAAAAATCTGAAAACTTGATTATTCATGATAAAATCAGATTAGGAAGTGAGAAGTGATCTAACTGTAGGACACATTGTGAATCCTTAAGAAGCACAAAAAGATTATCATTTGAAGGAAAAAAACTCACTTGCACTTAGCACATAAAATCATATTACAATCCAACATCTTGAACATTAAAGGGACAGGTAAGACTAAAAACATTTTATATGCATGGTATTGGTGTTATTTCCTGCATCACTCTAGTCATGAGGGCCACCATGTTGAAATCTAAGTTTAATTGCTTTACAGTGCAGATGTCTTTGCACATGTGCAGCAACTCTCCTTCAGATACCTGCAGTGAAATCTAGGTTCCAAAACAGAGGGAGGTGCATGAACCGTATTTGGTGTTTAATGTCCCTTTAAATAAGTTAACCTGATTATGAAAATGTAATCTTCAAAGGTGGACTTTGAACTGGGAAACACCCACCAGGAACACTTTATTTTCCAAAGTATCTGACAGTGTAATCTTGAAGGTCCATGTTTCTCCAGTAATTTCTAATTGGCTGCAATGGGCAACCAGCTGAGCATACACTATAGGATGGAACAAATTGTATCACAATGCTTTATCACTTGATCAGCCTGGAAATTGCTCCTCTTAGAGAAGATGTCTATAGTCAGTTGCCTACTTAGCCTAATGAGAAATCCAAACCTGCCAAAGAAGGCTGAATTCTATAAAAAGGAAACTATCGGCTAGATTACGAGTTTTGCGTTATGAGTGAAAAAGCAGCGTTATGGCTCTTTTTCACTACAGCTGGTATTATGAGTTTTGCAGGTATATCTGTACCGCACACTTTTTTGACCGTAACGCAACGTAACTACCGCAGCTTTCAAAAAGTAATTTTTCAATGGGACTTCCATAGCGCCGGTATTACGAGTTTGCCAAAAAGTGAGAGGTACAGCCCATAACTACAAGATCCATACCGTAAACTGAAAGTCAGTAGTTATGGCTTTTATGTTACAAAGCTGTTACATAAAACTCATAACTAAACTGCTAAAAAGTACACTAACACCCATAAACTACCTATTAACTGAGGCCCTCCTGCTTCGCAAACACTAAAATAAAATTATTAACCCCTAATCTGCCGCTTCGGACATCGCCGCCACTATAATAAACATATTAACCCCTAAACTGCTGTACTCCAGCATCGCAAACACTAGTTAAATATTATTAATCCCTAATCTGCAGTCCCTAACATTGCCGCAACCTACATTACTATTATTAACCCCTAATCTGCTGCTTCCAAAATCGCAGCCACTATACTAAAGTTATTAACCCCTAAACCTAAGTCTAACCCTAACACCCCTAACTTTAACATAATTAAAATAAATCTAAATAAAAATTACTATCATTAACTAAATAATTCCTATTTAAAACAAAATACTTACCTGTAAAATAAACCCTAACGGCTAGTTTACGAGTCTTGCGTTAGGGTTAAAAAGCAGCGTTGAGAGGTCCCAACGCTGCTTTTTAATGCCAGCTGGTATTACGAGTCTGGCAGGTACAGGTGTACCGCTCACTTTTCTTCCGTGACTCAAGCTTACCGCAAATCCCCTTACGTCAATTGCGTATCCTATCTTTTGAATGGGATTTGCCTAACGCTGGTATTACGAGTCTTGGAAGAAGTGAGCGGTACAGCCTCTCCTGTCAAGACTCCTACCGCATTTAAAAGTCAGTAGTTAAGAGTTTTATGGGCTAACGCTGTAACATAAAACTCTTAACTAAAGTGATAAAAAGTACACTAACACCCATAAACTACCTATTAACCCATAAACCGAGCCCCCCCCCCCCACATCGCAAACACTTAAAAAAAGTTTTTAACCCCTAATCTCCCGACTGGACATCGCCGCCACTGTAATAAATATATTAACCCCTAAACCGCCGCCCTCCTGCCTTGCAAACATTAGTTAAATTTTATTAACCCCTAATCTGCCATCTCTAACATCGTCAACACCTATCTACATTTATTAACCCCTAATCTGCCGCCCCCAACGTCGCCGCTACTATATTAAATGTATTAACCCCTAAACCTAAGTCTAACCCTAAGTCTAACCCCCCCTAACTTAAATATAATTTAAGTAAAATGAAATAAAATTACTACAATTAAATAAATTAATCCTTTTTAAAACTAAATACTTACCTATAAAATAAACCCTAAGATAGCTACAATATAACTAATAGTTACATTGTATCTAGCTTAGGCTTTATTTTTATTTTACAGGCAAGTTTGTATTTATTTTAACTAGGTACAATAGTTATTAAATAGTTATTAACTATTTAATAGCTACCTAGTTAAAATAAGTACAAATTTACCAGTAAAATAAATCCTAACCTAAATTACAATTACACCTAACACTATACTATCATTAAATAAATTACCTAAACTAACTACAATTAAATTAAATAAACTAAAGTACGGGAAAACCCCCCCACTAAATTACAGAAAATAAAAAAATAATTACAAGAATTTTAAACCAATTACACCTAGTCTAATCCCCCTAATAAAATAAAAAAGCCCCCCAAAATAAAAAAAATTACCTACCCTATACTAAATTACAAATAGCCCTTAAAAGAGCTTTTTGCAGGGCATTGCCCCAAAGTAATCAGCACTTTTACCTGTAAAAAAAAATACAATACCCCCCTACATTAAAACCCACCACCCACACACCCAACCCAACCCTAAAACCCAACCAATCCCCCCTTAAAAAAACCTAACACTACCCCCTTGAAGATCACCCTACCTTGAGCCGTCTTCACCCAGCCGGGCACAAGTGGACCTCCAGAGGGGCAGAAGTCTTCATCCGATCTGGGCAGAAGAGGTCCTCCAAGCGGCAGAAGTCTTCATCCAGACGGCATCTTCTATCTTCATCCATCCGGAGCAGAGCGGCTCCATCTTCAAGACATCCGGCATGGAGCATCCTCTTCAAACGAAGTCCAAGCGAAGAATGAAGGTTCCTTTAAGTGACATCATCCAAGATGGCGTCCCTTGAATTCCGATTGGCTGATAGGATTCTATCAGTTAATCGGAATTAAGGTAGGAAAAATCCTATTGGCTGATCCAATCAGCCAATAGGATTGAGGTTGCATTCTATTGGCTGATTGGAATGACGTCTTTTAAAGGAACCTTCATTCTTCGCTTGGACTTCGTTTGAAGAGGATGCTCCGCGCCGGATGTCTTGAAGATGGAGCCGCTCCGTGTCGGAAGGATGAAGTTAGAAGATACCATCTGGATGAAGACTTCTGCCGGCTTCGTTGAGGACATCTTGCCGCTTGGATAAAGACTTCTCCCGGCCAATAGAATTTTTTCAACTTTAATTCCGATTGGCTGATAGAATTCTATCAGCCAATCAGAATTCAAGGGACCCCATCTTGGATGACATCATTTAAAAGAACCTTCATTCTTCAAGATCCAGCGAAAGAAGAGGATGCTCCGTGCCGGATGTCTTGAAGATGGAGCCGTTCCGCGTCGGAAGGATAATGATAGAAGATGCCGTCTGGATGAAGACTTCTGCCCGTTTGGAGGACAACTTCTTGCCGCTTGGATGAAGACTTCTCCCGGCTTTGTTGAGGACTTCTTGCTGCTTCGATGAGCACTTCTGCCCGCTTGGATGAGGATGGATGTCCGGTCTTCAAAAACTGTAAGTGGATCTTCGGGGGTTAGTGTTAGATTTTTCTAAGGGTTTATTGGGTGTGTTTTATTTTTAACTTAGGGTTTGGGCTTAAAAAGAGCTAAATGCCCTTTTAAGGGCAATGCCCATCCAAATGCCCTTTTCAGGGCAATGGGGAGCTTAGGTTTTTTAGATAGGATTTTCTTTGTGGGGGTTGGTTGTGTGGGTGGTGGGTTTTACTGTTGGGGGGGTTGTTTGTATTTTTTTTACAGGTAAAAGAGCTGATTTCTTTGGGGCAATGTCCCACAAAAGGCCTTTTTAAGGACTATTGACAGTTTAGTTTAGGCTAGGTTTTTTTTTATTTTGGGGGGCTTTTTTATTTTGATAGGGCTATTAGATTAGGTGTAATTAGTTTAAATATTTGATCAATTCTTTTTTATTTTGTGTAATTTAGTGTTTGATTTTTTTGTAATTTAGTTAATTGTATTTAATTAATGTAATTTATTTAATTGTAGTGTAAGGTTAGGTGTTAGTGTAAGACAGGTTAGGTTTTATTTTACAGGTAAATTTGTATTTATTTTAACTAGGTAGCTAGTAAATAGTTAATAACTATTTACTAACTAGTCTACCTAGTTAAAATAAATACAAACTTACCTGTGAAATAAAAATAAAACATAAGATAGCTACAATGCAACTATTAGTTATATTGTAGCTAGCTAAGGGTTTATTTTACAGGTAAGTATTTAGTCTTAAATAGGAATTATTTAGTTAATGATAGTATTTTTTATTTAGATTTATTTTAATTATATTAAAGTTAGTGGGTGTTAGGGTTAGACTTAGGGTTAGGTTTAGGGGTTAATAACTTTAGTATAGTGGCGGCGGCAGATTAGGGGTTAATAAATCTAGGTAGGTAGCCATGACATTGGGGGCGGCAGATTAGGGGTTAATAAGTGTAATGTAGGTGGCGGGGATGTTAGGGGTGGCAGATTAGGGGTTAATAAGTGTAGGTAGGTGGCGGCAAAATTTGGGCAGCAGATTAGGGGTTAATAAGTGTAATGTAGGTGGCGGCAAAATTTGGGGCGGCAGATTAGGGGTTAATAAGTGTAATTTAGGTGTCAGTGATGTCGGGGGCGGCAGATTAGGGGTGTTTAGACACAGGGTTTATGTTAGGGTGTTAGGTGTAAACATAAATTTTCTTTCCCCATAGGAATCAATGGGGCAGCGTTATGGAGCTTTACGCTCGTTTATTGCAGGTGTTAGGCTTTTTTTTTAGCTGGCTCTCCCCATTGATGTCTATGGGGAAATGGTGCACGAGCACGTAAAACCAGCTCAAAGTAGCGCTGGTATTTGGGTGTGGTATGGAGCTCAATGGAGCTCAATGCTGACATATTGCCTGCTAACGCCGGATTTTTGCAAACCTGTAATAACAGCGCTATAGGGAGGTGAACGGTGGAAATAACTTGCAAGTTAGTACAGAGCCGCTCATAACGCAAAACTCATAATCTAGCCGTATGTTTGTGATTCAATGTATGATATATATTTAACTAAATTATTTAAGGATCATGTTTTTTTTCCCATACCAGATTCAGTAATATTAAAGACCTTCTTGTTAAGAATGCATTTTGTTTTTGAGAAGCAACAGAGCCTATTCTATTAGGGTTGCATCAGTTTGGCTTTCAATTCCAAAGGAATTTCCAAAGCATTTGTAGTTTAGTTGCTTAACCATCAACAAAGTAGTGGCTTTTTAAACTTTAGGGTTGCAGGAACTAGTCAAGGGAGGGACAACGTAGTTGTTAAAAGCTGAAAATAAATTAAACTGAAATCCTTTAATTAAAGTAAGAGAACATGGCAATACAGTTTTATTATGCATTCTGCCTGCATTTACTGTAAAATAACCCTGATGTGGAGAAGGAGTTAGCGCAATCTCGAAATCCGAAGTCCTGAAGTAAGCGTGCCTGAGTTTTTCGATGCTCGCTAAATTTTTGCTTTCAACTTGTAATACCAGCGCTAACGAAAGAGTGATTTTTTTTTTACCTTGAGCCATGTTAGCACTGATAAGAAATAAAAAAAATATATATCGCTCCACTTGTAATCTAGGCCTATATCGATAATTAATAATATTAATATGGAGTATTTGCTGATAAAGTGCAGGCCCTTTTGCTTGCCTAGGGAGTTTGCATCCACTGTTATTACTGCAGTATACATCCCCCCGGATGCTAATGCTAAACTTGCCATGGAAGAACTCCTAAAAACTATTAACAGGCTACAAACTGCTTACCCAGATGGGGCCTTTGTTGTTGTGGGGGACTTTAATCACTCAAATCTAAAAACTGTACTCTCTAAATTTCATCAAAATGTCACTTGTGCCACTAGAGGAAATAAAATATTAGACCATGTCTATACGAATATTGCCAATGCCTACAAGGCTACTCTTCTTTCTCACCTGGGAAAATCTGACCACTCTGCACTGTTCCTGTATCCTAAGTACTTTCCGCTTATTAAACAGGAAAAACCATCTGTGAGGATAGTCAAAGTGTGGCCAGAAGATGCAACCTCAAAACTCCAGTGTCAGTTTAAATACACTAATTGGAGCATGTTTGCCAGGCAAGCTATAGGGGATTCCCATATAGATATTGAATTATATGCCTCCTCTATTCTGGATTATATCAGCTCGTGTACCAATAGTGTAACCACTTTTAAAAAGATAAGAATCTTTCCTAACCAGAAACCTTGGATGAACAGGGAGGTTCGGCTCTTACTGGATGCATGGGATGCTGCTTTTAGATCTGGTGATGCTGAAGCATACAGCTCTACCAGGGCAAATTTAAAAAGGGGAATAAAAAGTGCTAAACATGATTTCAAGATGCGTATTGAAGATCTCTTTTATAACAACTGTGACCCCCAACGTATGTGGCAGGGTATCCAGGGCATCACAAACTATAAATCTGTAAATACAATCTCCTCAGTCAAGGATGCCTCCTTTCCAGACCAAAAACAATCCTCTGCGGTGAGTCTGAATGACTACCGTCCCATTGCACTTACCCCAATCATCATGAAGTGTTTTGAGAGATTGGTCATGGCCCACCTTAAAGACTGTTTACCATGTACACTGGACCCTCATCAATATGACTACCGCCAAAATAGGTCAACAGAAGATGCTATTTCTATGGCATTACATTCTTTTTTGACCCATTTGGACAATAACAATACTTATGTAAGGATGCTCTTTATTGATTTTAGTTCAGCATTCAACACTGTTATTCCCACAAAGCTGGTTGCGGAACTTCATGACTTGGGCATCAACACCTGGCTCTGTAATTGGACCAAGGACTTTCTGACCAATAGACCTCAGTCATTGAGGTTAGGTAATTTAATCTCCTCTACCCTGACCCTTAATACTGGAGTTCCACAAGGCTGTGTACTGAGCCCTCTACTATATTATCTTTTTACCCATGACTGCCTGCCTAAGTTTGTGTCGAATACCATCATTAAATTTGCAGATGACACTACTGTGGTAAGCAGGGTATGCGATAATGACAAGTCGGCATATATGGAGGAGGTAACGCACTTGGTAACTTGGTGTGCTGATAACAATCTGTCTCTTTATACCAAGAAGACCAAAGAGATTATTGTGGACTACAGGAAGACCAAACGCTGTACACACACGCCCATTTATATTAATGGGTCCAAGGTAGAACGGGTGACTAGTTTTACATTTCTGGGAACCAACATTACCGAAAATCTGTCCTGGTCATTAAATATCTCCACTTTAGTTAAAAAGGTGCAACGGCGACTCTATTTTTTAAATAGGTTGAAGAAAGTTCATCTGTCCTCTCAGATTTTGGTTAATTTCTATCACTGCACCATTGAGAGCATTCTTACCAACTGTATTTCGGTGTGGTACGGCAACTGTACTAATCTCAAACAGAAAGCTCTGCAACGGGTGGTGAAAACTGCCTAGTACATCATTGGGGTTCAGCTACCCTCTATTGAAGAACTTCAACATAGGCGATGCCTGCAAAGGGGGCGCTGCATCATTGGAGACTCCTTCCTTCCTAGCCATGGACTGTTTGTTCCTTTGCCATCTGAGAGGCAGTTCAGGAGTCTGAATAGCAAGAGAGCCAGGCTACAAAATAGTTTTTTTTCCCAGAGCTGTTGTTATTCTGAACACAAATACCTAGTGCTGATTTAGCTAATTTGTTTATTATATCTTTTCTTTTTAGACTATTCCATTTTTTTAATTGTAGGCTATTTTGGATTATAATTGCTGTTTATCACTCATATTTTATCTATTATCTGTGCTTACTACACGGATTGCACTATGCACTTATCCATAACACATTGATAATTTCTATAACACTGTTACACCTTTTCTGTGTTTTAGATATATTTTTTACAACTGATTTGCTGGTTGCTATTGATCTGCACTATGCCCTTTTTAACTATGCTGAATTATGGTCACACTGGGATTCTCAGTGTGTAAACCATTGTTTCTTGCCATATTACACCTATACTGCACATATTTTTTTATGCATTTACACATAGGGGCCTATTTATAAAATGTCTTGCGGACCTGATACGACAGTGCGGATCAGGTCCTCAAGACATCGCTGAATGCAGAGAGCAATACGCTCTCTGTATTCAGCATTGCACCAGCAGCTCACAAGAGCTGCTGGTTCAACACCGCCTCCTGCAGACTCACGGCCGCCAGCAGGGGGTTTCAATCAACCCGATCGTACTCGATCGGGTTGAATTCCGGCGAATTCCTGTCCGCCTGCTCAGAGCAGGCGGACAGGGTTATGGAGCAGCGGTCTTTGTGACCGCTGTTTCATAACTTGTGTTTCTGGCGAGTCTGAAGACTTGCCAGAAACACGGGCCGTCAAGCTCCATTCGGAGCTTGATAGATAGGCCCCAATAGGGGCCTATTTATCAAGCCGTCAACCGCAAATACGCTGGAATTCCGCAGCATAATTGTGGAGAGCCTGATTCCCCTTAGTTATCAAAGCCTACAGACCGGCAAAAGTAGAATTTTGTGACGTAACATACGATCCGCCAGTCTCAGTCCGACACAGATCGATGCTTACATCACTACAGATGTTCCGAATGCAAATTCAGCACTATCTGACTACTTTTGCTAGTTATCAAATAACTACCAGGTACGCTCTCCACTATTCCGGCCCAGCGTACCTGGTTTCCAATCCGCCGACCTGGAGGCAGCGGATGCCATAGTAATCAATGGGAGTCTAAAAGCAGCGAAAGCTTATGTTCGATGCTGCCAGATATCCCATTGATTCCTATGAGAGAATAAAAGTTACGTTTACACCTAACACCCTAACATGTTCCCCTAGTCTAAACACCCCTAATCTGCCGCCCCCTACACCGCCGCCACCTACATTATACTTATTAACCCTTAATCTGACGCCCGCCACTGCCGCCACCTACATTATACTTATTATCCCCTAATCTGCCACCCCCTACACTGCCGCCACCTACATGTTATTAACCCCTAATCTGCCGCCTCACATTGTAGCTAGCTTAGGGTTTATTTTTATTTTACAGGCAAGTTTGTATTTATTTTAACTAGGTAGAATAGTTACTAAATAGGTTTTAACTATTTAATAAACTACCTAGCTAAAATAAAGACAAATTGACCTGTAAAATAAAACCTAACCTAAGTTACACTAACACCTAACACTACACTATAATTAAATTTTTTCCCTAAATTAAATACAATTAAATTAAATTATCTAAAGTACAAAAAAAACAAACACTAAATTACAGAAAATAATAAACAAATTACAAGATTTTTAAACAAATTACACCTAATCTAAACCCACTAACAAAATAAAAAAGCCCCCCCCCAAAATAAAAAAGCCCTGCCCTACACTAAATTACAAATAGCCCTTAAAAGGGCCTTTTGTGGGGCATTGCCCCAAAGTAATCAGCTCTTTTACCTGTATAAAAAATTACAAATCCCCCCCAACATTAAAACCCACCACCCAAACAACCAACCCTACTCTAAAACCCAACCAATACCCCATTAAAAAAACCTAACACTAACCCCTTGAAGATCACCTTACCGGGAGAAGTCTTTATCCAACCGGGCCGAAGTCCTCAGCGAAGCCGGGAGAAGTCTTCATCTAAGCTGGGCGAAGTGGTCCTCCAGGCGGGCAGAAGTCTTCATCCAGACGGCATATTCTATCTTCATCCATCCGGCATGGAGCGGGTCCATCTTCAAGACATCCGGCGTGGAGCATCCTCTTCCAACGAAGTCTTCTGACTAAATGACGCTTCCTTTAAGTGACGTCATTCAAGATCGCGTCCCTTCAATTCCGATTGGCTGATAGCATTCTATCAGCCAATTGGAATTAAGGTAGAAAAAATCCTATTGGCTGATGCAATCAGCCAATAGGATTCAGCTGGCATTCTATTGGCTGATTGGAACAGCCAATAGAATGCCAGCTCAATTATATTGGCTGATTGGATCAGCCAGTAGGATTGAACTTTAATCCTATTGGCTGATTGCATCAGCCAATAGGATTTTTTCTACCTTAATTCCGATTGGCTGATAGAATTCTATCAGCCAATCGAAATTGAAGGGACGCCATCTTGGATGACGTCACTTAATGGAACCGTCATTTAGTAAGAAGACTTAGTTGGAAGAGGATGCTCCGCGCCGGATGGATGAAGATAGAAGATGCCGTCTGGATGGACCACTTCGCCCGGCTTGGATGAAGACTTCTCCCGGGTTCGTTGAGGACTTCGGCCCAGCTTGGATGAAGACTTCTCCGGGTAAGGTGATCTTCAAGGGGTTAGTGTTAGGTTTTTTAAGGGGGTATTGGGTGGGTTTTAGAGTAGGGTTGGTTGTGTGGGTGGTGGGTTTTAATGTTGGGGGGGATTTGTAATTTTTTTACAGGTAAAAGAGCTGATTACTTTGGGGCAATGCCCCGCAAAAGGCCCTTTTAAGGGCTATTTGTAATTTAGTGTAGGGTAGGGCTTTTTTTTATTTTGGGGGGCTTTTTTATTTTGTTAGGGGGATAAGATTAGGTGTAATTAGTTTAAAAATCTTGTAATTTGTTTATTATTTTCTATAATTTAGTGGGGTTTTTTTTGGAACTTTAGCTAATTTTATTTAATTGTATTTAATTTAGGGAATTAATTATAAAAATTAAAAATTATAGTGTAGTGTTAGGTGTTAGTGTAATTTAGGTTAGGTTTTATTTTATGGGTAAATTTGTCTTTATTTTAGCTAGGTGGTTTATTAAATAGTTAATAACTATTTGATAACTATTCTACCTATTTAAATAAATACAAACTTGCCTGTAAAATAAAAATAAAACTTAAGCTAGCTACAATGTAACTATTTAGTTATATTGTAACTATCTTAGGGTTTATTTTATTGGTAAGTATTTAGTTTTAAATAGGAATAATTTAGTTAATTATAATAATTTTATTTAGATTTATTTAAATTATATTTAAGTTAGTGGGGGTTAGGGTTAGACTTAGGTTTAGGGGTTAATAAATTTAGAATAGTGGCGGCGACGTTGGGGGCGGCAGATTAGGGTTAATAAATGTAGGTAGGTGGCGGCGATGTTAGGGACGGCGGATTAGGGGTTAATATTATTTAACTAATGTTTGCGATGCGGGAGTGCAGCGGTTTAGGGGTTAATATGTTTATTATAGTGGCGCCAACATTGGGGCGGCAGATTAGGGGTTAATAAGTGTAGGTAGGTTGCGGCGACATTGGGGGTGGCAGATTAGGGGTTAATAAATAATATGTAGGTGTCAGAGATGTTGAGGGCAGCAGATTTGGGGTTCATATGTATAATGTAGGTGGTGGCGGTGTCCGGAGCGGCAGATTAGGCGTTAATAATATAATGCAGGTGTCGGCGATGTCGGGGTGGCAGATTAGGGGTTAATAAGTGTAAGATTAGGGGTATTTAGACTCAGGGTTCATGTTAGGGTGTTAGGTGTAGACATAAAATGTATTTCCCATAGGAATCAATGGGGCTGCGTTAAGGAGTTTTACGCAGCTTTTTTGCAGGTGTTAGACTTTTTTTCAGCCAGCTCTCTCCGTTGATTCCTATGGGGAAATCGTGCATGAGCATGTTACACCAGTTCACCGCTGACTTAAGCAGCGCTGGTATTGGAGTGTGCGTTAATGAGTAAAATTTTGCTCAACTCTCACTTCTTGTCTGGTTTGTAAAAACCCGTAATACCAGCGCTATCTACAAGTGAGCGGTGAGCATAAACTGCTCATTAGCACTGCACAGCCTCTAACGCAAAACTCGTAATCTAGGTGAAAGGCTTTATTTCTGTTTCAATGATGTTATAGTAAAAATGTTAATGTTTTCCTCTAAAATTCCAAGTAGTGAAGGGTTAGGGCTAGATTAAAAGTAAAGTGCAAACTATTTTGCAAGGGTTTTTGTTATCGTTTGTGCTCCGTTTAAATTGCAAGTTGCAATCGTGATTTACGCTGGAATTCTTACTGTGATCTCAGAGCTGTGGTTAACTGTTTTACGAAAATAAAAAGTTGCACAAAACACATCAAACACATCAAAACACATCAAACATACATTACAAAGTACACTTACACTCATAATAATGCTGTAATTGATTAATAAAAAAAATATTGCACACAAAAGTTATAAGGGCTCAAAGATATGAGATCTCGGTTGTTAGATAAAGCTTCACACATATATACGGTGCACTGTAATTCTCCTATCTTCACAATATTTTTTGCCTCTGCCTAACATCCATCCCAAGTAAATATTCACCCCCCTTGAACACCCCAGGCGGAGGCAAAAAAGATAGTGAAGATAAGGGAATTACAGTGCATCGTATAAAATTTTAGAACATCGGCTTCTAGGTTATGTGTGGGTTGTAGGTTTATGTGTGGATTGTAGGATTATGTGTGGGTTGTAGGAAGTGATGAGCAAAATGGCTGCAGATAGTGATTTCCGTGCTGTTTTCAAACAGCACTTATAGCTTTATCCAGAAGCGTTTGGGTAATCCTAGGATTACCCTAGGATTACCCGGGTAAAGCCAGATGCATGATGTTACATTGGGCTTTACCCAGAGCCGCTGGTTAATGCCAGTTTTACACGGCTAATCCTAGGATTACCCAATATCTGACTTAACCCATAACATATATATACTTGTAATACCAGCGCAACCTGACTAGTCCAAAAATGTAAAACCTAGCGGCGTTTTCACCATAGCGAAAACCCAAAATACAGCTTCACTTCTCATTTAGCCTTTAATAAGGTGTAGAAAGTTCCCAACTTTTAAGAACTGTAATAATCTTAAAAAATACTTAATGCCCCTTTAAAACCACATGATCATGTCAACAGTTCTTCATTAATAACCCTTCTAGAGAGCCAGACTCTAAAGCCACAGGACACAATACGTAAGTAACCCAACATCACTTTATGCTGTTTGTGCTTTTCTATAAAGAGCTCTATTTTTTGAAGTTATCTTGATAAAGCTTTCCATACCAATGATTCATTTTTCCCCAGAGTTGATTTATTTTTGAACATAAAAAAACCATATGTAAAATGTCTGCATTTGCTAAATGACATTTAGGGCAATACTGTTTAATAGCTCATTTAGATAATCTGGAAGGGGTCAGATATGCATTCTGTAATAGTTTGGTGTGGGATTCTTTCCAACTAACTGAGATATTTAATTTTTCTAGTGCAGCAAAACTATAATTAATTTTGGCAGACTCAAAACAGGGAAAAAGCTGTAGCCAAAAAAGTAGATTTTTGTTTAGCTAACAAACGGCCAGAGTTTTGCATTATAAGTGGCTCGGTAATAATTTGCAAGTTATTGTCACCGCTCACCTCCCTAAAGCGCTGCTATTTCAGGTTCGCAAAAACCCAGCGTTAGCAGGCAATATGGCAGCGTTGAGCTCCATACCACACCCAATTTTACCAGCGCTGCTTTGTGCTGATTTTACATGCTCGTGAACGATTTCCCCATAGACATCAATGGGGAGAGCCAGCTTAAAAAAAGCCTAACACCTGCAATAAAGGAGTGTAAAGCTCCGTAACGCAGCCCCATTGATTCCTATGGGGAAAGAAAAGTTATGTTTACACCTAACACCCTAACATAAACCCTGAGTCTAAACACCCGTAATCTGCTGCCCCCGACATCGCCAACACCTACATTATACTTATTAACCCCTAATCTGCCGCCCCTGACATCACCGCCACCTACCTACACTTATTAACCCCTAATCTGCTGCCCCAATGTCGTCGCTACCTACATTACACTTATTAACCCCTAATCTGCCGCCCCCAATGTCGTCGCAACCTACCTACACTTATTAACCCCTAATCTGCCGCCCCCAATGTCGTCGCCACTATACTAAAGTTATTAACCCCTAAACCTAACCCTAAGTCTAACCCCAACCCTAACGTAACCCTAACACCCACTAACTTTAACATAATTAAAATAAATCTAAATAAAAATTACAATTAATACCTAAATAATTCCTATTTAAAACAAAATACTTACATATAAAAAAAAATCCTAAACTAGCTACAATATAACTAATAGTTGTATTGTAGCTATCTTAGGTTTTATTTTTATTTCGCAGCTAAGTTTGTATTTATTTTAACTAGGTAGACTAATTAGTAAATAGTTATTAACTATTTACTAGCTACCTAGTTAAAATAAATACAAATTTACCTGTAAAATAAAACCTAACCTGTCTTACAGTAAAACCTAACATTACACTAAAATTAAACAAATTACATTAATTAAATACAATTAACTAAATTACAAAAAAAAATAAACACTAAATTACACAAAATAAAAAAGAAATGATCAAATATTGAAACTAATTACACCTAATCTAATAGCCCTATCAAAATTAAAAAGCTCCCCCAAAATAAAAAAAAACCCTAGCCTAAATTAAACTGTCAATAGCCCTTAAAAGGGCCTTTTGCGGGGCATTGCCCCCACAAGCTCTTTTACCTGTAAAAAAAAAAATACAAACAACCCCCCAACAGTAAAACCCACCACCCACACAACCAACCCCCCCAAATAAAATCCTATACAAAAAACCTAAGCTCCCCATTGCCCTGAAAAGGGCATTTGGATGGGCATTGCTCTTTAGCTCTTTTCCATTGCCCAAACCCTAAGCTAAAAATAGAACCCACCCAATAAACCCTTAAAAAAACCTAACACTAGCTTCCAAAGATCCACTTACAGCTTTTGAAGACCGGACATTTATCCTCATAAAGCCGGGAGAAGTATTCATCCAAGCGGACAGAAGTCCTCAACAAAGCCGGGATAAGTCTTCATCCAAGTGGCAAGAAGTGGTCCTCCAGGCGGGCAGAAATCTTCATCCAGACTGCATCTTCTATCTTCATCCTTCCGACGCAGAGCGGCTCCATCTTCAAGACATCCGGCGCGGAGCATCCTCTTCTGTCGACGGCTACTGAAGAATGAAGGTTCCTTTAAGGGACGTCATCCAAGATGGAATCCCTTGAATTCCGATTGAATTCTATCAGCCAATCGGAATTAAAGTTGAAAAAATCCTATTGGCTGATGCAGTTAGCCAATAGGATTGAGCTTGCATTCTATTGGCTGTTCCCATCAGCCAATAGAATGCAAGCTCAATTGCATCAGCCAATATGATTTTTCAACTTTAATTCCGATTGGCTGATAGAATTTTATCAGCCAATCGGAATTCAAGGGACGTCATCTTGGATGACGTCCCTTAAAGGAACCTTCATTCTTCAGTAGCCGTCGACAGAAGAGGATGCTCCATGCCAGATGTCTTGAAGATGGAGCCGCTCCAAGTCGGAAGGATGAAGATAGAAGATGCCGTCTGGATGAAAACATCTGCCCGCCTGGAGGACCACTTCTTGCTGCTTGGATGAAGACTTCTCCCAGCTTGATGAGGATGGATGTCCGGTCTTCAAAACTAAGTGGATTTTCGGGGGTTAGTGTTAATTTTTTTAGGGGTTTATTAGGGGGGTTTTATTTTTAGCTTAGGGTTTGGGCAATGGAAAAGAGCTAAATGCCCTTTTAAGGGCAATGCCCATCCAAACGCCCTTTTCAGGGCAATGGGGAGCTTAGGTTTTTTTAGATAGGATTTTATTTGGGGGGTTGGTTGTGTGGGTGATGGGTTTTACTGTTGGGGAGGCGTTTGTATTTTTTTTTTTACAGGTTAAAGAGCTGATTTCTTTGGGGCAATGTCCTGCAAAAGGCTCTTTTAAGGGTTATTGGCAGTTTAGTTTAGGCTAGGGTTTTTTTTATTTTGGGGGGGCTTTTTTATTTTGATAGGGCTATTAGATTAGGTATAATTAGTTTAAATATTTGATCATTTCTTTTTTATTTTGTGTAATTTAGGGTTTATTTTATTTTGGTAATTTAGTTAATTGTATTTAATTAATGTAATTTATTTAATTTTAGTGTAATGTTAGGTTTTAGTGTAAGACAGGTTAGGTTTTATTTTACAGGTACATTTGTATTTATTTTAACTAGGTAGCTAGTAAATAGTTAATAACTATTTACTAATTAGGCTACCTAGTTAAAATAAATACAAACTTGCCTGTGAAATAAAAATAAAACCTAAGATAGCTACAATGTAACTATTAGTTATATTGTAGCTAGCTTAGGGTTTATTTTACAGGTAAGTATTTAGTTTTAAATAGGAATTATTTAGTTAATGATAGTAATTTTTATTTAGATTTATATTAATTATATTAAAGTTAGGGGTGTTAGGGTTAGACTTAGGGTTAGGTTGAGGGCTTAATAACTTTAGTATAGTGGCGGCGGTGACGTTGGGGGTGGCAGATTAGGGGTTAATAATATTTAACTAGTGTTTGCCATGTGGGAGTGCGGCGGTTTAGGGGTTAATATGTTTATTATAGTGGCGGCGATGTCCGGAGCAGCAGATTAGGGGTTAATAATTTTATTTTAGTGTTTGCGATGCAGGAGGGCCTCGGTTTAGGGGTTAATAGGTAGTTTATGGGTGTTAGTGTACTTTTTAACACTTTAGTTATGAGTTTTATGCTACAGATTTGTAACGTAAAACTCATAACTACTGACTTTAGATGGCAGTACGAATCTTGACGGTATAGGGTGTACCGCTCACTTTTTGGCCTCCCAGGCAAAACTCGTAATACCGGCGCTATGGAAGTCCCATTGAAAAAGGACTTTTTGAAAGGTGCGGTAGTTACGTTGCGTTACGGCCAAAAAAGTGTGCAGTACACCTATACCTGCAAGACTCGTAATACCGGCGGTAGTGAAAAAGCAGCGTTATGAGGCTTTTTAACTCGTAATCTAGATAATGTTATATAATAAAGAAATTTTAAATTTACCTGCTGCAAACTTTTTGATACACTCATTAATATCAGACCATTGATAACCACCCTCAAAGCCACAATCTTGGGAATTAATATTATGACGAACTTGAAAGTATGCATGTAGATTATATCTGGGAAGTTCCAACATATCTATTAAGTCATTAAAAGGAAGAATTTGTCCAGAAGAAGAAAGTAATTTAGAAAATGTTTGAGTCCTTTTTGGGCCCAAATACAATATACTGGACCATGCAATCCAAGAGTAAACTCTGGATTACCTTGGATTGCTAAAAAAAATGAGGATCTATAGTCTATATCCAGTATATTACAGTTTCTTTGCCATGCAATAACAATATTTATTATTATTACGGGGAAATAGTATCATTTTAATGAGATTTATATGTGAAAGAAGAGACAAAGGAAATGCAGCCCAGTTTTGAAGATCTGAGATAGCTTTTTCAAACACTGGTGGGAAATTTAATTTATACCATATATTAGGGTTTTTGTGAAGTGTGATACCTAGGTATTTAATACTGTCCGAATTTTTAAAGGGATGATCAGAGTAGCTCTCCTTACATTTTTGAATCCACAGAAGCTCACTTTTTTGGACATTAATCTTATATCCCGAGAAGGAACTAAAGAACGACAAGATCTGGAGAATTGTTGGGATAGACTTAGTTGAGTCTTCTAAAAAGATAAGGAGATCATCCGCATAAAGCAAGATTTTAAGGGCCATTGTGCCGACTCTTATTCCAACAAGTTCTTGTCGTAACCATATGGCCAATGATTCATTTGAGATATTAAATAACAAAGGGGACAGTTGGCATCCTTGTCGCGTGCCACGTGCTAGAAAGATTTTTTCTGAGAGATTACCGTTTATCAAAGTGAAGAATAAGGATTTTTACAGATCTTAGAAAAAAATTCAAGACACTGGGGGGTAGTTATCAAGCCGTCTACTTTTCTGGCTTCGCCGGCCCAATACGTCCGCCTAAGCTCGCCTACCTTCGCCGCCGCGGACCTGAAAAAATACGCCTAAGTTATCAAATAAAGCTGTCAAAAAGCCGCGGGGCGATGAGCAGCGGACTGTGACAGTTATCACTCATCCGATCTCGCTGCCCTTCGGCTTTTTCCCAGCTTTATTGCTAGCCTGTCACTAAGCACTCACAATAAACTGCACTGTTCTACCCCCTATACCGGCGCCCCCGGAGCCCCCCTAAACCGCCGCTCCTAGACCCCGCCGCAACTCTTATAAATGTATTAACCCCTAAACCGCCGCTCCTAGACCCTGCCGCAACTCTTATAAATGTATTAACCCCTAAACCGCCACTCCTAGACCCTGCCGCAACTCTTATAAATGTATTAACCCCTAAACCGCCGCTCCCGGACACCGCTGCCACCTACAGTATACCTAGTAACCCCTATCCGGCCCCCCTACACCGTCGCCACCTATAATAAATTTATTAACCCCTAATCTGCCCCCCCTACACCATCGCCACCTATAATAAATTTATTAACCCCTATCCTGCCCTCCACTACGCCGCCGCCACTGTAATAAAATTATTAACCCCTAAACCTAAGTCTAACCCTAACCCTAACGCCCCCTAACTTAAATATTAATTAAATAAATCTAAATAAATTAACTCTTATTAACTAAATGAATCCTATTTAAAACTAAATACTTACCTTTAAAATAAACCCTAATATAGCTACAATATAAATAATAATTATATTCTAGCTATCTTAGGATTTATATTTATTTTACAGGTAACTTTCAATTTATTTTAACCATGTACAATAACTATTAAATAGTTATTAACTATTTAATAGCTTACCTAGCTAAAATAAAGAGAAATGTACCTGTGAAATAAATCCTAACCTAAGTTACAATTACACCTAACACTACACTATACTTTAATAAATTATTCCTATTTAAAAATAAATACTTACCTGTAAAATAAACCCTAAGATAGCTACAATGTAATTAATAATTATATTATAGCTATCTTAGGATTTATATTTATTTTACAGGTAACTTTGTATTTATTTTAGCTAGTTAGAATAGTTATTAAATAGTTAGTAACTATTTAATAACTACCTAGCTAAAAGAAATACAAAATTACCTGTAAAATAAATCCTAACTTAAGTTACAATTAAACCTAATACTACACTATCATTAAATTAACTAAATAAACTACCTACAAATAACTACAATTAAATACAATTACATAAACTAACTAAAGTACAAAAAATAAAAAAAGCTAAGTTACAAAAAATAAAAAAATAAGTTACAAACATGTTAAAAATATTACAACAATTTAAAGCTACTTACACCTAATCTAAGCCCCCTAATAAAATAACAAACCCCCCCAAAATAAAAAAAAACCCTACCCTATTCTAAATTAAATAAATTTCAAAGCTCTTTTACCTTACCAGCCCTTAAAAGGGCCATTTGTGGGGGCATGCCCCAAAAAGTTCAGCTCTTTTGCCTGTAAAAGAAAAATACAACCCCCCCCAACATTAAAACCCACCACCCACATACCCCTAATCTAACCCAAACCCCCCTTACAAAAACCTAACACTAATCCCCTGAAGATCATCCTACCTTGAGTCGTCTTCACGATTCAAGTTCAATCCGATTGGCTGATCCAATCAGCCAATCAGATTGAGCTCGCATTCTATTGGCTGATCGGAACAGCCAATAGAATGCGAGCTCAATCTGATTGGCTGATTCCATCAGCCAATCAGAATTTTCCTACCTTAATTCCGATTGGCTGATAGAATCCTATCAGCCAATCGGAATTGAGGGGACGCCATCTTGGATGACGTCCCTTAAAGGAGCCGTCATTCGTCGTAGTCCGTCGGTGAAGAAGGTGGTTCCGCGTCGGCGGAAGGAAGATTCAAGACCCGGCTTGGAAGATGACTTCGCCCGGATAGAAGACCTCTTCAGCGCCTCTTTGAAGATGACATCGGCCGGATCGAAGACTTCTTCAGCGCCGCCTGGATGATGACTTCATCGGATGGAAGATTTCTTCAGCGCCGCTTGGAGGATTAACTTCTTCCGCTCCGGATGTCCTCTTCAGTTCCATCGGTGGCTCGGCTGAGTGAAGACGACTCAAGGTAGGATGATCTTCAGGGGATTAGTGTTAGGTTTTTGTAAGGGGGGTTTGGGTTAGATTAGGGGTATGTGGGTGGTGGGTTTTAATGTTGGGGGGGGGGGTTGTATTTTTCTTTTACAGGCAAAAGAGCTGAACTTTTTGGGGCATGCCCCCACAAATGGCCCTTTTAAGGGCTGGTAAGGTAAAAGAGCTTTGAAATTTATTTAATTTAGAATAGGGTAGGGATTTTTTTTATTTTGGGGGGGTTTGTTATTTTATTAGGGGGCTTAGATTAGGTGTAAGTAGCTTAAAATTGTTGTAATATTTTTAACATGTTTGTAACTTATTTTTTTATTTTTTGTAACTTAGCTTTTTTTATTTTTTGTACTTTAGTTAGTTTATGTAATTGTATTTAATTGTAGTTATTTGTGGGTAGTTTATTTAGTTAATTTAATGATAGTGTAGTATTAGGTTTAATTGTAACTTAGGTTAGGATTTATTTTACAGGTAATTTTGTATTTCTTTTAGCTAGGTAGTTATTAAATAGTTAATAACTATTTAATAACTATTCTAACTAGCTAAAATAAATACAAAGTTACCTGTAAAATAAATATAAATCCTAAGATAGCTATAATATAATTATTAATTATATTGTAGCTATCTTAGGGTTTATTTTACAGGTAAGTATTTATTTTTAAATAGGAATAATTTATTAAAGTATAGTGTAGTGTTAGGTGTAATTGTAACTTAGGTTAGGATTTATTTCACAGGTACATTTCTCTTTATTTTAGCTAGGTAAGCTATTAAATAGTTAATAACTATTTAATAGTTATTGTACATGGTTAAAATAAATTGAAAGTTACCTGTAAAATAAATATAAATCCTAAGATAGCTAGAATATAATTATTATTTATATTGTAGCTATATTAGGGTTTATTTTAAAGGTAAGTATTTAGTTTTAAATAGGATTCATTTAGTTAATAAGAGTTAATTTATTTAGATTTATTTAATTAATATTTAAGTTAGGGGGGCGTTAGGGTTAGGGTTAGACTTAGGTTTAGGGGTTAATAATTTTATTACAGTGGCGGCGGCGTAGTGGGGGGCAGGATAGGGGTTAATAAATTTATTATAGGTGGCGACGGTGTAGGGGGGGCAGATTAGGGGTTAATAAATTTATTAGAGGTGGCGACGGTGTAGGGGGGGCAGGATAGGGGTTAATACATTTAATATAGGTTGCGGCGGGTTCAGGGAGCGGCGGTTTAGGGGTTAATACATTTATTATAGTTGCGGTGGGCTCCGGGAGCGTCGGTTTAGGGGTTAATATGTATAGAGTAGCTTGCGGTGGGCTCCGGGAGCGGCGGTTTAGGGGGTAATTTGTATAGAGTAACTTGCGGTGGGCTCCGTGAGCGGCGGTTTAGGGGTTAATCATTTTATTTAGTTGCGGCGGTGTAGGGGGGACAGATTAGCGGTGTTTAGACTCGGGGTACATGTTAGGGTGTTAGGTGCAGACAGTTCCCATAGAAATCAATGGGATGTCGGGCAGCAGCGAACTTGTACTTTCGCTATGGTCAGACTCCCATTGATTCCTATGGGATCCGCCGCCTCCAGGCTGGCGCTTTGAAAACCAGGTACGCTGAGCCGTAAAAGTGCCGAGCGTACCTGCTAGTTTTTTGATAACTAGCAAAAGTAGTGAGATTGTGCCGCACTTGTGTGCGGAACATCTGGAGTGACGTAAGAATCGATCTGTGTCGGACTGAGTCCGGCGGATCGAAGTTTACGTCACAAAATTCTACTTTTGCCTGTCTCAAACCTTTGATAACTAAGGCGAATCAGCCTCGCCACAAATACGCTGCGGAATTCCAGCGTATTTGAGGTTGACGGCTTGATAACTAGGCCCCAATGTCCTTTGATACCAAAATGATCTAATGAATAGAGCAAATTATCCCAGGAAATTGAATCAAAAGCCTTCTCAGCGTCTAAGGATAGGATGGCTCTATCCTTACCTGATTCCTCACTCTTCTCTTTCTGCATTAGCTATTGATTCCATAGATAATCTAGTAAAGTTTCAACTTTTCGAAAATTAGAGGATACATTACGGCCGTTCATAAAACCTGTCTGGTCTATATGGATTATTTTATTTAAGCAACTTTTAAGTCTATTAGCAATAATAGAGAAGTATTTTATAGTCCGCATTTAGGACCAAAATAGGCCTATATGAAGCAGGCTGTTCAAGATCTTTTCCTTTCTTTGGGATTAATGTAATATTTGCTGCGGAAAAATAGTTTGAAATATTAGAGGCGGTTCTATAGTAGTTGTTAAAGAGGACCTGTAGGAATTTACTAATCTCCTCAGAAAGTATTTTAAAAAATTCTATCAGGATCCCATCTGGTCCAGCTGCCTTATTCAAATTAGCATTTTTAATCGTCAGCAAGATTTCTTCGTTGGATATTGGAGCATTAAGAATTTCTAAATCTGATGGAGAAAGTTGCGGGGTTATTAACTTTGCCCAACACTTATCTCTATTAGTAGTATCTATATCTTGTCTAGCATAAAATTTCTGAAAATAGTAAAAAAAAAACAAAAAAAAACGCTCTAATATCTTTGTTGTCAGTATACCTCGTTTGATCATCTTTAACCGCAGATATAACATTTCTGCTTTTATTGTTCTTGATAACTCATGCCAAATATTTTGCAGAGTTAACATAGCAGCCTCTAAAGCGATTTGTAAGTTTTGTCTCGACCTCTAAGCATTGTTGTTTAATGTATATATCTCTTTCAGTTCTACTATGAGAGTACTGTAACCAATTATTTTGAGTAGGATGAAGCTTATAACGGTTAAAAGAATTTTTAACCTGGTTAGATAATTGTTTTTCTTTCATTAAACATTTATTTTTATAGTGGCACATATAAGCCTTGATTTGGCCTCTGAGGACAGCCTTAAAGGCTTCCCAGAATACTTCCATTTTATTCAGATATGAGGAATTATTACGATAATAGTCTTGCCATTGGGTTTTTAACCAATAGATAAATTTACTGTTGTGAATTAAATACCAGGGGAATATGCATCTACAGTTTTGGGTGCTATCTCTTTGACCTGAGAATATGTCTAGTGAAATTATCGCATGGTCTGAGATAATGATGTCATAAATCATAGGACTTAAGTTGGACAAGAGAAGTTGTTCTGATATAAGAATATAATCGATTCTAGAAAACGTAGAATGTGATTTGGACTCGCATGTAAAAGAAGAGGTATCAGGAAATTTGATCCACCATATATCATTAAGTTTGAGGAATAGACATTTTTTTTAAATTTAGTTGCTTTATTATCTAGTCCTTTTTAGGAAACATTCTGTCGTCTAGGGCAAAGTACCATATTAAAGTCACCTCCCAATAACAGTCTAAAACTACAATATGGATATAATGTTTTTTAATTGTGTTCCAGAAGGGCATTGAAAAATGATTTGGTCCGTAAACATTACATAAGGTGTACTCAAAACCTCTAAAATAAATTTGTATTATAATGAACCTGTTATTAGGATCATATTCCATTTCAATAACTTGATATTCTAAATTCTTACTAAAAAAAATTGCTACACCACATTTACGGCTAATACAGGGGGTCGCAATTACTCTTCCCACCCAACGTGACTTAAGTTTAGGGAGTGCTATATCCTTGAGGTGTGTCTCTTGAAGGAACACAATATCGGTGAGTGTTTACCTAACTGCGATATGACCTGTTTGCGCTTTATGGGGGAGGTTATTCCGCCCACATTCCATGATAGAATCTTAAGTGATCCTATGATGATACCTTAGTTAGTATACAATGTCTATTCCTAGAGTGGAAAAAAAAAACAAGACCGGGGGACAGAGGGGAGAGCCAAGAGGGGAAATAGAGAAAAAAAAAGAAAAGAAAAAAAAAACTAATTTAAAATAACCTGGGTAGAAGGTCGTTCTAACCAGTAACATTGGGTGGTCAAATATATCCGATAAACCATTAATATCAAAACCCGAACAACATGTCAAAAAGTGAAAAATAATCACTTTCAAATAACACATTACAAACAATACAGTTAGAAGCTGACTGTAGGATTACTGTTTTACAATTTCTCTTTGGTGAGAAAATCTCTAGCTTTTTTACTATTGTTGAGTGTACTTATTTTACCATTATTCTCCACTACTATTTTAGTCGGATATATCATCTTTACTTTGTAGCCTTTGTCTATCAGTTGGGGGAAGAATGGGGACATTTCCTTCCTTTTAATTTGCGTTTCGTTTGAAAAGTCTTGGAAAAGTGAGATTTTATGATTATCAATAGTTAGGGGTAGGTTTTAACGATAATATTGAAAATATTCTAGTTTATCCTGGAAATTTAAAACTTTAAATATAAGCATCCTATCTCTGGGGGAACCATCTTGATTGAATCTTTTTGGACCAACAGTGTGTACTTTTTCTATGGCTATGGGTAATTTATCTTACGGAAAACCTAGAATTTGTGGAAGGAGCTGGGAGTTGAAGTGTAATAAATCAGCATAGACCGGGGTCTCTGGAAGACCCACCAGTCTGATATTATTGCGCCTGGCGCGATCCTCATTATCCTCCATTTTAGCTGTTAATATTAATATTTTATTATCATGCTTATTTACTGTCTTTTCTTGAGTGTTTAACTGATCCTCTAAGTTGGAGATCCTACCTTCCGCTTCCACTAGCCTGGACGCAAACTGTTTTAGATCACCTGCTATAGCAGCTATTTCGGTTGTTATGCCCCGCAGTTCCTTTCTAATACTATCAAGCTGTGGCAAAAAAAAAACTCTGACAACTGCATCATTAGAGAAGAATGATCTACATAAGTACTTTGAAAATCAGAAGTATTCTCAATACTATTATCCATCATTTTGGATTTCTTATCTTTTACTTTCGGTGGCATGATTGGTGATCGAATATTTGTATATTGAATATATCTTACTGCCAAATGGTTTCATGAAATATGCCAAAAATGGGCCTAGATCAATACCTTGGGTTGTCTGCTTTATAAATATATATATAGTTTTGGTTGTCAATTTTGAGAATGTTGCCAGTTCTGCAATACCAAATGAGAATTACCCCTTTGCATCATTTTATAATATGGTATACATAGCTGTAGATAAAATTATCAAAAATAATGCAAAATATAGGTGTGATCTTTTATAATTCTGTGAATAAATATCTAGTTGAAGCTGTTATCCACTGAACGCTCTTTTATGCCATACTAGTCCTAAAGCCCAATTTTTTAGGTACCACGGTTCCAACCCTTGCTCCCTTTCTCTCCTCCCTCTCTTTTGCGCTCTCTCTCCCCCCCTCTCTTTTGAGTTCTCTCTCTCCCCGTTATTTTGCACTCTCCCCCCTCTTTTGCTCTCTCACTCTCCCCTTTTTTGCTCTCTCTCTCTCCCCTCTTGTGCTCTCTCTCCCCCCTCGTTTGCTCTCTCTCTCCCACCTCTTTTGCTCTCTCTCCCCTCTTTTGCTCGCTCTCTCTCTTCCCTCCCTCTTGCTCTCTCTTGCCCTCTTTTGCTCTCTCTCTCCCTTATTTTGCTCTCTCCCCCCTCTTTTGCTCTCTCTCTCCCCCCTCTTTTGCGCTCTCTCTCTCCCCCCTCTCTTTTGCTCTCTCTCCCCCTCTCTTTTGCTCTATCTCCCCCCTCTCTTTTGCTCTCTCTTCCCCTCTCTTTTGCTCTCTCTCTCCCCCTCTCTTTTGCTCTCTCTTCCCCTCTTTTGCTCGCTCTCTCTCTCTCTTCCCTCCCTTTTGCTCTCTCTTGCCCTCTTTTGCTCTCTCTCTCCCCTATTTTGCTCTCTCCCCCCTCTTTTGCTCTCTCTCTCCCCCCTCTTTTGCGCTCTCTCTCTCCCCCCTCTCTTTTGCTCTCTCTCCCCCTCTCTTTTGCTCTATCTCCCCCCTCTCTTTTGCTCTCTCTTCCCCTCTCTTTTGCTCTCTCTCTCCCCCTCTCTTTTGCTCTCTCTTCCCCTCTTTTGCACTCTCTCTTCCCCTCTTTTGCGCTCTCTCCCCTTCTCTTTTGCGCTCTCTCCCCCTCTCTTTTGCACTCTCTCTCCCCCTCTTTTGTGCACTCTCTCTCCCCCTCTCTTTTAAACTCTCTCTCCCCCCCTCTCTTTTGAGCTCTCTCCCCCCTCTCTTTTGAGCTCTCTCTCCCCCCTCTCTTTTGAGCTCTCTCTCTCCCCCCACTCTTTTGCGCTCTCTCCCCCCTCTTTTTTGCGCTCTCTCCCCCTCTCTTTTGTGCTTTCTCCCCCTTGCGCACTCTCCCCCTCTTTTTTGTGCTCTCTCCTCCTCTTTTTTGCGCTCTCTCCCCCTCTCTTTTGTGCTCTCTCCCCCTCTCTTTTGCGCTCTCTCTCTCCCTCTTTTGCTCTCTCTCTCCCTCTTTTGCACTCTGTCTCCCCCTTCTCTTTTGCGCTCTCTCCCCCCTCTTTTGCGCTCTCTTTTAAACTCTCCCCCCTCTCTTTTGCGCTCTCTCTCCCCCCTCTCTTTTTGAGCTCTCTCTCTCCCCACTCTTTTGCTCTCTCCCCCCCCCCCTCTTTTGCGCTCTCTCTCTCTCTCTCCCCCTCTCTCTTTTGCTCTCTCTCCCCCTCTCTTTTGCTCTCTCTCCCCCTCTCTTTCCCTCTCTTTTGCGCTCTCTCCCCCTTCTCTTTTGCGCTCTCTCCCCCTCTCTTTTGCACTCTCTCTCCCCCCTCTCTTTTAAACTCTCTCTCCCCGCTCTCTTTTGAGCTCTCTCTCCCCCCCTCTTTTGAGCTCTCTCTCTCTCCCCACTCTTTTGCGCTCTCTCCCCCCTCTTTTTTGCGCTCTCTCCCCCTCTTTTTTGCGCTCTCTCCCCCTCTCTTTTGTGCTTTCTCCCCCTTGCGCTCTCTCCCCCTCTTTTTTGCGCTCTCTCCCCCTCTTTTTGGCGCTCTCTCCCCCTCTCTTTTGTGCTCTTTCCCCCTCTTTTGCGCTCTCTCTCTCCCTCTTTTGCTCTCTCTCTCCCTCTTTTGCACTCTGTCTCCCCCTTCTCTTTTGCGCTCTCTCCCCCCTCTTTTGCGCTCTCTTTTAAACTCTCCCCCCTCTCTTTTGCGCTCTCTCTCCCCCCTCTCTTTTGCGCTCTCTCTCCCCCCTCTCTTTTGAGCTCTCTCTCTCCCCCTCTTTTGTGCACTCTCTGTCCCCCTCTTTTGCGCTCTCCCCCTCTCTTGCGCTCTCTCCCCCTCTCTTGTGCTCTCTCCCCCTCTCTTTTGCGCTCTCTCTCTCTCCCACCTCTCTTTTAAGCTCTCTCTCCCCCCTCTCTTTTGAGCTCTCTCTCTCCCCCCTCTCTTTTGAGCTCTCTCTCCCCCTCTTTCTCTCCCACTCTCTTGCGCTCTCTCTCCCTCTTTTGCTCTTCCCCCCTCTTCTGCTCGCTTTCTTTCTTACTTTCCTATATATATATAGGTTTCATAGCTAAATTAAAAAACCAAAGGCTTTATTTCTGTTTAAATGATGTTATAGTAAAAATGTTAAAAAATGTTCTGGTACTTTGAGCAAGTTTTCCTCTAAAATTCCAGGTAGTGAAGAGTTAGGGCTAGATTAGAAGTGGAGTGCAAACTATTTGCAAGGGTTTTTGTGATCGTTTGCGCTGTAATAATCTTAAAAAATACTTAATGTCCCTTTAAAACCACATGATCATGTCAACAGTTCTTCATTAATAACCCTTCTAGAGAGCCAGACTCTAGAGCCACAGGACACAATACGTAAGTAACCCAACATCACTTTATGCTGTTTGTGCTTTTCTATAACATTTTCTTTCATGATTAAGGTAGAGCATACAATTTTAAAGAACTTTCGAATTTACTTCTATTATCAAATTTTCTCCATTTTGTATCTTTTGTTAAAAAGCAGGGATGCAAGCTCAGCAGTGTGCATGTGTCTTGAGCACTATATGGCAGCAGTTTTGCAAGAATGTTATCCATTTGCAAAAGCCCTATAGGCAGCACTATTTCCTGTCATGTAGAGCTCCAGATGCCTACCAAGGTATCTCTTCAACAAAGAATACAATGGAAACAAAGTAAATTTGGTAATAAAAATAAATTGGAAACTATTTGAACTATTTGAACACTGATTTGAACAGCCAATAGGATTTTAGCAGCCCTAATTCCTATTGGCTGATTCAAATTTTTCAGCCAATAGGAATGCAAGGGACGCCATCTTGAATCACGTCCCTTGCATTGAAGATTCAGTGTACGGCAGCGACCGTATGAAGAGGATGCTCCATGCCTCCGGGATCAAGATAGAAGATGCGGCCTGGATGAAGATTGAAGAGGCCACCTGGATGAAGACTTCTTGCCGCTTGGATCAGGACGTCGCAGCTGGGATGAAGATTGAAGGGGCCGCCTGGATGAAGACTTTGCATGGATGAAGATCGTTCAAGTGGGACTTCATCAGGGGGTTAGTGTTAGGCTTTTTTAAGGGTTTATTGGGTGGGTTTTATTTTTTAGTTTAGTGTCTGGGCAGTAAAAGAGCTAAATGCCCTTTTAAGGGCAATGCCCATACAAATGCCCTTTTCATGGCAATGGGTAGCTTAGGCTATTTTAGATAGTTTTTTTATTTTGGGGGGGGGTTGGTTGGGTTGTGGTTTTACTGTTGGGGGGGTGTTTGTATTTTTTTTTACAGGTAAAAGAGCTTATATCTTTGGGGAAATGCCCCACAAAAGGCCCTTTTAAGGGTCATTGGTAGTTTATTGTAGGCTAGGTTTTTTTTGTTTTTTTTGGGGGGGGGCTTTTTTATTTTGATAGGGCTATTAGATTAGGTGTAATTCTTTTTTATTTTTGATAATTTGTTTGTTATTTTGTGTAATGTATATTTTTTGGGGGTGTTTTTTTTTAGCAAAAGAGCTGTTTATCTCAGGGCAATGCCCTACAAAAGACACTTTTAAGGGCCCTTGGTAGTTTGGGGGGTGGGGGTTTGTATAGTGTTAGGGGGTGTTTGTATTTTTTTGGAGCAAAAGAACAGTTTATCTCAGGGCAATGCCCTACAAAAGGCCCTTTTAAGGGCCCCTGGTAGTTGGGGGGGGTTTGTATAGTGTTAGGGTGGGTTTGTATTCTTTTTGGAGCAAAAGAGCTGTTTATCTCAGGGCAATGCCCTACAAAAGGACCTTTTAAGGGCCCTCGGCAGTTTATTCTAGAGTAGGGTTTTTTATTTTGGGGTGTTTTTTTAAGGGTATTAGAATAGGATTAATCTAAATTTTTTTGGATAATTTCGTTTGATTTTTTTGTAATGATAGGTTTTTTATTTTTTGTAATGGTAGGTTTTTTATTTTTTGTAATGTTAGGTTTTAGTGTAAGGCAGGTTAGGTTTTATTTCACAGGTAAGTTTGTATTTATTTTAACTAGGTAGTTTGTATAGTGTTAGGGGTTTGTATAGTGTTAGGGGGTGTTTGTATTCTTTTTGGAGCAAAAGAGCTGTTTATCTCAGGGCAATGCCCTACAAAAGGCCCTTTTAAGGGCCCCCCAAGAGGCCCTTTTAAAGGCCCTTGGTAGTTTATTCTAGAGTAGGGTTTTTTATTTTGCAATGTTTTTTTAAGGGTATTAGAATAGGATTAATCTAAATTTTTTTGGATAATTTCGTTTGATTTTTTTGTAATGATAGGTTTTTTATTTTTTGTAATGGTAGGTTTTTTTATTTTTTGTAATGTTAGGTTTTAGTGTAAGGCAGGTTAGGTTTTATTTCACAGGTAAGTTTGTATTTATTTTAACTAGGTAGTTTGTATAGTGTTAGGGGTTTGTATAGTGTTAGGGGGTGTTTGTATTCTTTTTGGAGCAAAAGAGCTGTTTATCTCAGGGCAATGCCCTACAAAAGGCCCTTTTAAGGGCCCCCCAAGAGGCCCTTTTAAAGGCCCTTGGTAGTTTATTCTAGAGTAGGGTTTTTTATTTTGCAATGTTTTTTTTTGTAATGGTAGTTTTTTTATTTTTTGTAATGTTAGGTTTTAGTGTAAGGCAGGTTAGGTTTTATTTCACAGGTAAGTTTGTATTTATTTTAACTAAGTAGTTAGTAAATAGTTTATAACTATTTACTAACTAGTCTACTTAGTTAAAATAAAAACAAACTTACTTGTGCAATAAAAATAAAACCTTAGCTAGCAACACTATAACTATTAGTTATATTGTAGCTATCTTAGGTTTTATTTCACAGGTAAGTATGTATTTAGTTTTAAATAGGTATTATTTAGTTAATAATTGTAAATTTCATTTAGATCTAATTTAATTATGTTATCCCTTTAAGGACACAGCTTTCAGTTTGCTCAATTGTTTTATGACGGAAAAATTCCGTCATATGTCCTTAAGAGGTTAAAGTTAGGGGGGTTAGTGTTAGATTTAGGGTTAGGGTTAGGTTTAGGGGTTAATATAGTTTAATTTAGCTTGTTGCGATGTGAAGGGACTGGCGGTTTAGGGGTTAATAGGTTTATTTAGTTAATAATTGTAAATTTAATTTAGCTATATTTTTATTATGTTAAAGTTAGGGGGTGTTAGGTTTAGGTTTAGGGTTACGTTAGGGTTACGTTAGGGTTAGGGTTAGGTTTAGGGGTTAATATAGTTTAATTTAGCTTGCTGCAATGTGGGGGGCTGACGGTTTAGGGGTTAATAAATATAGTATAGTGGCGGCGATATCAGGAGCGGCAGATTAGGGGTTAATAATTTCATTTATGTAGCGGCGATATCGGGAATGGCAGATTAGGGGTTAATAACTGTAGGTAGGCATCAGTGATGTTGAGGGCCACAGATTAGGGGTGTTTAGACTTAGGGTTTATGTTAGGGTGTTAAGTTTAAACTGTATTTTTATTTCCCCATAGACATCAATGGGGCTGCGTTACGGAACTTTTGTTTCTGCGATCGCAGGTGTTAGTTTTCTTTTTTGTTGGCTCTCCCCATTGATGTCTATGGGTAAATCGTGCACAAGCTCTTATTGTGTGCTGTATGGAGCTCAACGCAACCATATCGTACGCAAAAGGCGTATGTTTGAAAACTTGTAATGGCAGCACTATAGGAAATGAAATACCGAAACTTTTGTTGCGTTTGTTAATTTCTCTATAGCGCTCAAAACTTGTAATCTAGGTGAATGTTATTTGTAGAATCAAACAGAAAATGCATATGTCGTTATTTGATCCTGTATTGCTGCCTCTACGATATAAAATAAAGCTTGTTTGAAAAAAAAAACAAAAAACAGTAAGGAGTAAATTGAACAACAGGCGTCCTTCTGAGTGAAAATGGCCCTAGGCAGCTAACCATTCAATCTAATCATAAATCCCATCATGCATTGCTGAAACTAAAGTGCCAATTCATAAAGCACTAAACTAGGGTGTCAATATAACAGTGATTGCTTGAAAAATGCTTCTTCAAAACATAATGTTCTTTCCAACTTACAGAGGAATCCTGAAGAAACATTTTTTAACAGATGTTTCACCTTAAAAGTATATTCATGCTTCTCTAAAGAGTCACATAAATGCTGCAGGGGTATTTATCAAATAGTGAAAGTTTGAATTTATGGGGGAACTAGTTGCCAGTTAGGTTAATGATGTATCACAAACATACTGATTTCTTATTTGCAGCTACTGGGATGCAAACCTTTCACTTCATGACTCTGGCTGCATTTAAACGCTGCCTTCTGAATGTTTCCTAAAGAACCCTGACATGTCACATTTATTCACAAGTGAGTGCAGAAATATAGCGCTAATAACTAAAGTAGACCTAGGCCACTCTAAGAACAATCACCCCTAGATTGTCACAAGTATACAAAAGTAGAAAAAATAAGAGGGCGCTGAAGCTAAGATCCCACCACACTTAGTAAAAATATTAAAGACAATGGTTGAAAAATAAATCACTTTACTTAACATATAATCATATAATACAAGATAAAGATAAAAGGACAAGAGAAAAAAGGGACGTCTCCCTTAATAAAATATGAAATAAAATAAATTGAATTGCCACCTTTAAAAGATAAAATGTGTGCTAGAGTTAGTAAAAATATTTACTTATATTCAATGAGCGTTATTCATCCACTGATGATGGCTACAATTTAATGAGTAGCTACTCTTTGGAAACAATGTTCATTATATGAGCCGATCAGAGAGGAAGACTTGTTACTGTCCATAAAACAGTTATAACATAGATAAATTGTATTATTATTCCTTGTGTGACTCTCTATGTTATAGTTCAAACAGTCAGAATACACACCTTGGAGTAAAGATGATAAGCGATCTTTTATAAAAACTCACACTTTCGGATGTATAGCAGGTAAGCGATTTCCTCCAATGTTGTTTTGTTTTTTTCACTTGCTGGAGCTGAACCAGGTCAGCGTGTATGGAAACTGCTTGTCAGTGCATGCTTAGCTGTTTGTTTCCGAAGGTGAGAAATGAAATCCACAGACCCGCACTTAGCGTGAATCACGCGCGGGTTTAAAAATTCTTCTAGGTACCTAGATAAGAGATAAGATAACAGTCCTTTGTGGGGAACAACTGGAGATCAGTCTACGCGTTTCGCCCGTTAACAGGGCTTTATCAAGATGCCGGTATGTTCCCGGGACAGAGTTTAAATATTCGTCAAAGTGTGCTGATTGGTGTGACGCTTTCCAGTAAAAGGTGGAATTTTATCCCAACTTCTAATGATTTTGCTTAAGGTGGTATATTTAGTTAAGACCAGACGATCATACTTGCTTTCCAGAAATTGGTGTTGAGGCTTGTAGAGGTACGATGTTATTAGGTGAAGTATTTTTTGCGCTCAAAGAAATATAAATTTGTAATAAATTAGAAATAAAGGTGGCAAAACCTTAGGTGGTCTTACATATTAAATGGAAAAAAAAAAAAAAATTTTTTTTTTTTTTTTAAATTAATTTAAGTAGTATATAAAATCAGACAGACATTTATATAATTTCATTGATTCTAAAAATTCCATGTGTTCTAATTAAAGAGTTAGAAATATAGAGAATGGAAAATTGAAAATGACAATAGTATAAAAATTAATTTTAATTCTATTTCAGTTTTTGTTCAATGCTCGTTAGGAAATCTATTCCTAAATAAATTGGGCTAAACTCATAGAAAGGTTGAAACCGTAGGTTTTTTATATATATTGTCAAGGATACCTAACATAGTTTTTTATCTATTGCATTATATTAGAATTGGTTTAAAAAATTTTTGATACATAATTTGTGGTAATATTATCATAAAACTAAGGTGGGGGTTTTTATTATTATATTAGAGTTCAAATTGGTACATTTTAAAAAAATTTTTTGTTAAATTTTGACACCTAGAAAGGGGGACAGGTCTATTTCAGAATTAAGGCCTCGGGGGAAGAGGGTATCGAATTTATAGATTAGTTCCGCTTCTTTTTTTAGTAGCTTACTTCCAAAGTCACCCCCTCTCCAATCACCTCTGACCTTACATATTCCCCAGAATTTTAAATCCTGTATTTTATTTTTGTGTATCTCTCTGAAGTGTTTGTATAAATGAGTGTCTAGATTCCCCTTTTCAATATTGCAGAGATGTTCTCTGATCCTATCACGTAAAAGTCTAGTTGTTTCTCCAATATAAAAAAGATCACATGAACATTTTAAAATATATATGATGCCTTTATTTGAACATCTGATTGTGTCTTTGATTTTAAAATTTTCGTTTGTACCTGTTATCTGGATGGAGCTAATTTTGCTGCTATATTTACACGCCCTACAGGAGATGCAGGGGAAAAAACCTTTCAGGTTATTACCTCTAAGATCTTGATCTATCATAGTGGTGTTTTCTTTTTGTAAAACACTAGGAGCAAGGATTTGTTTTAAATTCCTGGCTTTCCTAAAGATGATTTTTGGTTTATATGCTAAGTGGTCTCCTATCAAGGGATCTTTTTTAACTATATGCCAATGTTTTGTAATTATTTTCCGTAATGCTTGGTGGTCATCGTTATAGTTTGTAATTAATGCTACATCATATTCATTTTTATTATCTCTTATGTCCAATGTGTTTTTCTCTTTATATTGTAAGAGAGAATTTCGTTCAGTGGTCCTAGCTCTTGTCATAGCTCCTTCTAATTCTTGTTCACTGTAACCTCTTTCATGAAATCTTTGTTGAAGAACATTTACTTGGGTTTCGAAGTCTATTAACCTTGAACAATTTTTCTTAATTCTAAGGTACTGGCCTATAGGTATGTTATCTTTCCATCTCTCATGATGGCAGCTCTTTTTGTGGACATACCCATTACAATCTACTTGTTTAAAGAACGTCCTGGTAGCTAGACTACTTTCATCTGCAAATATTTCTAAATCTAAAAAGGAAATGGAAGTCTTACTGTATTGATAGGTGAAATGGAGATTTTTATCATTATTATTCATTATTTGGAAGAACAATTTTAAATTTTCCTCAGAACCCTTCCATATAATTAGTATATCATCTATATACCTCTTGAAGAGCACGAGGTCCGCGCCAAAATCATGTGATCTAAGGAAATTTTCTTCCCATTCTCCCATGAATAAATTAGCATAACTTGGCGCGAACCTCGTGCCCATCGCGGTACCCTCTAATTGAAGATAATATTTTCCATTGAACTCAAAATAATTATTTTCTAATATAAATTTTATTCCCTTTAAAATAAACTGTCTAAGATGTATATCTATGTCTTTGTCTAATTCAAGGGTATTTTCAATGGCCTTAAGGCCCTGTTCATGGTCAATAATTGTGTAAAGGGATGTAACATCACTAGTGGCAAGTATATAATTGTTTTCCCATTTGATTTTTTCTACTAATTGTAGTACTTGAGTAGAATCTTTAAGGTAGGTTTTTAAATTTTTCACATATTTCTGAAGAAAAATGTCCACATATCTGGAAAGGTTGGATGTTATAGAACCTATTCCAGATATAATGGGTCTCCCCGGAGGATTAGTAAGATCTTTATGAATTTTCGGGAGGAAGTAAAAGATGGGGGTTCTGGGAAACTCAGGATATAAATAGTTGAATTCATTATCATTAATAGTGCCCCCATCTTTTCCTTCCTCCAAAATACATAATAGACTTTTTTTGATTTTCTTAATCGGATTTAATTCTAGTATTTTATACGTCTTAGGATCATTCAGTATTCTATTTGCTTCTGCGATATAGTTTGTTCTATTCATAATGACAACCCCCCCACCCTTGTCAGCTGGTTTTATGATCACATCTTTGTTCTTTTGTAGTTTGTCTATGATCTCTTTATCTTTTTTTGATAGGTTAAAATTGGGTTTCGATTTTTTGGGGTTGAAATCTTTTAGATCTTGTAGGACCATTTTTTCAAAGGTTTCTATGTTAGACCCTTTAGCATATGAGGGGTAGAATTTAGAAGTGGGTCTGAGATTGGTATAAATTCTCTTGCCATCATTTGTTATTATATTTTTAGGAAATTTTGATGGATTTACCTGTCTTTCTATGGGATTTTTCAAAAAATAGCGTTTAAGCGTCAATTTTCTGGTGAATTGTTTTATATGAATGTGAGTGTTGAATTTATTCAAATTCGTGGTGGGGGCAAACGATAAACCTAATGCCAATATCCTTTTTTCGTCATTATCTAATTCTTTATTACTCAAATTGAAAATGCCCGTGTTATCGGTTATTATCTCACTCTCTTTGCCTCTCCTTCTATTCTTTCCTCCTCTTTGTCCTCTAGTTGTCTTTTTTTTAAGTTTAGTGGGGTGTATGTTCTCTCTCTCTTGTCTAGAGCTGTAAGACTCTTTGAGGTGCCCTCCCTCGGAGGGCTGTAGCCTAAAAAATCTTTTTCATTGGTAGTTGTCCCTATTCCACTTTCGTTATCTAGAGCTAAAAATCTTTTATTGGTTTCTAAATGCCAACTATCCTTCCTGGATCTATTTCTCCTATTGTCATGATATTCGTTATTTGGGTCATAATATTGATTTCTTGATTGTGATGGGTTGTACCAATAGTTGGAGTTATTGTGATTCCTATTGTCATAGTAGTGTGGCCTGTATTCATTTCTATATGTGTTTCTGTAATTCTGGGGCATTCTGTTGCCGTAGTCCGAATATTCGTGATAAGTTCTATTTTGATGTTTATAATTACGGTGATAATGTTGAAAAGGAACTTTATGTCCATAATTGGAACGGTCCCTCCAATTCGTGTTGGACTGATAGTATTCAGGATATTGTGTGTCATAAGTGTTCTCTGGCTTATCCTTGTGTATATTTCTATTTCCATATGTGTCAAAAGTTCTATCTTTAGGTGTATTCAGTGATGTGTGGCCTCTATGATTTTGTTGATTGGTATAAGTGTGTTTGTTCCAATCATCTGAGTGTGATGTGCCTTTGTATACATTTTCGATCTTGTCTTTCAATTCTTTAGTTTGTTCTAATAGATCATTCCTATCCCTTTCTAGTTTTTTCCATTTAGTGTCCAATAGGCCATGTTTTAGTTCTAACAATTTATTTACTAAAATGTTCTGCCTTTCTTTAAAATTTGGATGTTCTTTTTTATTTTCTAGTTGGTTTTTTAAAATTGTGATTTTTGTGTTAATCTCTTCTAAAGTTTCATTACGTGATTTTTTTATAATATCAATCAATTTGTGTGAAGTTTCTTTTAATGCCAAATCCCATTCTTTTTGATGTGTTGAATTTAAAGTAAATGTGCAGGCTTTCTTAAATTTCAAGCCTCTAGGAATTAAATTTAAATTAGTGTATTTCTCTAGGAAAACTAGTTCCATTTTTTGTTTAATTTCTTTTACCATAAGTTTATCTAGTTCATTAACTAGTTGATGAAAATCTAAAAAATTGCCTTGTGGGCGTTCTTCTGTGATTTGTGTATTACTTAATTCAGTTAATAAATTGTCCCTAACAGAAAAAAGTTCTGAATCCATAGTGAATGCAATCGGTTATAAGGAGATCCAAAATGATCAAATAAACTATAAGTGAGTGCTAAAAGCTGCTATATAGAGGGGAGAAAGAGAACAGGTGAGTGCAGAAATATAGCGCTAATAACTAAAGTAGACCTAGGCCACTCTAAGAACAATCACCCCTAGATTGTCACAAGTATACAAAAGTAGAAAAAATAAGAGGGCGCTGAAGCTAAGATCCCACCACACTTAGTAAAAATATTAAAGACAATGGTTGAAAAATAAATCACTTTACTTAACATATAATCATATAATACAAGATAAAGATAAAAGGACAAGAGAAAAAAGGGACGTCTCCCTTAATAAAATATGAAATAAAATAAATTGAATTGCCACCTTTAAAAGATAAAATGTGTGCTAGAGTTAGTAAAAATATTTACTTATATTCAATGAGCGTTATTCATCCACTGATGATGGCTACAATTTAATGAGTAGCTACTCTTTGGAAACAATGTTCATTATATGAGCCGATCAGAGAGGAAGACTTGTTACTGTCCATAAAACAGTTATAACATAGAGAAATTGTATTATTATTCCTTGTGTGACTCTCTATGTTATAGTTCAAACAGTCAGAATACACACCTTGGAGTAAAGATGATAAGCGATCTTTTATAAAAACTCACACTTTCGGATGTATAGCAGGTAAGCGATTTCCTCCAATGTTGTTTTGTTTTTTTCACTTGCTGGAGCTGAACCAGGTCAGCGTGTATGGAAACTGCTTGTCAGTGCAATGTGCTTAGCTGTTTGTTTCCGAAGGTGAGAAATGAAATCCACAGACCCGCACTTAGCGTGAATCACGCGCGGGTTTAAAAATTCTTCTAGGTACCTAGATAAGAGATAAGATAACAGTCCTTTGTGGGTCTGTCTGATTTTATATACTACTTAAATTAATTTAAAAAAAAAAAAAAAAAAAATTTTTCCATTTAATATGTAAGACCACCTAAGGTTTTGCCACCTTTATTTCTAATTTATTACAAATTTATATTTCTTTGAGCGCAAAAAATACTTCACCTAATAACATCGTACCTCTACAAGCCTCAACACCAATTTCTGGAAAGCAAGTATGATCGTCTGGTCTTAACTAAATATACCACCTTAAGCAAAATCATTAGAAGTTGGGATAAAATTCCACCTTTTACTGGAAAGCGTCACACCAATCAGCACACTTTGACGAATATTTAAACTCTGTCCCGGGAACATACCGGCATCTTGATAAAGCCCTGTTAACGGGCGAAACGCGTAGACTGATCTCCAGTTGTTCCCCACAAAGGACTGTTATCTTATCTCTTATCTAGGTACCTAGAAGAATTTTTAAACCCGCGCGTGATTCACGCTAAGTGCGGGTCTGTGGATTTCATTTCTCACCTTCGGAAACAAACAGCTAAGCACATTGCACTGACAAGCAGTTTCCATACACGCTGACCTGGTTCAGCTCCAGCAAGTGAAAAAAACAAAACAACATTGGAGGAAATCGCTTACCTGCTATACATCCGAAAGTGTGAGTTTTTATAAAAGATCGCTTATCATCTTTACTCCAAGGTGTGTATTCTGACTGTTTGAACTATAACATAGAGAGTCACACAAGGAATAATAATACAATTTCTCTATGTTATAACTGTTTTATGGACAGTAACAAGTCTTCCTCTCTGATCGGCTCATATAATGAACATTGTTTCCAAAGAGTAGCTACTCATTAAATTGTAGCCATCATCAGTGGATGAATAACGCTCATTGAATATAAGTAAATATTTTTACTAACTCTAGCACACATTTTATCTTTTAAAGGTGGCAATTCAATTTATTTTATTTCATATTTTATTAAGGGAGACGTCCCTTTTTTCTCTTGTCCTTTTATCTTTATCTTGTATTATATGATTATATGTTAAGTAAAGTGATTTATTTTTCAACCATTGTCTTTAATATTTTTACTAAGTGTGGTGGGATCTTAGCTTCAGCGCCCTCTTATTTTTTCTACTTTTGTATACTTGTGACAATCTAGGGGTGATTGTTCTTAGAGTGGCCTAGGTCTACTTTAGTTATTAGCGCTATATTTCTGCACTCACCTGTTCTCTTTCTCCCCTCTATATAGCAGCTTTTAGCACTCACTTATAGTTTATTTGATCATTTTGGATCTCCTTATAACCGATTGCATTCACTATGGATTCAGAACTTTTTTCTTTTAGGGACAATTTATTAACTGAATTAAGTAATACACAAATCACAGAAGAACGCCCACAAGGCAATTTTTTAGATTTTCATCAACTAGTTAATGAACTAGATAAACTTATGGTAAAAGAAATTAAACAAAAAATGGAACTAGTTTTCCTAGAGAAATACACTAATTTAAATTTAATTCCTAGAGGCTTGAAATTTAAGAAAGCCTGCACATTTACTTTAAATTCAACACATCAAAAAGAATGGGATTTGGCATTAAAAGAAACTTCACACAAATTGATTGATATTATAAAAAAATCACGTAATGAAACTTTAGAAGAGATTAACACAAAAATCACAATTTTAAAAAACCAACTAGAAAATAAAAAAGAACATCCAAATTTTAAAGAAAGGCAGAACATTTTAGTAAATAAATTGTTAGAACTAAAACATGGCCTATTGGACACTAAATGGAAAAAACTAGAAAGGGATAGGAATGATCTATTAGAACAAACTAAAGAATTGAAAGACAAGATCGAAAATGTATACAAAGGCACATCACACTCAGATGATTGGAACAAACACACTTATACCAATCAACAAAATCATAGAGGCCACACATCACTGAATACACCTAAAGATAGAACTTTTGACACATATGGAAATAGAAATATACACAAGGATAAGCCAGAGAACACTTATGACACACAATATCCTGAATACTATCAGTCCAACACGAATTGGAGGGACCGTTCCAATTATGGACATAAAGTTCCTTTTCAACATTATCACCGTAATTATAATAATTACAGAAACACATATAGAAATGAATACAGGCCACACTACTATGACAATAGGAATCACAATAACTCCAACTATTGGTACAACCCATCACAATCAAGAAATCAATATTATGACCCAAATAACGAATATCATGACAATAGGAGAAATAGATCCAGGAAGGATAGTTGGCATTTAGAAACCAATAATAGATTTTTAGCTCTAGATAACGAAAGTGGAATAGGGACAACTACCAATGAAAAAGATTTTTTAGGCTACAGCCCTCCGAGGGAGGGCACCTCAAAGAGTCTTACAGCTCTAGACAAGAGAGAGAGAACATACACCCCACTAAACTTAAAAAAAAGACAACTAGAGGACAAAGAGGAGGAAAGAATAGAAGGAGAGGCAAAGAGAGTGAGATAATAACCGATAACACGGGCATTTTCAATTTGAGTAATAAAGAATTAGATAATGACGAAAAAAGGATATTGGCATTAGGTTTATCGTTTGCCCCCACCACGAATTTGAATAAATTCAACACTCACATTCATATAAAACAATTCACCAGAAAATTGACGCTTAAACGCTATTTTTTGAAAAATCCCATAGAAAGACAGGTAAATCCATCAAAATTTCCTAAAAATATAATAACAAATGATGGCAAGAGAATTTATACCAATCTCAGACCCACTTCTAAATTCTACCCCTCATATGCTAAAGGGTCTAACATAGAAACCTTTGAAAAAATGGTCCTACAAGATCTAAAAGATTTCAACCCCAAAAAATCGAAACCCAATTTTAACCTATCAAAAAAAGATAAAGAGATCATAGACAAACTACAAAAGAACAAAGATGTGATCATAAAACCAGCTGACAAGGGTGGGGGGGTTGTCATTATGAATAGAACAAACTATATCGCAGAAGCAAATAGAATACTGAATGATCCTAAGACGTATAAAATACTAGAATTAAATCCGGTTAAGAAAATCAAAAAAAGTCTATTATGTATTTTGGAGGAAGGAAAAGATGGGGGCACTATTAATGATAATGAATTCAACTATTTATATCCTGAGTTTCCCAGAACCCCCATCTTTTACTTCCTCCCGAAAATTCATAAAGATCTTACTAATCCTCCGGGGAGACCCATTATATCTGGAATAGGTTCTATAACATCCAACCTTTCCAGATATGTGGACATTTTTCTTCAGAAATATGTGAAAAATTTAAAAAAATACCTTAAAGATTCTACTCAAGTACTACAATTAGTAGAAAAAATCAAATGGGAAAACAATTATATACTTGCCACTAGTGATGTTACATCCCTTTACACAATTATTGACCATGAACAGGGCCTTAAGGCCATTGAAAATACCCTTGAATTAGACAAAGACATAGATATACATCTTAGACAGTTTATTTTAAAGGGAATAAAATTTATATTAGAAAATAATTATTTTGAGTTCAATGGAAAATATTATCTTCAATTAGAGGGTACCGCGATGGGCACGAGGTTCGCGCCAAGTTATGCTAATTTATTCATGGGAGACTGGGAAGAAAATTTCCTTAGATCACATGATTTTGGCGCGGACCTCGTGCTCTTCAAGAGGTATATAGATGATATACTAATTATATGGAAGGGTTCTGAGGAAAATTTAAAATTGTTCTTCCAAATAATGAATAATAATGATAAAAATCTCCATTTCACCTATCAATACAGTAAGACTTCCATTTCCTTTTTAGATTTAGAAATATTTGCAGATGAAAGTAGTCTAGCTACTAGGACGTTCTTTAAACAAGTAGATTGTAATGGGTATGTCCACAAAAAGAGCTGCCATCATGAGAGATGGAAAGATAACATACCTATAGGCCAGTACCTTAGAATTAAGAAAAATTGTTCAAGGTTAATAGACTTCGAAACCCAAGTAAATGTTCTTCAACAAAGATTTCATGAAAGAGGTTACAGTGAACAAGAATTAGAAGGAGCTATGACAAGAGCTAGGACCACTGAACGAAATTCTCTCTTACAATATAAAGAGAAAAACACATTGGACATAAGAGATAATAAAAATGAATATGATGTAGCATTAATTACAAACTATAACGATGACCACCAAGCATTACGGAAAATAATTACAAAACATTGGCATATAGTTAAAAAAGATCCCTTGATAGGAGACCACTTAGCATATAAACCAAAAATCATCTTTAGGAAAGCCAGGAATTTAAAACAAATCCTTGCTCCTAGTGTTTTACAAAAAGAAAACACCACTATGATAGATCAAGATCTTAGAGGTAATAACCTGAAAGGTTTTTTCCCCTGCATCTCCTGTAGGGCGTGTAAATATAGCAGCAAAATTAACTCCATCCAGATAACAGGTACAAACGAAAATTTTAAAATCAAAGACACAATCAGATGTTCAAATAAAGGCATCATATATATTTTAAAATGTTCATGTGATCTTTTTTATATTGGAGAAACAACTAGACTTTTACGTGATAGGATCAGAGAACATCTCTGCAATATTGAAAAGGGGAATCTAGACACTCATTTATACAAACACTTCAGAGAGATACACAAAAATAAAATACAGGATTTAAAATTCTGGGGAATATGTAAGGTCAGAGGTGATTGGAGAGGGGGTGACTTTGGAAGTAAGCTACTAAAAAAAGAAGCGGAACTAATCTATAAATTCGATACCCTCTTCCCCCGAGGCCTTAATTCTGAAATAGACCTGTCCCCCTTTCTAGGTGTCAAAATTTAACAAAAATTTTTTTTAAAATGTACCAATTTGAACTCTAATATAATAATAAAAACCCCCACCTTAGTTTTATGATAATATTACCACAAATTATGTATCAAAAAATTTTTAAACCAATTCTAATATAATGCAATAGATAAAAAACTATGTTAGGTATCCTTGACAATATATATAAAAAACCTACGGTTTCAACCTTTCTATGAGTTTAGCCCAATTTATTTAGGAATAGATTTCCTAACGAGCATTGAACAAAAACTGAAATAGAATTAAAATTAATTTTTATACTATTGTCATTTTCAATTTTCCATTCTCTATATTTCTAACTCTTTAATTAGAACACATGGAATTTTTAGAATCAATGAAATTATATAAATGTCTGTCTGATTTTATATACTACTTAAATTAATTTAAAAAAAAAAAAAAAAAAATTTTTTCCATTTAATATGTAAGGCCACCTAAGGTTTTGCCACCTTTATTTCTAATTTATTACAAATTTATATTTCTTTGAGCGCAAAAAATACTTCACCTAATAACATCGTACCTCTACAAGCCTCAACACCAATTTCTGGAAAGCAAGTATGATCGTCTGGTCTTAACTAAATATACCACCTTAAGCAAAATCATTAGAAGTTGGGATAAAATTCCACCTTTTACTGGAAAGCGTCACACCAATCAGCACACTTTGACGAATATTTAAACTCTGTCCCGGGAACATACCGGCATCTTGATAAAGCCCTGTTAACGGGCGAAACGCGTAGACTGATCTCCAGTTGTTCCCCACAAAGGACTGTTATCTTATCTCTTATCTAGGTACCTAGAAGAATTTTTAAACCCGCGCGTGATTCACGCTAAGTGCGGGTCTGTGGATTTCATTTCTCACCTTCGGAAACAAACAGCTAAGCACATTGCACTGACAAACAGTTTCCATACACGCTGACCTGGTTCAGCTCCAGCAAGTGAAAAAAACAAAACAACATTGGAGGAAATCGCTTACCTGCTATACATCCGAAAGTGTGAGTTTTTATAAAAGATCGCTTATCATCTTTACTCCAAGGTGTGTATTCTGACTGTTTGAACTATAACATAGAGAGTCACACAAGGAATAATAATACAATTTCTCTATGTTATAACTGTTTTATGGACAGTAACAAGTCTTCCTCTCTGATCGGCTCATATAATGAACATTGTTTCCAAAGAGTAGCTACTCATTAAATTGTAGCCATCATCAGTGGATGAATAACGCTCATTGAATATAAGTAAATATTTTTACTAACTCTAGCACACATTTTATCTTTTAAAGGTGGCAATTCAATTTATTTTATTTCATATTTTATTAAGGGAGACGTCCCTTTTTTCTCTTGTCCTTTTATCTTTATCTTGTATTATATGATTATATGTTAAGTAAAGTGATTTATTTTTCAACCATTGTCTTTAATATTTTTACTAAGTGTGGTGGGATCTTAGCTTCAGCGCCCTCTTATTTTTTCTACATTTATTCACAAGTTTTATAAATCTGCTAGGTTTGTTTATGCAGCAAGTTTGCACTATAAAGCTGTTCAGTTCTGTAAATTGGTCCCATAGGGGCCGAATTATCAAGCTCCGAATGGAGCTTGATGCCCCTGTTTCCGCGCGAGCCTTCAGGCTTGCCGGAAACAGCAGTTATCAAGTAGACCGCTGCTCCATAACTTCTCTGCCTGCTCTGAGACTGCGGACATCAATCCGCTTGATCCTATACGACACCCCCTACTAGTGGCCTATTGGCTGCAAATCTGCAGGGGGCGGTATTGCACAAGCAGTTCACTAGAACTGCTTGTGCAATGATAAATGCCGACAGCGTTCACGTTCATCTCAACCTCTCTACCAAATGTGCTAATAGCTGTGCTAGCTTTCACTTAAGCTTCTTCAGTGCAGCCTATTCCTGGAACTGGAGATTGTGCTAGGACAGACCCTAGCTTCTCCACAGCTCGGATTAATTGAGGTTGCTCGGCTGCCAAACGCATATTGAGAACACTGCCCTCTCGAGTAAGATCATCAACGTGTGTGTCGGTTACACGGTGTCGATCTATAGCTTTTCACCAAAAACTAGTTTCTGAGTAGTGAGGATTCAATTTGAATGGCACTGGTATCAGATGGATGGAAACACAGTGATGTCCGGACTCTAAGCATGAGACTATTCATATATTAGGAACATTGAGGACTGTGCATACCAGCTAAGCATCCTTTGTTTGAGCATACTTGCATTAACTGTTATTTTGCCATCCATTTGCTGGGGTGTACTTTTGTGTGTATTATTGTGATGTATTCTATAACCATGCATGACTGTATATCAGTGCTTAAATTCCCTTTTTAAGGTGGTATGAACCACAGTGAATTAAAATTGATAGTCTAAAAGCAAGAGTGCTGTTATGGAGGCTCTGTTTTTCTTTGGCTTATTAATAGTCTTTATAATTAGAATTCCGCACCGGTACTAGTGTGTACCTTTTGCTTGATTTAACTGTCCCGAGCAAGGGTGAAAAGTTATTACTTAATTAATGTGTGGAAAATAACTTTTAAGTCTGGGGTTTAGACTCAGTTTTTTATAGGAATTGGATAGCCCACCATTTTCAGGATTAAATTACAGGAAAACTGGACAAAATAAACATTGAAAGTAGCAAAGTAGTTTTACTACAAATAAGTAAACATTTTATATTACAATCTCATAGGGCCAGAATACGCGTGAAGCACTTACAGATGTGCTGTAGCGATAAGGGCTTTATTGCGGGTGTTTGTGCTCATAGGGCTCTATTTAACAAGCTCCGTATGGAGCTTGATGGCCCCTGTTTCTGGCGAGTCTTCAGATGTACAATTTAAACATGATTGAATATCAAATGTTTCTCCAGTTACATAGGATTTAAATTTAGGTGTTATTTGTACAAATTCACAAGGCCTGCACTTCCTATGTCCACATCTGAACATACCCAGATGTTTCAACCAAGAGCTATTAGGGTTGCTCAATGACCTGAGTTGTGTGGGTGCTAACCTGGATCCCAAAGTACAGCTTTTGCGGTATGAGCATTTCAACCCATTTTTTACCACTTCTTGTAGTCCATCGTCTGCAGATAAAATAGAGAAATGTTTTTTGACTATTGCACATACCTCCTGATATTGGGAGCTGTACCCTGTCACAAAATAGACTCCCTGTGTTTGTGAACAATTTGTCTGTGGACGACGTTCAGCTATTAGTGTCTGTCTATCAATGGCATTTACCTCTTTCTTGGCCCTTTCTATATCTCTCTTTAAGTATTTCCTCTCATGTAATCTCCTCTCCAAGTCACCAGCAGCCACCCCATAATCTACTGGGCTACTACAGTTACGTTTAAGTCTCGTAAACTGGCCCTTAGCCACTGCATATCTTACGTGATCTGGGTGGCTGCTCGCGGCGTGGAGAAGAGTATTTCCCGAGATAGGCTTCCTGTAAACAGTAGAATCTATGGTACCATCACCATTTCCTATTAGGGTCACATCCAAAAAATTAATAGAAGATTTGTCATATTCAAATGTGAACCGCAGGCCCACATCATTGTTGTTTAGAAATCCCACAAACTGAGTAATTGTTTTCTCTGGTCCGCACCACACAAATAACAAGTCATCAATGAAACGTTTATATATTCCAATGAGTTGTCTGAAGGGATTTCCATCTCCAAAGATGTGTGCCATCTCCCACCACCCTAAGTACAAGTTGGCATATGATGGTGCGAATTTAGCACCCATGGCCGTACCACATCTTTGGAGAAAGAAATCCCCCTCAAAACGAAAAAAATTATGGGTCAAAAGAAATCTTGCTAATGCTAATGGATAATAGGCTCCAGTATAGTATGTTCATTATTAGTTCATTTGTTATATATTACAATATATGAGTCCTTGAGTCCTAACTATATAAACCATAAAAACTCTGCTATGTCTCTTTAAATCTGCATAAAAGAAATCGTATATTTACTGAACAAAAGGTTTAACCATCTGTGAATTTTCTAAGTATACCCACTGTATGACAACCAAGGTTTTAGAATTTAAACATTTGCTTTACTTGATAACCATTCCTAACTTATGTTAAATACTAAACCTATTTACAATCTGATTATTGTATGAAATGTCAGTATTCTAAGTGTTAATCAGGCGTACTTGTTGTTTTTAAATTTGTTGACCAATCAAATTTTAAGTTGTTCTTTAAAAGAAGGGGGAGTAGACCCAGCACCTATGGCTATGACTACGGCAACAGCCGAAACGCGTAAGCCAGTCTAGGTGTGAGCCTACTCTGCCTACTTGAGCGTGTGCTTTTTCCATGTATTTTAAAATTTCCTAATAAAATTATTTTTGTTTTTAAATGGACTGTCCGCACCTCTTGTATTTTGTTTACTGTAAATAGTTCACATTCCAATGCTCTGCAATTAGCAGAATATGTTCTAAGCATTTTTAAATAGATATTCCTATATATATATATATATATATATATCTGTATATATATATACCTATATATAATTAGATAGATAGATAGATAGATAGATAGAGATATATATTGTACCAAAATGCCATCATATATATATAGAAATATGTTTTTATGAATAACTAGAACATATTCTGTTAGGTGAAGAACATTGGAATGTGACTTATATGGGGGAATACGTGAACACGCACGCAATATTCTAAGTTCAGGTTTTTGCACTCGTGTTAACGCAAGAGCAAAAAACGTTTACTTTTAACTCATTATACGAGCGCAACCGGACAAGCACAAAAAGCTTACTTCTAGCGCAGTTAACACTTGAACGGGATCGTTCAATACACTCCATTCGTAATCTGGCCCATATTGTTTAATGTTTCTTTAAATAAACACAATCAATACACATTTTTTGTGTAGAACAGAGAAATATGAACATAATTAGTATTTTGTAGATATGGTTTCTAATTCACAGAGCTATATCCCTGTGTTATACCATTCACCCATTTGTTGACCCTGTGTTATCCCAAAGGCCTAATTATTGACCATGCTGCAGAGCCTGGAATAGGCATATGTTTATCCTGAAAACCAACAATCAATTAAAGATTACAGGTTTCAAACAGATGGAAAAGCCATAAATTCAGATAGCCTGGAAGTTTGTTTATGCTGTCAAATATAGTCTTTGTATTTTTCTGTTTCAACACAAATCGGGTATTCACAAAACTATCCTTTCTGAATCTCAAAAAAGGGTAATGATAACATACAATTTCAGGCTATAACTATGTTGGGATTGGGATAGGGAATACATATTGTCATCAATTCTGCAGGCATCTATTTAGTGCTGAAAATGACATATTAGGATCTAGCTATTCATTTCTGATATGGCTTGCTATTTTGACACATCATTTTGGAGAAATAAACAGCTGTAATATCTTCTTACCCTAAATGCTCCCATCGTTTTGGTGTCCTAAGTAGGGATGAGCGAATGTGCTGAAAATGCTATTTGTCTGGTAGAACAATTAGTACTGTGGACATTGGTTTTGGAGAATCAAATGTTGATAAGAAGGAAAATCCATTAACATTTGGTAATGAATGTTATTTCCTGTTTTCAAATGTTACGTTTGTTTTCAAATGTTTTTAATTAGATTGAATATCCATATTAGAAATTTTGAATGTAACATTCGACTTAACAAATACTATTAAGAATTTAAATAGTTCATGTGGTAGGGAATTTAGAAAAAAAAAAAAAAAAATATATATATATATATATATATATATATATATATATATATATATATATATATATATATATATATATAATAGATACAAATGTGTTGATTCCTTTTTTTTCCATTTCAAATATTGCATAATTTGAATATTAAATTTAAAGAGAACATTAGAAATACTATTACAAATATATATTGATTCAATTTTTTCAAATTCGAATATTGCATCATTCGTATTGAAGTATTGGAAAAATTTGAATTGAATATTACATTTAAAGATAGCATTAGAAATACTATTACACTAAACAAATGTTAGAATGTTGTAAAAACATTTGAAATTCGAAACGAACGAACGTGATAAAATTTGTTTCATATTTTGAATGTTGCAATACTTTTGCCCCTCCCTAGTTGCTCCATTGGATTATTGACTATTGTAAAGCAGTCTGATTATAACATGCACTTGTTCATGACAAACTGCTAACACTTTTATGGTGAGCATTATGCTATTATTATTTAAGTTACAATAATTAGCCAATTAAAGCCGATCTTTGTTCCTCAAAACTGGGCATATTTTGGCACAGGTTAATTAGATATGTGCCAAGGTGGCAGAATTCGGGGGGACATTTTCTTTTTAAAATAGCGCTGCAGCATGCTGTCAAGTCACAACACTACTCTTTTTTTTCAGTGAAGCAGTCAGCAGTATGCAGACAAGTCACTCTATTACTTTTGTCTCAGTTCTATTATTCTTGCCTTGTTCTCATACTCCTGTCTTTCTTTACATACAAGGTGAGTTGTAATTTCTTAATAATTAGCCTCTGTCTGCCGGTCACATAGTCATTAAAAGTTCCATAAAGAGTTAAATGCTATTCTATATTTGTTAGGCATAAGGAGTCAATTACTGCTCTATGTGGTTGGTGAAAGTGACTGAAAGAAGGGGTTAATCACTGCCCTTTTTAACAGAAAGAATTGATAAAAAAACGACTTTCTTGTCAAGAACAGATGTAAATTGCTAAGACAAAAAGATGAGAGGTGGTCAGTGAGGGCTAAATTATTAGTACATAGGGCTGCATGAAATCTAAATTCTTGGTCTTAACTTTTGAGAAGTGGTAGGATGGTTTGCACGGTACTCCTCACCAGAAACCAGTGGTTCATTAAATAAATGATCATTAATTGGCATTGAGTAAATACTTCTCCATGGGAAGAAAACACGTTTGATTATTAATTTTTGTTGTTGCTGACAACTAAAATCTTAACCATATACGGAAGATCATGGCACCATATTTATATATACTAAACCTAGATATTTTACTAATTACAATATACGTTATAACTATCTGTTCTTTGTTAACATAGACAATACACTTAAGAGTCTAATTCTTTAAGGGTAAAATTATAGCCTGAAGCGACTAATAAAATCACATAACACATAATATAATCATAGTGCAAATCAATCAGTGGAGTAAAAAAATCATCATACAGATGGCAGTATATTAGCTGATGAACATCCTTAATTTTGGTATCAACAAAAGGTTGTGATTATTAGGAAGCAATAAAACCTTTTCATTACATGAGATTATTAACCCTTTAAGGACACAGCTTTCAGTTTGCTCAATTGTTTTATGACGGAAAAATTCCATCATATGTCCTTAAGAGGTTAAGGCCCCATAAACAGACAGCCAGTATTTTATTCAGAAAAAAAGAATAAGGCAGTGTTGCCAATATGCACATAAGCATATATTATTCTATATACCAGAAGAGCATTAATTGTGTGACATAGAGCTTCTGCAGATATTATATATATAAAATGATACAAAACAATGCACATACCCCACTGAGACCCACAGGTAATATAATACACTATATTATTGATCTAAATAGAAACTACATGTTTTATGATGCCACTGTGGGCTTCATCCCCTCCTTTTTGTTTGGTGTCTTAGGGCCTATTATATCCCAAAAGCTTTTTTTAAGGAGTTTTCTGTCAACCTCCTTCAGTTTTTTTCCCAAGCTTCTGCCCCTTACCTGTAGCTCAGGGATAAGCAGAAATGTAAGTATCAGATGCTGGATAGAAAGCAGAGTGATGTTTTATCCAGGTTGGTTATTTGCTATGTACCATGTAGCATGTGTGTTATTTGTGTGATATTTATATAATTAAAGTTGTTTTTGTTTGTTTTTTGTTTTGCTTTATTATATTTATGTGTTTATATTCTACATGTCTTTGTATCTTTTCTGTGTCATTGTGAATGTGCTCAATAAGGTTTGAAATGTATGTGTTTTTGTGTCTGTGTTTGCATTAAACAATGTGTTTTTATATATATATATTTTTTTACAAAAAATCAGTGCCACAGGTTATCTATAAATATTTGTTTTAGTAAAATGTAAGGTGTGTGAGCATTTCTGCAGCTATTGTCTGTTTGCATAAATAATGTGCAGGTATGCATGTACTCTAGTAGCATACTATATATACAGTATTTATCTAAATGATATTTGGATCTATATGTTTCAGTGTGTATATGTTATTGTGTTTGTTCTGTACATGTTTATGTTTTGATCTATGATATATGATATAAACATAATGTCTATGCACTGCTATTTGTGGCTTATTTGGACCTATTCTGTTGGTTTTTCTTATACTTGCTGTGGTGCTGCAATGTATCAATATGTTGTGCTTCTCTGTTTAATTCATGCTTGTGCCAGTATTGTGCGTGTCAGTGATGTGTTAGTATGCTGTGCTGCTGTGACACTGCTCTCCTACGTCCAGCTCTCAGATTCAAGCATCCTCATGTCCTGGCTGCAGTCCTCTCTCATCTTCAGCTGCAGAAATTAAAAGTCCAGTCACCAGCTGCAGACAAAATGCTCAGTAGAGTTCAGCACTGCACAATCCTGCACATTCTAAACCAGCTCTGCACAAGTCACCTCTGCAGAGCTCCTTCCTGCTCGTTCTCATAGGCACACAGCAGCTCTCGGGTGCACTGCTCTTCTCTGTTACACCATCCCCCCCTTTCGCCCATTCCATCTTTGCATTAGTCTCTGTCTTTCTCTTCTGCAACCTGATTTGTTAATCTTTTCCCCCTACCCTCCCTACCCTCTCATTATATACCCCTACCTCCCGGTCTCCCATCCCGCCTCTTATTTATGTTTTGTAAATGTATTTCTAGGAAAGCCAATGTAGCATCTCAGACACAGACTGGGGGGGTGACAATCCCAACCTTCCTTATGAGGTGGTGGGGAGGAGAATTATCAAGGTCTGTTTAATCCTCATGAGATAGCTTGCACATGCAATGCACCTGTACTCTGTGTATCTAACAGCAGTAACAGAGCAATCCCAGTAGCAATCCATAGCACTATGAGACAAATTAAACAGAAGAGAGGGATAGTTAGGGTAAACTGTACTTAGGAAAGATTCACTAAGCCAAGTTGAGATCCTAGGGGGGCAATATGATGTTAATTATAATCAAGATGTATTTATTATGGGTATTTTTATTTAATGGATGATTTAGTTAAAGTATATTACAGTGCACCTATAGTTAGAAGCATCTTGTATCTTGCTAAACTATTTCATATTCAGGTCATATCTTAGTGAATATGGACAGGTTGCAAAATTACAAGAGTGAAAGAATACAATCTGTCAATCTCCAGTGTGATTTGCATACTGGTGCTTTTGAAGATCTCAAGATTATAAAAAATGCCCCCAAATAAGTTCTCTTTTTTTTTTTTAACAAATTTTTAACATTTTTCAAAATGTTTTGCACATGTTGCATCATTACATCACCTTGATATAAAGGGAAATATATAGAAGACAGACAGATTGTCAGATATATAGAAAGATAGATAAACATTTGATGTGGTCCTGCATTGTATTTAATGTAATAAAGATATATGAACTCTATAGCAAGTTAGTTAAATATTTAAAGGGACAGGAAACCCCAAAAGTTTCTTTCATGATTTGGATAGAACATACAATTTGAAACAACTTTCCAATTTACTTCCATTATCAAATTTGCTTCGTTCTCTTGTAATCCTTTGCTGAAGGAACAGCATTGCACTACTGAACACATCTAGTCAGCCAATCACAAGAGCCAAATGTGTGCAGGCACCAATTAGCAGCAGCTCCCACTAGTGTAGGATATGTGCGTATTCTTTATCAACAAGGGTTACCAAGAGAACAAAGCACATTTGAGAATAGAAGTGAATTTAAAAGTGTCTTAAAATTACACGCTCTATCGTAATCATGCAAGTTTAACTTTGACTTATCTATCCCTTTAACCATACATTGCAGTGTAAATGTTAACAAAAATATATTCGCCCTATACCAATCCATCTAAGTTCCTATGTAAAAACATTTAATTGTAGTTTATCTCCCTTTTCAAAGCCATTCCAATCCATTACAGCAAATTAGCAAACTACTACAATGAATATGCATATTACAAACTTCTCCAGGAACTGTAAAAAAGGTTTTTCTTACAATCTAAAATGTGCTTAAATTAAGTAGTTTTTTTCCACTTAAATGGACAGTCTACCTGATTTTTTTTTATTGTTCAAAGAAATAAATAACGCCTTTACTACCCATTCCCCAGCTTTGCACAACCAACATTGTTATATTAATATACTTTATAACATTTAAATCTCTGCCTGCTTCTAAGCCCCTGCAGGCCACCTCTTATCTCAGTGCATTTTCACAGCTAGACAGTGCTAGTTCATGAGTGCCGTATAGATAACATTGTGCTCATTCCCGTGGTGTTATGCAGCAACAGCACTAATTGGCTAAAATGCAAGTTTGTAAAAAGCACCCAGATAAGGGGGCAGTCTGCAGAGGCTTAGATATAAGGTAATCACAGAGGTGAAAAATATAGTAATATAACAGTGTTAGTTACATAAAACTGGGGAATGAAAGGGATGATCTATCTTTTTAAACAATAAAAACATGTCAAGCAGACTGCCCCTTTAACCATTGATAATATCAATTCATGACATATATGCACAACATTATTTCATAACATTTTTGGATGTTTAAACATTTATTTTCAATTATAAATTAACATTGTTTTGATCATATTTAATTTGTATGCAACATTCAAAGTATGAACTAAGCAATATTTTAACTTTCTATTTAATCAAGAAAATAATTGTGTTTATTAACATGTAAACATAACATGCTTAAAAATGTTTTAATAAAAGAAAGAAAAAAAGCCATGTCAACATCCATGATACCCCAGTCAAAACATGCTAAAATAGGGTTTCAAGAGGTCTGTAGAATTAGAAATGATAGAAAATATATAAGGTATAATATAAAAGGTCTCTTCAAAGTTGATCAAATAAAATCATCCTTAATTGGTGTAGTCCCCTACACATCTGTATACATCCTTAATTTCCACCTTAAATAAATCCCTTCTAATAATATTAACAAACAAATATATTTTATAAAGCCTAAAGCACTAAAATGTCAGTGCCATCCAGTGAACTCAGTGCTGCCAGGGTAATTATGAGTCTCAAAATTGTACTCACAGAAGTTTCTGTGAAGTGCACTTGAAAAAAATGTTAAATAAGGAAATATGTTTCCTATTTATTGAAGGTAGATTATAGTTCAAAATTGACTTGCTTTAATTTGTTAGAACATTTTTAATTTTAGAACTACTCACTTTGTAACTCTATAGGTTGAACTCCTTTACAGGGTAAAGAACTACCTGGAAGTCACATGCATTGCAGCTCCTAAGCTGAGCACAGCCAGTGATTGTCAGGGGTTATGCGTATGCCGCTGCCAATTGGCTGACTGGCTATTTCCTGCTTGAGACCAGGACTTTATCTATGTTTTCTACTTCTTTTGCGGATATAGTTCCAGGCTTATAAGTGCAAAAATGACATGGTCTAACAAATTAGAGCATATCTTTTTTCTTCTACAATTTCCCTTTAAACTTATCAGCAGGACTTACAGTAATTGTATCCCGATATATTATTATCAGTTATTATAGCTGGATACTATTATTATTCTAATCATTTAATTGCAAAACACAGCCACATTTTGTAGAGCTACAATTTACCAGTCTGATTGGGCAGCTAGAAAGATCCAGATAGTCTTTACCAGAGCAGATCTAAATGAACCACTGATCTAAAAGATTCAGATTCATTAAATATCTTTATGTCTTCCTAATGGAAGTTTGTGTTGATCTTGCTTTGACAGCTCTTTTAATTCACATCAATACATCCTATCAACTACTGAGACTTCCATCATTTTTTATCTTTTACTGAAGAATGGTATAACATTAATCTACATTATAAAAGCAATCCTGCAAGTTACTATATATTCAGTTAGCAGGCTTTTATTAATTATTATGTAATTAATGGCCAGATAATTCAGTTGTATGTCAGATATTTTTCTTTTTTTATATACCTAGTTATATATACTGTACTGAAAAGTATATACTTCAATATTAACAGATACAATTAGAAATCATGTAGAAAAGTATAGAAGGATGTTAGTTAATACTTCAGAATTCTGTATTTTCTGCCCCCATTTCCTGAGGATACAGAACTTTATTGCTCAAAGCCCACAGCCATGTTCTTGGTAACGTATGCTTTTTTTTAATTATCTGTCATATCATCTTATTATCTAATTATCTTTTAATACATTTTCATATTATACCTAAAGGCTTTTGTAATTCTGGTCTCTTATTCTACCTCACTCACAATCTAAAAGCACAAAAGGCTTTTGTCATAATACTGTAAGATATAGTTTACCTCTTATGCTTTCATAAGTGCCATTTGCACCTTAACCCAAAATGATACTCACTGGCTCTTAGAGAGTGAATAAGAATGAGTAAATAACTGTATGTGCTGCAAATGGGGAGAGGACAGAAAGTATCAGATCACAGATGATGCACTCTTATGAATTTTTGCATTACTGATAGGATAGTAATTTGCAAGTTACTGCCCTTTGTGGGGATTAAACATAAGGGTGGTTGATTAGAATCTGACTCTTGTTTCCGGAAGAGAACAATTTGTGAACATCGGTAGATATTGTCAGTGTGTTTCTAGTGATCACAATGATAAAATGGCTTGTCCCTTTGTGAAAACTTGAAATTAAATCTTTATTTGCTGTGCTAATCTCCCAATTTGAAAATCTAACAACTAAGGCTTACGCTCATATTACAAGTTGAAAACAAATGCAATTTTCCTCTTAAGCTTTTATTACGACTTAAAATCTTATGTAAATAGGCTGATTTTTTTTGGCACTAATCACAGCAAAAATATCATGAAAAGAAAGTATTTGGACCTACACTATTTAACCCCTAAACTATTTAACCCCTAAACCCAACCCAATCGCAAAAAATTCTGCTACATTACTTAAACCCTAAACCGTCACAACCCCCATCGCTATTAACCCCCTACACTACTTAACTCCTAAACCACCCCAATCCCTATTGCAATTATCCCCCTACACTACTCAACCCCCTAACTGCTAACCCCTCAAGACAGCTAACCTAAGACTCCCTAAGTTACACAAAAATGAAAAAACACTACCAGTTTAAAAAAAACTTTACACCAAAATTTAAAACAACACTACAAGTAAAAAATAAAATAAAAAATAACACAAAAATAAAAAAAGCCCTATACTAAAACTAAAGAATATTTCAATTCAAATTCAAATCAGCCAATGGAATGAAAGCTTGTTCTATTGACTGATTTAAATTTGGTTTGAAAAATCAGCCAATAGCAATGCAAAGAAACCCCTATAAAAGGGGGAACCTGCATTCAAACTTTGGAAGAAAAGAAGAGGATGGGTATTAGTCCCCATGAGTAATGACTCAGTGACTCTCACCACTTTATGAAAGAAAACAATATTTATGCTACCTGATAAATTAATTTCTTTCATGGTGGTGAAAGTCCACAACACCTGCCCTATTTTATTTTTCCAACTGGCAGCAGTTTACTATGCACTTCATTTGCCCTGCTTTGTCCTTTCCTACTTCTATGTTTTTTCCCTTTTTCTCAGCTATAAGTTAGACTGGGATATCAGAGAGATGAGAGGGATTAAATGGTTGTGGTGAAATTTTTAGGTATCTTCGCCTCCCCTAGTGGCTAGGAGTTGAATTCCCAGGATTAATGGCTCGTGGACTCTCACCACCATGAAATAAATTAATTTATCATGTAAGCATACATTTTGTTTTTGCATGACCCTACACAAAGAATGATGCACAAACTGGCATTACAAGTGGATGTATAAATAGTTTAACCAAAGTATCTTAATGCATCTGAAACTTTTATAGCACACCCTATACTATTAATGGAGAGTGCAGCTAGAGCGATTAGTGAGCTAATTGCTCTTGTATTAAAAGTGTTGACCTAAATGTTGCATTCAAGCACAATGTAAAGTACTGATGTAAAATTTAGCACTTTTCAAGATCTGTAATAAACTATTATTATTTATAGTATAGCACATAACTTTATGAAGAACTCTACTACTTGCACACAATCTAAGTAGTGCACCAACCACCAACGACTAAGGGCTTGATTACGGCTGGCGCAATATTGTTTGCACATGAGCGATATCAGGTTTTCGCAGCCCATTGCACAAAAGTTAAATTCCACTAGCAAGTAAATGCGAACGATTTAGCGCAATCGCAATTTATGCTAGAATGATTACCTCAGAGCTCTGGTTAACTGTCTCACTAAACATAAAAAGTGTCACAAAACACATCAAAAATACGTTTAAAAGTACAGTTACACTAATAATAACACTATCTAATGAAAAATATTTGAAAAAAAAACTTGCATAAAAAAGTTATAAGGGCTCAAAGAAATGAGGTCATATTTATGCAATTGTTTAACAATGTATTTACTGTAAATATGTCACATTCCAATGTTCTGCACATAGCAGAATATGTTCTAAGTATTTTTAAATAGATATTCCTATATATAACTGTATATTTATTATTATTATTATCAGGTATTTGTAGAGCTCCAACAGGTTCCTCAGCGCTATGAACATGGGTGGTATATTAAAAAAACGATTACAGGAATCAAATGGGGAGAGAGGGTCCTGCCGAGAGTTGCACTGTTGTAGTCGGCTCTTATGAAGGTGAACTACAAACAGCTGGGCTCATAGGCTTACATGCTATGGGGTCTTAGGGGATAGCAGTGGAGATAGGAAGGTTAGTGTAGGTTGTAAGCGTCCCTGAATAGTAGAGTCTTCAGGGAGCACTTGAAGCTTTTAAAACTAGGGGAGATTCTTATGGAGCGAGGCAGAGAGTTCCATAAGATGAGAGCCAGTCTTGAGAAATCTTGTAGACGGGAATGTGAGGAGGTAACAAGAGAGGAGGAGAGTAGGAGATCATGAGCGGAGCAAAGAGGATGGGAGGGAGAGTATCTGGAAACAAGGTCTGAGATGTAGGGGGGAGCAGTGCAATTAAGGGGTTTGTGTGTCAGAGTGAGAATTTTGTGTTTAATCCTGGAGGCAAGAGGAAGCCAGTGAAGGGATTGGCAGAGAGGTGCGGCAGATGAAGAGCGGCGTGCAAGGTAGATGAGCCTGGCAGAGGCATTCATTTTGGATTGTAAAGGAGCTAGGCGGCAGCTAGGGAGACCAGAGAGGATAGAGTTGCAGTAGTCGAGGCGGGAAAGGATGAGAGAGTGAATTAAAATCTTTGTTGTGTTTTGTGTAAGGAAATGTCTAATTTTAGCGATGTTTTTAAGGTGGAAGCAGCAGGCTTTAGCCAAGGACTGAATGTGAGGAGTGAAAGAAAGATCTGAGTCAAGTGTGACCCCAAGACATCGGGCATGTGAGGTTAGGGTAATGTATATATCTATTCCTATATATAATCATCTATATATATAGGTATAAATATATGTGCACAAATCCATCCGATATATATTTAAATATCTCTTTAAGAATAAATAGAACATATTCTGCTACATTGGATTATAATATATGCAATATTATCTTCTTATGTTGCGCTTTTAAATTACCGCGATCGTGTTTGCACGACTTGAAGTCTCAACTGAAGTCTATGGGGAATTTTGCATCCATTTCTCAAAATCCATTTGTTACGCTCAAACTACCACTCCACTCGTAATCCAGCCCTAAGCACTTAAATGATAAACATAAAATGTACTGCTCCCTCATAGAAGTCTATTATGTGAAGGATTTAGTGCACCCATGCTCTCCGACGTGCACATGTTAGTGTGCCCTAAACTATCACTCAAGAGTTAAAAAATAACCTTGGACTTGTAATTTAACGGTAAAAATAGAAGCATTATTGATTGCACTCAAGCAATGTTAACACACAATAGCACTAATATTTTTGCACTCTACTTGTAATCTAGCCCATAGTAAACTAGGATCAGTAATGCAAAAATAACCTGTAACAAATTTGAATATTACATTAGTTTTGCATTAGAATGACCCTTTAAATTATCAAGCAGCTTGAGAATGTGAATTTAAATGTGCTGATATTGGATTCACCGTGTGATTTATGTTTGAACTTTGTGTATCAGGTTGTATCTGTTTTCAGAAAATCAAAAGCTGTAAAGAAACTGATCGTTCACTGCTAATCTCAAAAACCCACATCTTTCAGTAAGAAATGGAAGATGGCAGAGATCTTTAGGGGCTAATTTTTTTATCCTTAGGAGCTGAATGTCACACTGTAGGTCTCTTGCTGTGTAATATTATGAAGGCATCATAAAACAAAATTGATATCCATAACCTTTAGGAGACAGAATTTTAAGACTCAACAGAACAAGGAAAACATAGCTTTAAGCAACCTAAAAGAATAAATATGGATTTGATTTTTTAACGGGTCAGTTAGCTACTCGAGGGTGAAGGGTAAAAGGACTATACAGTTACAAGTAGAGAGAAGCTTTTAAATAATATATAAATATAGTTTACTAGTCAAAGATTTAAAGTTACTAGCCCAATGGGAATACGTTGCTAGTCCACTTAATGTTAAAAATAGGAAACAGCTCAAATTGTTTACTAGTCTGCTGCAATTTCTTTCTCTGGAAATAGTGGGCTTGCAGAAATTTCAAGACATATGAGAAGAGTGCTTGCACAAAACATCTTTCAAGGCAGTCTCCAGAGAAGAGGACCTTACAGCATTTATATAAGAAATAAAGATGTGAAATTCACCCTCAGAATACACTGCAAACCACACCAAAGCATCCAGATTGTAAGAATTTAAACAGTATGCTGTGTAATGGGTCACAAATGTTGACTTTGGAGAAGATAAACTGGACTATTACAAAGATGATTCCGTTGAAAGCTACTGTACATAAGAAAACAGAATAGCATATTCAACAAACTAAAAAAGGACTTCCCCATTAATCTGGGGCCTCATTATAGAGGGATACATATAGAGAGATATAGAAAAATACTGAAGCTACAGTGTGTGAACAGCATGGTTTAAGTAAATTGAATAGTTATAGCGCTGCAGAATCTGTTGGCGCTCTACAAATAACCGATAATAATAATAGTGACTATTGAATGAGTTTGGCAACAAGATTTATTACACATATTCTCACATACTCTTTAAATACCCATATTCCTCTTCTCTTTTCTGCTCCTTTTTTCTCTTTCAAACCTCTCATTACCTATCCACACTCCTTATTGCTAATTGATATTGATACAGTGTGCTGTCAGGTGGCTTGAGTGTTAGTTTATTAAGCCAACTGGCCTCCATAACTCAAACTTGAATAAAGGTAAATAGCTTAGGTCAAAGTAATCAAGTATTGTAGATGATGTGTAGACCAACTTCAGTTATGGATTTGTGCAATTTTGAACACTTTTTAGCATCATTAGATAATTCATATTTGGTATATATGATAGCTAACATGGTAGATCAATAGGATTATTATTATTATTATTATTATTATTATTATCGGTTATTTGTAGAGCGCCAACAGATTCCGCAGCGGGATTTGTGTGTTGCGTATATGTCTGTATGTGCTTTCACCATTTGCATGTCAATATCACAAGAACTACTATTAAGATTACATATAATGATAATAAAACTGGCAACTAATGTTAAAGAACTATTAAATACAGTAGAATTGCACAATTATCAAGTGCATAATAAGTAGACAATGCAATAGCACTTTGAATTTCAAATAAGAAGTAGTTTTTTTTTTGGACAAAGATATATTGCCACCATTTTCTGGCCCCTGTATCATGTGACAGCCATCAGCCAATCACATACTAGTATACGTATACACTGTGTACTTGTGCACATGCTCATTTGGAGCTGGTGCTTTAGAAAGTGTGTATATAAAAAGAATGTACAAAATTTGGTAATGGAAGTAAACTGGAAAGTCTCTTAAAATTGCATGTTCTATCTAAATCATGAAAGTTTAATTCTGACTTTAGTGTCCCTTTAACTAGATTAGCTGCAAAAAAGCAACCAGAGATATATATTTTAAAACATAATATTGTCTCTGCCACATATATATTTACAAGCAACTGATATCCATATCCCACATTTAAAAAAAAAAAAAAAATAGGTAGTCAGAACTCGCTCCATTCAAATGAATCAAGTATTGTAGATGGTATGTTAGGAATTTCAGATATATCAAATTCCTCTTCCAGCACCATCAGGTAATCTGTACTTGGTATATAAGAGAGCTGATTGTGTTTTGATGATTTTAAATTACAGCATTAGTTAATTTGCATTTCTCTAGACAAACTTAATGACACCAAACCGAGGACTAAGTGCTTAAATCAAAATGGAACTTCAGGTCCCTTGGAATAAAGGAGGCATATAGGAAAGCACATTGGCCTAACAGATATAATGCCATAATCAAATAGCAGAGATTTGCATACATTTAATTGAACAAGTTTTGCTTGTTGGCAGTGGTCTAAACCATTTATTATGCATGTAGCAGTTATACACCTGCATTCAACTGTGTATCTAAACTAATAGAGTTATATCATTTTATGATAAATCTTCTTATCTAGTAATCACATGTGAGAAAATTATACAAGATATGGATAGGTATATATTAGTATATCTTTGAAAAGCTATGCTGTACATGACATATCCATATTGGAATTGCAAACCATTCACATATTTATAAAATGAAGTTTACAATTTATTTACAACTGTTCTTGCCCAAGAGTCACACAGTGAGTGGAGAAGTCTTTCTAAGCCTTCTGTATCATGAAGATCCTGTAAATCTACATGCTGACAGATACTGGAGCTATATGGTCCACCACCACGTTTCACATATATTGACTCTCGACTTTTGACTGGGTTTGGCAACAAGATTAACAACTTTCTCTTTCTTGTAAAACTCTCATTGGGCAAAATTTATAGACATGTATCTTTTTTGTGGAGCCTCATTGTAAAGCTAAGGTCATGTACAAAATGTATTGAACATTGTTTCAACTATGTTTTCCTGCATTTTGTTAGTGGACATTCCTATCATTAATACTACACGTCTGAGAGCACAATAGAAGATTAGTTAAATAATTTTAACACTTTACATACATATTCTAACATTATACTATGCAATACATATACATAGTGATGTCGCGAACATAAAAATTTGGGTTGGCGAACGCGAACTTCCGCAAATGTTCGCGAACGGGCGAACCGGGGCGAACCGCCATAGACTTCAATAGGCAGGCGAATTTTAAAACCCACAGTGACTCTTTCTGGCCACAATAGTAATGGAAAAGTTGTTTCAAGGGGACTAACACCTGGACTGTGGCATGCCGGAGGGGGATCCATGGCAAAACTCCCATGGAAAATTACATAGTTGATGCAGAGTCTGGTTTTAATCCATAAAGGGCATAACATTCCTAAATTGTTTGGAATAACGTGCTTTAAAACATCAGGTATGATGTTGTATCGATCAGGTAGTGTAAGGGTTACGTCCGCTTCACAGTGACAGACCAAACTCTCGCAGCGGGTACAACATCATCATCATCACACCGTACGTCCATGTGTGTAATGCTGCCTGACTGAGACATATCCCTGTTATCTACAGCCTCTGGCAATAATGGTTGCGCATCACTCATTTCTTCCAACTGATGTGTAAATAACTCCTCTGACAGATCAAGTGAAGCGGCTGTGGTGCTAGTGTTGGTGGTGGCAGCAGGCGGGCGAGTGGTAACTTGAGAGGTGCCCGAAGCTAAGCTGGAGGAGGATGGTGCGTCAAGGTTCCGAGCGGAAGCTGTAGAAGATTGGGTGTCCTGTGTTAGCCAGTCAACTATGTCCTCAGAACTTTTCGAGTTCAGGGTACGTGGCCTCTGAACACTGGGCATTATTCTAGGGCCAAAGGGAATCACAGCACCACGACCACGACGGCCCCTGCGGGGTGGCCTGCCTCTGCCTGTCATTTTTTTCCGATTAGTGGTACTATGCGTGCAAGCTACTGTGACAACAGATATGAGTGGCACTGTGCACTCACAGAAGTTGGCAGAGTAGATGCTGTAGGCCTGACACACACGCTTGCAGACAACTAACTGCTATTCAATCTATTACAGTCAAAATTGTATTTTTTTTTAATGTACACTACTGTTACACCAGATATGAGTTGCACTGGTGTGACACTGTGCCTTGGCAGGCCCTGAAACGCACACGCGTGAAGGAAACTGACTGCTATTATTTCACAGTCAAATTTCTAGTTGTTTTTTTTTAACCCCTTAAGGACCAAGGCCATTTTTCAATTTCTTTCCCTTAAGGATCAGGGCTATTTTTACATTTCTGAGGTGTTTGTGTTTAGCTGTAATTTTCCTCTTACTCATTTACTGTACCCACACATATTATATACCGTTTTTCTTGCCACTAAATGGACTTTCTAAGGATACCATTATTTTCATCATATCATATTTATTATTAAAAATATTATAAAATATGATGAAAAAATGAAAAAAACACACTTTTTCTAACTTTGACCCCCAAAATCTGTTACACATCTACAACCACCAAAAAACAACTATGCTAAATAGTTTCTAAATTTTGTCCTGAGTTTAGAAATACCCAATGTTAACATGTTCTTTGCTTTTTTTGCAAGTTATAGGGAAATAAATACAAGAAGCACTTTGCTATTTCAAAACCACTTTTTTTCAAAATGAGCGCTAGTTACATTGGAACCCTGATATCTGTCAGGAATACCTGAATATCCCTTGACATGTATATATTTTTTTTAGAAGACATCCCAAAGTATTGATCTAGGCCCATTTTGGTATATTTCATGCCACCATTTCACCGCCAAATGCGATCAAATAAAAAAAAATTGTTCACTTTTTCACAAACTTTAGGTTTCTCACTGAAATTATTTACAAACAGCTTGTGCAATTATGGCACAAATGGTTGTAAATGCTTCTCTGGGATCCCCTTTGTTCAGAAATAGCAGACATATATGACTTTGGCGTTGCTTTCTGGTAATTAGAAGGCCGCTAAATGCTGCTGTGCATCACACGTGTATTATGGCTAGCAGTGAAGGGGTTAATTAGGTAGTTTGTAGGGAGCTTGCAGTTTTAATTTTAGCTTTAGTGTAGAGATCAGCCTCCCACCTGACACATCAGACCCCCTGATCCCTCCCAAACAGCTCTCTTCCCACCCCCACCCCACAATTGTCCCCGCCATCTTAAGTACTGGCAGAAAGTCTGCCAGTACTAAAATAAAAGGTTTTTTAAAAATGTTTAATTTTTTTTTAGCATATTTACATATGCTGTGGTGTAGCATCCCCCCTTAGCCCCCAACCTCCCTGATCCCCCCCAAAACAGCTCTCTAACCCTCCCCATCTGCCTTATTGGCGGCCATCTTGGGTACTGGCAGCTGTCTGCTATTATTTCGCAGTCAAAAAAGTGTTGTTTTTTTTAAATGTACACTACTGTTACACCAGATATGAGTGGTGGCACTGGGTAAGTTGGCACAGTATACGCTGTGTGCCTGACACACATGCTGGCAGGCAGGCAACTGCAATTAGATTACATAGGGAAAAAAAAAAGCAGACTGATGTTCTAGCCCTAAAGATCAGATGAGTCCTTCAGGACTGTAGTGGACACTGAATACACTAGCCTAACTATCGATTTACCTATTAAATCAGCAGCAGCTACACTGTCCCTCCTCTCACTAAGAATACAGCTTCCGAATGAATCTAAAATGGATGCTGTCCAGGAGGTGGGAGGGTCTGGGAGGGAGGGTCTGCCGCTGATTGGCTGTAATGTGTCTGCTGACTGTGAGGTACAGGGTCAAAGTTTACTCAATGATGACGAATAGGGGGCGGACCGAACATCGCATATGTTCGCCCGCCGCGGCGAACGCGAACAAGCTATGTTCGCCGGGAACTATTCGCCGGCGAACTATTCGCGACATCACTACATATACATTAAACAATGTATATACATATATCATATACACACAATTACGCCTACTCATATAGGTGTATTATTACTATTCTATTTTAAGAACAGGGGTCGGGTTTCTGTTGACACGTAAATTGTATTGTCATACAGTACTGTGTAAAGAGATAATTTACATTACACCTTCGATGTAGGTGGTGATGCTGAAATGTATGGTAAGACGCCACGGTAAGACGGGGTCCCTATTTGCTTTTTTGACCATCAGGGCCTGGATGAGAAGGAGAGGCACCTACATTACAATATAATGCTAGAAAACTCCCAAAAAGATTAATTGTAATCTCTTTCCATGCCAGTGAGTCATTTGTCCCATGGTGATAATCATGTCACCTAATGCAACTGATAATTGTTAAATAGGATACCTGCAAAAATCAATATTTTTAAACTGTGAATTGTGTATGATATTCCTTCAATTTCAAGCCATTGGCTTCCATTACCTAAACTTGAAAAAAGTCAACAGAACTTACCCTAGTCAAAATAATTGTATATGCTCTGTAGATTGACTTCAGTTAGAAGTATGTGCAATATCAATCACTTCTTTTAACACCATCAGATAATCCTTACTTAGTATATAAAATCAGTATAATCTGTGCATGTGTGTTTGTTTGTGCTTGCTCGTGCCGGGCATGCATTTGTGTGAGTGTCTATGTTTGTACTTTCACCTTTTGCATGTCAATATCTCCAGAACCACTTTTATAATTACACATAGTGATAACATTATAGGCATAGTACAACTGCCAGCAATTGTTAACATGCATGATTAAGGACTACTAGGTCCGAAATGTTGCACTTTATTTGTTTCACTCTAAAGCTACATTTATATAGGTGCTGCTGTATTTTGGATATTTAAAAGTGTTGAGGGCTCTGGTGTGGAGCCTGACAGCTTGCACATATACTGGTGCTGAATTACTTTTATATTACAGCAATTGTTTATTAGGACAGCTGCAAAAATAACCCAGGCCTTTTGTTAAACTGAATATTGTCTCTGCCGAATCTGCATTTTCAAGCAACTGGCTTTCATAAACCACACTTAAAAAAAAGGTTATCAGAACTTGTCAGATGAATAAAGTATTGTAGATGCTCAGTTACAAATGTGTGCAAATTCAAACACTTCTCTTAGCATCATCAGATAATCCATACTTGGGATATAAGAGAGCTGATTAGGTGCTGATGATTTTAATTACACCATTAGTTAATTTACTTTTCTGTAGTCAAACATAATGACAACAAATTGAGGAGTAAGTGCTTCAATCAAAATGGAGCTTCAGCCCCCAAGTAAGATACGTGCTATGGTGCTATAATGGAAAGCACCCGATTATAAACATTTTTTAAGTGTACTATTTTTATTTAACATTTTCAAAGAGAAAAAATTGCCCAAGCAAAATGTTACATTTCAGGATTCAAAGAATATTATAACAAATAAGGCGGTCGTTCACAATCTATTGACTATCTGAAAATTGAATTTGCCTGCTAAAAGCCCATGGGGGGTAGTTATCAACGTGTCTACTTTACCTGCCTTCGCCGGTCCAATACGCTCGCCTAAGCTCACCTACCATCACCGCCGCGGACCTTCAAAATTTCGCCTAAGTTATCAAAAAAGCTGTCAAAAAGCCGCACACCAAGTACAGGGCGATGAGCAGCGGACTGTGATAGTTATCACTCATCCGATCTCACTGCTCTTCGGCTTTTTGACAGCTTTATTGCTAGCCTGTCACTAAGCACCCACACTAACTACACTGTTCTACCCCCTATACCGGTGCCCCCGGAGCCCCTCGCAACTCAATAAAGTTATTAACCCCTAAACCGCCGCTCCTAGACCCCGCCGCAACTCTTATAAATGTATTAACCCCTAAACCGCCGCTCCCGGACACCGCCGCCACCTACATTATACCTAGTAACCCCTATCCTGCCCCCCTATACCGCCGCCACCTATAAAAAAGTTATTATCCCCTATCCTGCCGATCTCGGACCTCGCCGCAACTAAATAAATAGTTTAACCCCTAAACCGCCGCTCCCGGACCCTGCCGCAACCTATATTAAATTTATTAACCTCTAATCTGCCCCCCCCCTACACCGTTGCCACCTATAATAAGTTTATTAACCCCTATCCTGCCCCCTACACTGTCGCCACCTATAATAAGTTTATTAACCCCTATCCTGCCCCCCTACACCGCCGCCACTGTAATAAAATTATTAACCCCTAAACCTAAGTCTAACACTAACCCTGACACCCCCCTATCTTTAATCTAAATAAATATAACTCTTATTAAATTAATTATTCCTATTTAAAACTAAATACTTACCTTTAAAATAAACCCTAAGATAGCTACAATATAAATAATAATTATATTGTAGCTATTTTAGGATTTATTTTTATTTTACAGGCAAATTTCAATTTATTTTAACTAGGTACAATAGCTATTAAATAGCTATTAACTATTTAATAGCTACCTAGCTAAAATAAAGAGAAATTTACCTGTAAAATAAAAACTAACCTAAGTTACAATTACACCTAACACTACACTATACTTAAATAAATTAATCCTATTTAAAACTAAATACTTACCTGTAAAATAAACCCTAAGATAGCTACAATATAAATAATAATTATATTGTAGCTATTTTAAGATTTATATTTATTTTACAGGTAACTTTGTATTTATTTTAGCTAGTTAGAATAGTTATTAAATAGTTATTAACTATTTAATAACTACCTAACTAAAAGAAATACAAAATTACCTGTAAAATAAATGCTAACCTAAGTTACAATTAAACCTAACACTACACTATCATTAAATTAATTAAATAAATTAGTTACAAATAACTTCAATTAAATTAAATTAAATAAACTAAAGTACAAAAAATAAAAAAAGCTAAGTTACAAAAAATAAAAAATATAAGTTACAAACATTTAAAAAATATTACAACAATTTTAAGCTACTTACACCTAATCTAAGCCCCTAATAAAATAACAAAGCCCCCCCAAAATAAAAAAATGCCCTACCCTATTCTAAATTAAAAAGTTAACAGCTCTTTTACCTTACCAGCCCTTAAAAGGGCCTTTTGCAGGGCATGCCCCAAAGAATTCTGCTCTTTTGCCTGTAAAAAAAAAATACAACCCCCCCAACATTAATCAGATTGAAGTTCAATCCGATTGGCTGATCCAATCAGCCAATCAGATTGAGCTCGCATTCTATTGGCTGATTGGAACAGCCAATAGAATGCGAGCTCAATCTGATTGGCTGATTGGATCAGCCAATCGGATTGAACTTCAATCTGATTGGCTGATTCAATCAGCCAATCAGATTTTTCCTACCTTAATTCCGATTGGCTGATAGAATCCTATCAGCCAATCGGAATTGAAGGGACGCCATCTTGGATGACGTCCCTTAAAGGAATATCCATTCGTTGTTAGTTGTCGGGAAGAAGAGGATGGCTCCGCGTCGGCTCGTCTGAAGATGGCTCCGCTCCGCTCCGGATGGATGAAGATTGAAGACGCCGTCTGGATGAAGACTTCTATCGCATGGAAGACTTCTTCAGCGCCGCCTGGATGATGACTTCATCGGATGGAAGACTTCTTCAGCGCCGCCTGGATGATGACTTCTTCCGCTCCGGATCTCCTCTTCGGTTGGTCGGCTGGCTGAAGACGACTCAAGGTAGGATGATCTTCAGGGGGGTAGTTTTAGGTTTATTTAAGGGGGGTTTGGGTTAGATTTGGGGTATGTGGGTGGTGGGTTTTAATGTTGGGGGGGTTGTATTTTTTTTTTACAGGCAGAAGAGCAGAATTCTTTGGGGCATGCCCCGCAAAAGGCCCTTTTAAGGGCTGGTAAGGTAAAAGAGCTGGTAACTTTTTAATTTAGAATAGGGTAGGGAATTTTTTTATTTTAGGGGGCTTTGTTATTTTATTAGGGGGCTAAGTAGCTTAAAATTGTTGTAATATTTTTTAATATTTTTTAAATGTTTGTAACTTATTTTTTTTATTTTTTGTAACTTAGCTTTTTTTATTTTTTGTACTTTAATTAGTTTATTTAATTTAATTTAATTGTAGTTATTTGTAACTAATTTATTTAATTTAATGATAGTGTAGTGTTAGGTTTAATTGTAACTTTGTATTTCTTTTAGCTAGGTAGTTATTAAATAGTTAATAACTATTTAATAACTATTCTAACTAGCTAAAATAAATACAAAGTTACCTGTAAAATAAATATAAATCCTAAAATAGCTACAATATAATTATTATTTATATTGTAGCTATATTAGGGTTTATTTTACAGGTAAGTATTTAGTTTTAAATAGGATTAATTTATTTAATAAGAGAAATATTATTTAGATTTATTTAATTAATATTTAAGTTAGGGGTTTTTTAGGGTTAGTGTTAGACTTAGGTTTAGGGGTTAATAATTTTATTACAGTGGCGGCAGTGTAGGGGGGGCAGGATAGGGGTTAATACATTTATTATAGGTGGTGACGGTGTAGGGGGGGCAGATTAGGGGTTAATAACTTTAATATAGGTTGCGGCGGGGTCCGGGAGCAGCGGTTTAGGGGTTAAAGTATTTATTTAGTTGCGGCGAGGTCCGGGATCCGCAGGATAGGGGTTAATAACTTTATTACAGGTGGCGATGGTATAGGGGGGCAGGATAGGGGTTAATAGGTATAATGTAAGTGGCGGCGGGGTCCGGGAGTGGCGGTTTAGGGGTTAATACATATATTATAGTTGCGGCGGGCACCGGGAGCGGCGGTTTAGGGGTTAATACATATATAATAGTTGCGGCGGGCACCGGGAGCGGTGGTTTAGGGGTTAACATATTTAGTATAGCTTGCGGTGGGCTTCGGGAGCGGCGGTTTAGGGGTTAACATATTTAGTATAGTGGCGGTGGGCTCCGGGAGCGGCGTTTTAGGGGGTAATACATTTATTTAGTTGCGGCGGTGTAGGGGGGACAGATTAGGGGTGTTTAGACTCGGGGTACATGTTAGGGTGTTAGGTGTAGACAGCTCCCATAGGAATCAATGGGATGTCTGGCAGCAGCGAACATGAACTCTCGCTATGGTCAGACTCCCATTGATTCCTATGGGATCCGCCGCCTCCAGGGCGGCGGTTTGAAAACCAGGTACGCTGGGCCAGAAAAGTGCCGAGCGTACCTGCTAGTTTTTTGATAACTAGCAAAAGTAGTCAGATAGTGCCGCACTTGTGTGCAGAACATCTGGAGTGACGTAAGAATCGATCTGTGTCGGACTGAGTCCGGCGGATCGAAGCTTACTTCACAAAATTCTACTTTTGCCGGTATCTAGGGCTTGATAACTAAGGCGAATCAGCCTCGCCACAAATACGCTACGGAATTCCAGCGTATTTGAGGTTGACGGCTTGATAACTAGGCCCCCATATATTTTTTATATACCAATGTGTTTCAAACAGAAAAGTTCCCGAAAATGGGCTAGATTACAAGTGGCATGCTATTAAGCGCTCCTGCTTGAGCGTAAACACAGCTAGAAGTAATCTTTTTGTGCATGCTGGTAAGTTGAGAGTAAAACTTTTGTACGCTAACTTCAGGACCTCGGATATCGCGACCGCGCTAGCTTTTTCTCCCTATAGACTTTATTGCAGAAGAAAAAAAATCCTAAAATGTATTGCTCGCGCACTAACCCGACATGAATTATTAATATTTCCCAATCCAATGTTCTTCACATACAGGACAATGTTATTTTTTATTTAAAGGGCTATGATACCCAAATGTTGAAACACTTGAAAGTGATGCAGCATAGCTGTAAAAAACTGAGTAGAAAATATCACCTGAACATCTCTATGTAAAAAAGAAAGATATTTTACCTCAAAAGTTCCTCAGTAGCCACATCCCATTGTAAAGGACTTCTAAGCAGCAAATCAGTATGTCTGTCCCAGGACAGCTAAGGGAGTGAGTTTCGAGAACATTCATCTTATTTCCCTATCCAGTTTAAGGAAGTTTACTATGAAATCTCATGAGAGTTAAGTCAAATCTCATGAGATCACAGTAAAAGAGTTCATGACCTCAGCACTGTTGATGCTATTGAGGTGATTTGAGTAAATAATTGTGGGAGGAAACAACCTATTAGTTATAAGTCACAGGTGTAAGAGGCACAGGTATGGTCTATGATTAAGGCGTATCCATACTGCCGAAACGCGTAAGACTGACCCTGCTTACACCTGTTTGAACCACCTAACTGTGTGTGATCTTTCTCCATATTCCATGGAATTGTTATTTGAAGAATTTAATATTTGACAATAAAAGAAATTGCTGTTTTCACTATCTGGACCCACCTTTTTATTTTTGGTATATATATATATATATATATATATATATATGTGTGTGTGTGTTGGAAAGGCTTACTAATCTCAACATTTGACAACTGATCTAAATTTTCAGTTATGGGTAGTAGCGGGAATAAAATTAAGAGGTTGGATAGGGTGATGGTAGTAACCACAAGTAAAACTCCTGTGGGAGGAGAGGTCAGTTGAGAGGTCAGTTAAACTACCGTTAATAATAGAAATGTTTCTAGCAGAAATAAAACTGTGACTGAGGACAGTACTAAAAGGGCAAGCAATAACTGGGAAAGTGCTGTCAAACGGTATTTGAGAAAGCAATGGCAGTGCCATTTACTCTTGACATTTTCCTCTTGATATATGGCTTCCTGTATAAAGCCTGTTATCCATGCATGATTGGTCCATTAATATCAAATTGTTTTAGTGCTATCTTTACATTACACCAACAGACTATAACTAACCAGCATTAATGCTAAGAAAGAACAGCTTTGAGGCCGTACTATCAACTTGATTAAGTAAATGAATAATCTGTGCCTGACATTTAAGAATTAAATTACTGCAATTTTATTTTAAACTGATTGGGTATATTCCAATCCATTGGAAAGGAAATGCAAAGTGGTTTGCAAGAGGATCTCCATTTCATAACCACTGAAATAATTTTGCATAATTTTCTCATTAACCCCCACCCCCTCCGCTCTTAGGGCTAGTGTTGCGTGTAAGTGAAAAGGGGTTTATTGCGGGTGTTTGCGTTTGTTGTAAGTATAGCGTGTATGTGTGTATATATATATATTTCTACATATGTGTACATAAACACATACATATATACATATGTACACATGTATAGACATATATATATATATGTGTGTGTGTGTGTGTGCATTGGAGCCCTTTGCAGTTAAGTAGATGAAAACATAAAAAAACATATTTATGCAATATTCATATTTAATAAAGTGGTATAATGTAAATATTTCACCTTCTACTTCTAGCTTACTTGAATATTAAATATCAGGCTAGAATTAATTCCCAGAAATTCACGACATCATACTGGACATTAAAACCTGAGGGTAGTCTGGTCTTAAGTTTAAAGGTATATATAATCCAAAAGTATGAATCAACACAACTGATGAGTGCACGAGTGACTGGGGTATACTGCTTAGCCCCAAATGAGGAAATGTGCAAGAAGTCAAAAAGTCACCAGCACTATATTATTTAAACAGTAATCTTTAATTAAGACTCATATAAAACAAGCAACATTTCGGGGATTAACCCCTTTGTCATGGTTGAGCATGACTAAGGGGTTAATTTGTGACTTTTTGACTTTTTGCACATTCTTAAGTTTAAAGGGACAGTCTACACCAGAATTTTTATTGTTTAAATAAGCCTAAGCCTCTGCAGATTGCCCCCTTATCTCAGTGCGTTTGACAGACATGCAGTTTATCCAATCAGCGCAGACTCCTAAATAACTCCACGGGAGTGAGCACAATGTTATCTATATGACACACATGAACTAGTACTGTCTAACTGTGAAAAACTTTTTAAAATGCTCTGAGCTAAGAGGCGGTTTTCAACGGATTTGAAATCAGTTTGAGCCTACCTAGGTTTAGATTTTGAAAAATACCACCAAGGGAACAAAGCAAATTTAAAGGGACAGTAAAGTCAAAATTAAACTTTAATGATTCAGATAGGGCATACAATTTTGAACAACTTTCCAATTGACTTTAATCATTAAATTTGCTTTGTTCCCTTGGTGGTAACCCAATGTTGTGAGGGATCAAGAAATCTCATATATTTGCTTGCTTCTACAATCCCTGTAACACAGTTTCACATATATTATAGATATTATAGATATGTTTTTATAATTGCTCTCTTATTTACCTTTACTCACTATAAATGTCGGATTTAGTTTATAAGTCAAGCCATAGCCACTTATTTGGTACCATTGTTTATAATGACAGTAAACACATTGTAATAACAAGTCTAAACATTTAAAAACAAAATATTATTCTTATTACTGTAATTGTTTATCAATAGCAAAACTCCACCTACCCTTTGCCTTATTTAGAGCAGAAAATATAGGTTTTAATCTGCAGACAAAAAGGCTAGTCATGGACATAATGTTAAAGTGCATTGTTTTGCAGTTGTTATCAGCTATAGCTAATTGGTGAAAATATGTAGCAGGGTTGGCCTTGATAAGTCAGCAGGGTGCCTTTTACGTTATGGGAAATAGGAAATCCTCAATTTTCAGAGCTACATTACATGAAAAGTGGGCTAAATAAATTATTAAAAACATTGCAAAGTTGTTTAATTGTGCATAAGTAAACACTAAAGTTATCAAGAAGTTATGTAGCAGCAGTCTAAAAACCTCTGCTCCATAACTTGTCCACCGGTTTTGAGGCGGCGGACAGGAATCAACTCGATCTAATACGATCGGGTTGATTGACGCTCCCTGCTAGCGGCCGATTGCTAGCAGGGGCGGCATTGCACCAGCAGTTCACAAGAACTGCTGGTGCAATGATAAATGCTGACAGCGTATGCTTTTGTTATTGATGGGCAGCGATGGGCAGCGTACATGATATGCTACTTCGTATCATGTCCGCTCGCACATTGTTAAATATGCCCCTTAATATAAGAATCTCAAGTTGTTTACTGTTCCTTTAATTATTTACAAGATCATCTTCTGTCTTTTTAAAATGTATAATCTGTTTACAAAGAAGACTTAGATCCAGAGCTTCTAAACTAGATTGGAACCCACGTTTGAATTTTGAAGTTGAATTAACCAGCAGTGTTGGAGTGCTAATGTTCTCCAGTCTGCCTCTTACTGTAATACGTTAGGCTTTGCCCAGGCAGTGTCCCCCTTATACAACATCACACCAAATCCCATGTCTGTGGTGGGACATCTCATTCAGACCAAACCACACCAGCTTCATTCCTCTGAGTGTCTGAAAAGGTTGTTCTTCCATGGCCCAAGCAGAACTAGAGAAGTTCTTCAGCGCTCTCTAGATGTCTTACAGCCTTTCACCACTGAAGTGGTTATGCTTAGCTCCCTCCTGTGGTAACTGGGCAGAGCTTATTATCCCTAATGATATTTAAGGCAAATGGATCAAAGCAAGGTTCTGTCTTGCTCTGAATGATTTAGTGGCTGAGCAATGGTGTCTCTGCCCTTGATCTTAATTTACTTAGAAGTATAGAAGGCCTGTGTGTTACTTTCTCTTTAATTACCTTCAGGCTACATATATGACTTGATGCATGTGGTTTAGATTACATGGTGGGCGGTGATGGTCTGACCCCCTATTACTGTATATAGTGACACTGTTCAACCCACCAGTACTGTATATAGTGAGTTAGTGACACAGTCTGTAATCTGCTGGCCTGACCCTACCCGCCCCAGTATTTTATAAAGTGACCACAGTAGTCTGTGACATAGTCCAGCCACCCTGTACTGTATATAGTGGTACTGTATAGTGACAGTGTTTACCCCCTCCCCCCATGCTGTAGTAACAAGGTCTGTAATTTGCTGCTTCCACAGACATACACATACATGCATAAATACACACACAGTCACATACATAGAGGATATCAGGAAAAAAATGGAAAATATTAAGGTAAATAAAACTCCAGGCCCAGATGGAATACACCCAAGGGTGTTAAGGGAACTTAGCACTGTTATAGACAAACCTTTACTCTTAATTTTTCAAGACTCATTTTCCTCAGGCATGGTACCCCAGGATTGGCATAAAGCTGATGTGGTGCCACTCTTCAAAAAGGGAAGCAGGGATGATCCAGGAAGCTATAGACCAGTTAGTCTGACATCAATAGTGGGGAAGATATTTTAAGGGATTATAAAGGATTATATCAATGAGCATATTCATGTAAACAAGATTATGAGTTCTAATCAGCATGGCTTTAGGAGAAATAGATCATGTCAAACTAATCTAATTAGATTCTACGAGGAAGTAAGTAAAAATATAGATAAAGGGGAATCAGTTGATGTGATATACTTAGATTTTGCAAAGGCATTTGATACAGTGCCACATGAGAGATGAATGCACAAAATTAAGGGACTGGGAATAGCTGAAAATGTTAGCTCATGGATAAATAACTGGATAAAAGATAGGGAGCAACGAATAGTAGTTAATGGATCATACTCAGATTGGACAAAGGTAGTCAGTGGCGTCCCCCAGGGATCAGTACTGGGCCCTGTTCTTTTTAATATTTTTATAAATGACTTGGAGCAAGGATTAAATAGCGACATCTCTATTTTTGCAGATGATACTAAGTTAAATAAGGTCATTAGGTCAGAGCAGGACAAACTCTCTTTACAAAGGGATTTGCTAAAATTAGAACTATGGGCAAGTGAATGGAAAATGAGATTTAATACGGAAAAATGCAAGGTTCTACATTTTGGAAGTAAAAATAAGCAGGCTACGTATTTTTTAAATAGGACAAGACTTAGCCAAACACAGGAGGAAAGGGATTTGGGAGTAGTAATAGATAACAAGCTAAAGATGAGTGCACAATGCAGGGCAGCGGCTTCAAAGGCTAATAAGATACTAGCATGTATTAAAAGAGGCATTGATTCAAGGGAGGAAAGCATAATTCTGTCATTATATAAAGCCCTGGTAAGACCTCACCTTGAGTTTGGAGTGCAGTTCTGGGGACCGATTGCTAAAAAAGATATTGCAGAACTAGAAAAAGTTCAGAGAAGGGCCACAAAGCTAATAAGGGGATTGGAGAAATTAACCTATGAGGAGAGGCTAGCCAAACTGGGTCTGTTCTCTTTAGAAAAAAGGCGCTTGAGAGGTGACATGATTACTTTATATAAATATATTCAAGGGTCATATACAGAGATGGCAGAAGCTCTGTTTATTCCAAGAAAATTGGTTCTGACAAGAGGTCATAATTTAAGGTTGGAGGAAAGGAGATTTAATCTCCTGCAACGGAAACGTTTTTTCACTGTAAGAGCAATAAAATTGTGGAACTCATTACCAAAGGAGGTAGTGAATGCCAATACCATAGATACATTTAAAAAAAGTCTGGATACATTTCTGTATATAAACATAATTCATGGATATGATTGCTAGTATTAAATGGGTCACATTTTAATGGGGTTATTTAAGCTTAACTGGAGCTTTTTGTAAGTGTTTTAGATTTGTATAGGTTGAACTCGATGGACTTCAGTCTTTTTTCAACCTTATTTACTATGTTACTATGTATGTTACATAAATACCAATGGGTAAAACAGAAAAACTAACCCCTGTAGTCAGAGATACTAGGGAAACATCATGTCACACTCACATGATATCAGTGCAGGCAGTGGCAGGTCAACGTTTTTTATTAAAAAAATAAATAAATTGCGACCTCTGCACCCCCTTTAGGTTCGCCCCTGGCTACCTTTCTGAAACCTAACACTTGCAGGACAAAGGAGAACATTATGAATCATTGACTGTAACTTTTGGTTCTCAGACTGCCCCATTATTTACTGTTTAATTAATTAGACATGACAAGATTGTGGTTCTGTATTTTGAAGTATCTGTTATTGCTGACTTCTGCTTTGGATCTACTTTACGGGTTGAGCTGCTTTTTACCCGTTATTTATGTTAACATTAGAATGTTCAATTAATTTGATTAGTGGTGCAGTTTTTTCACTGTTATAGTGCTTTCAGTGGTCTTAATACACATTTATTTGTTAGATTATAGTGTGTGTATGTATTTGTGTTTATATATATACAGGTGGCCCTCGTTTTACAACGGTTCAATTTACACCGTTTCAGAATAACAACCTTTTTTTTCAGTCATGTGACTGCTATTAAAAAGCATTGAGAAGCAGTGCATTTATTAAAATAGCCAGTAGGTGGAGCTGTCCGCTTGTGTTGCCACAAAGCCAAGCAAGCTGAAATTAATCAGTTTAACCAGACATGAGATATCGAGCAGATTTCAAAGGAACAAGATCTTCCTGTCTATAAATCAGTCCAGATTGGAATGCATAGAAAGAACTGTTTGCAGAAAAATGCAAGTGAAGTCTGTGTTGTGTGATTATTTTATTAGGTTTATAATGCTGTTTAGCAAATGTTTTTGTTCATTTAACTTAGTTTAATTATATATTCTGTGTTGTGTGATTATTTTATTAGGTTTATAATGCTGTTTAGCATTTAAAGTCTTCATTTCAAAGCTTTAAAAATAATGTATTAGGTGTTAATTATGACAATTTTGAGAGAGGGCTGGAACCTATCTCCCTCACTTCCCATTGACTTACATTATAAACTGGGTTTCAATTTACAACGGTTTCAATTTACAACCATTGCTTCTGGAACCTAACCCCGGCGTAAACTGAGGGCTACCTGTATATATACCGTATATATATATATATATATATATATATATATATATATATATATAGTATACCACAAAAGTTATCTTTTCATGTGACAACACTGAAGAAATTACACTTTGCTACAGTGTAAAGTAGTGAGTGTACAGCCTGTATAACAGTGTAAATTTGCTGTCCTCTCAAAATAACTCAACACACAGCCATTAATGTCTAAACCGTTGGTAACAAAAGTGAGTACACCTTTAAGTGAAAATGTTCAAATTGGGCCCAATTAGCCATTTTCCCTCCCGTGTATCATGTGACTCGTTAGTGTTACAAAGTTTCAGGTGTGAATGGGGAGCAGGTGTGTTAAATTTGGTGTTATCGCTCTCACACTCTCTCATACTGGTCACTGGAAGTTCAACATGGCACCTCATGGCAAAGAACTCTCTGAGGATCTGAAAAAAAGAATTGTTGCTCTACATAACGATGGCCTAAGCTATAAGAAGATTGCCAAGACCTTGAAACTGAGCTGCCGCACGGTGGGCAAGACCATACAGCGGTTTCACAGGACAGGTTCCACTCAGAACTGGCATCGCCATGGTCAACCAAAGAATTTGAGTGCACATGCTCAGCGTCATATCCAGAGGTTGTCTTTGGGAAATAGACGTATGAGTGCTGCCTTCATTGCTGCAGAGGTTGAAGGGGTGGGGGGTCAGCCTGTCACTGCTCAGACCATACACCACACAATGCATATGTCGTCATGGAGGAGTGGAAGAGGACTCCAGTGGCAACCTGTGAAGTTCTGGTGAACTCCATGCCCAAGAGGGTTAAGGCAGTGCTGGAAAATAATGGTGGCCACATAAAATATTGACACTTTGGGCCCAATTTGGATATTTCCACTTAGGGGTGTACTCACTTTTGTTGCCAACAATTTAGACATTAATGGCTATGTGTTGAGTTATTTTGAGGGGACAGCAAATTTACACTGTTATACAGGCTGTACACTCACTACTTTACATTGTAGCAAAGTGTCATTTCTTCAGTGTTGTCACATGAAAAGATATAATAAAATATTTATAAAAATGTGAGGGGTGTATAAACCTTCTATTCTGTTACATAGTTTTTGTCTAACTGCAAGCAGAATAGCAACTATAATGCTCTGGTTGTTATATTAAAATGCCAAAGCTTGAGTGTAAAGTAGGCTAATATGGTAACTTTCATTACAGGTTTTTCTATAGCTTAGCTCTTTTAATGCAGTTTTATAGTTTTCAGCTTATGAGTTGTAGCAGTTTCCTTGGCTTGCATACAAGCTGGCCTCTGTTTAGAGCTAGCACCTTTACATAAAGCTCAGAAACAAATATCTGGGAACAGTTTAGTTACCATGGCATTGCACAATGGCATCATTACACTGGCTGATTATCAGATCACACTCACACAAGACTTGAATAAAAAAACATAAATTACATAAATACTTTTTTACAAGATATATGAGTCATCGATACTTTCAGGGAATGTGACATAACATTCACAGTGTCCATTGCAAACACTTTCCACATTGATTGAGCGGAACAGTTTTCAGTTCATAGAAAGTGCTTATTGATCTTGGGATGTCCTTAATGCCACAGGGGTGTGTGGTGGTCATAAAAAAAAGAAAGAAAGAATAAATGATGAGAGTAAAAATTGTAAAGTGATATGAGAAATGTTCTTTATGACATTGTTCACAATGTGATGTAGGTGATCAAGATAGTTATATAGCAATCTTTTTGCTTTATTAACACTTGTTTGATTATGCTTCTACAGTATGGTCTGGAGAGAAATTGATTGCTCTGTAGGGGAAGGAGTTTTTCTGCTCAGATAATATAGAGATTCTAATAATGAAGAAGAAACTTTGTCTTGTGTTTTATTTAAAGTGCCAGCAAATACAGTAGATTTGCATTATGAACAAATGCATGATATTTTTCTGACAAATTTCAAAGTTATGTCTATTTCCAATCCTCCTGTATCATGTGACAGCCATCAGCCAATCACAATTGCGTATACATTTATTCTATGAATTCTTGCACATGCTCAATAGGAGCTGCTGACTCAAAACGTGTAAATATAAAAAGACTGTGCACATTTTGTTAATGGTATTAAACTGGAAAGTTGTTTAAAACTGCTGAATCATGAAAATTTAAAGGGACAGTATACACCAATTTTCATATAACTGCATGTAATAGAAACTACTATAAAGAATAAGATGCACAGATACTGATATAAAACTGTTTAAAAACTTACTTAGAAGCTCTCAGTTTAGCTCTGTTGAAAAGGTAGCTGGAAAGCCCACTGCAAGTGGGAAATAAGACCCTTCCCCCATACCCCCCTTTCTTTTGCATATGAAAAGACCCTTTACACAAACAGGAGCAAGCTGGAGTAGGTATCTGACAGTATTCTCCTAAAACTTTGGGGCTTGGTTAGGAGTCTGAAAATCAGAGCAATGTTATTTAAAAATAAGAACTATAAAAAATATTTAACCCCTTAATGACCAAGGACGTATGCCACACGTCCTCCAAAAAAATACAGTTAATGACCGAGGACGTGTGGCGTACGTCCTTGGTCTGGAAAGCAGCTGGAAGCGATCCTGCACGCTTCCAGTTGCTTTCCGGTTATTGCAGTGATGCCTCGATATCGAGGCATCCTGCAATAACCTTTTTTAGCAATCCGGTGCAGAGAGAGCCACTCTGTGGCCCTCTCTGCACCGGACATCACCGGCTTAATCCGTTGGTGGGTGGGAGCCGGTTCGGGAGGCGGGTGGCGGCCATCGATGGCCCTGATGATGTGGAGGGGGGCGGGATTGGGGGCGGGGGTGATCGGGGGCGCGCACGGTCGCGCATGCGTGCACGGGAGGGCGGGGGGCGGGCGCGTGCACGGGGAGGGAGCGGGTGGGAACCGCTCCACTACAGAAAAAAAGTAGTATTAGAAGTTATATAAATATTGTCAATTTTTTTTAAAACTACATCAGTCAGGGGGTGGGGGATTGGTCTGTGTGGGGGGGAAGCTACACTACAGAAAACGAACATAAAAATAAAAAAAAAAACCATTTCTCTTGCAAACTGGGTACTGGCAGACAGCTGCCAGTACCCAAGATGGCCCCCAATAAGGCAGAGGGGGAGGGTTAGAGAGCTGTTTTGGGGGGGGGGGATCAGGGAGGTTGGGGGCTAAGGGGGATCCTACAAAGTAGCAGACTTTCTGCCAGTACTTAAGATGGCGGGGACAATTGTGGTGTGGGGGAGGGAAGGGAGTTGTTTGGGAGGGATCAGGGGGTCTGATGTGTCAGGTGGGAGGCTGATCTCTACACTAAAGCTAAAATTAACCCTGCAAGCTCCCTACAAACTACCTAATTAACCCCTTCACTGCTATCCATAATACACGTGTGATGCGCAGCAGCACTTTGGGGCCTTCTAATTACCAAAAAGCAACGCCAAAGTCATATATGTCTGCTATTTCTGAACAAAGGGGATCCCAGAGAAGCATTTACAACCATTTGTGCCATAATTACAGAAGCTGTTTGTAAATAATTTCAGTGAGAAACCTAAAATTGTGAAAAATTTAGCGTTTTTTTTAATTTGATTGCATTTGGCGGTGAAACGGTGGCATGAAATATACCAAAAAGGGCCTAGATCAATACTTGTGGTTGTCTACTACACTACACTGAAGCTAAAATTAACCCTAGAAGCTCCCTACATGCTCCCTAATTAACCCCTTCACTGCTGGGCATAATACACGTGTGGTGCGCAGTCGCATTTAGAAGCCTTCTAATTAGTAAAAAGCAAAGCCAAAGCCATATATGTCTGCTATTTATGAACAAAGGGGATCCCAGAGAAGCATTTACAACCATTTATGCTATAATTGCATAAGTTGTTTGTAAATAATTTCAGTGAGAAACCTAAAGTTTGTGAAAAAAATTGTGAAAAAGTGAACAATATTTTGTATTTGATCGCATTTGGCGGTGAAATGGTGGCATGAAATATACCAAAATTGGCCTAGATCAATACTTTGGGATGTCTTCTAAAAAAAAAATATATACATGTCAAGGGATATTCAGAGATTCCTGAAAGATATCAGTGTCCCAATGTAACTAGCGCTAATTTTGAAAAAAAGTGGTTTGGAAATAGCAAAGTGCTACTTGTATTTATGGCCCTATAACTTGCAAAAAAAGCAAAGAACATGTAAACATTGGGTATTTCTAAACTGAGGACAAAATTTAGAAACTATTTAGCATGGGTGTTTTTTGGTGGTTGTAGATGTGTAACAGATTTTGGGGGTCAAAGTTAGAAAAAGTGTGTTTTTTTCAATTTTTTCCTCATATTTTATATTTTTTTTTATAGTAAATTATAAGATATGATGAAAATAATAGTATATTTTGAAAGTCCATTTAATGGCGAGAAAAACGGTATATAATATGTGTGGGTACATTAAATAAGTAAGGGGAAAATTACAGCTAAACACAAACACCGCAGAAATGTAAAAATAGCCTTGGTCCCAAACGGACAGAAAATGGAAAAGTGCTGTGGTCCTTAAGGGGTTAAAAACAAACTGTATGGGCTATACAAATGGATCATCTACAAAACATTTATGCAAAGAAAAAATTAGTGTATAATGTCCCTTTAATTCTGACTTGAGCGTCCCTTTAAATATTGATATCTCCACTCATAAGGTAAGCTAGCTGGGGATACTAGATTCATCACAGCAGGGAGTGTATTCCTACTGCTTCATGGTCCATTGTTATTGATCTCTAAAGTACTCATCTGACGCCTGGCACTGTGTGAGGCAGTGTGGGTGCGACAGGTGTGATTTTTTGTTTGCAGGACAGTGGCCTTTTTTTCCTCGTGTAGAAGCTCTTCACACTATGGGACTGCTCTCCGCTCAGGCAAGAATGATCTAAGACATCTCGTCAGCACGGAGAGGGCTCTAAAAAAATGTTAGAAACACAAATTTTAATTTGAAAGGTATTTATCTCCCTATACAGGGTTCTTTATGTGAAGGAGATACACCTACATTACAATATAAGGTCTACAAAAAAAATCCCAAAGCCTTTGCATGATATCTCTCCATGACGGCAAGCTTTTGCATATAAGGCCCTATGTCAACCCTCAGCAGTAGAAGGGAAAAAAATAAACCTCAAAGCTGAATGTAATGGTACAGACCCCTAGAAACAGTGACCTGTGGGTAGCTGAAAACTACCAGAAACCAAAAAGTGTATACAGGCCAACATGCTTTTAAAACCCAGGAACAGCTCTAGTTAACTGTTACATGAGTCAAAAAAGTAGAAAAAATACTTCAAAATACATTTAAAAGCACAGTTACAATCATAATAACTGTCTGATTAAAATTATTAATAAAAAGTATTGCACAAAAAAAAAGCTATAAGGGCTTAAAAAGGCCTCAGCTGTTGAAGAAGAAAAAAAGGCTGCAAAGGGCTTTAACAAAGAGATACATACACACACGTGTCTATGGATTTGCATGCATATATATATATATACAGTATATATATATATATATATATATATATATATATATATATCAGAAAATCTGATTAAATCTGCGCTTAGGAATATATAGCTGGAATATAGGTGATATACCTGGACACAAATAAAATTATACACTATATTCAGATGTAACTGAGTATATAAGTACAATATATGAATACAATGTATGAATATTAACAGCCTATCAATGTTTACAACAATAAGTCTGTGAATAGTATCACTAGGATACAGACCTAGTCCAGCACAATGATTTTTTAAAATAATAGGCTGTCCACAGCAGAGTCAGATTGTAACAGCTCGTGTGACAGTTCCCAAGTGCCTTTTATCTCTCTGCTGCTTCGTCCGGTGATGAGAGTGTCCTCTTAAAGAAGCGGATCCTCCCCAAGTGTTTTCTGAAAGAATGAAGTTTGGACAAGCGCACAAGAAAGCACACCTAGTGAAGCCTGTTTACAATAAAGAATTCACTTAGCACAAGTAGAATTAACCACTCACGTGATTTAACCTCATCCAGTATGAGGTATAGATAAGACACTTTTGTTATAGTTGATGTCTCCTTCCGCTCTCCTTATATTGTCTCCCCACTGTGGTCCCTCTGTTCCTCTCCAGCTGGTAGACAGACTGTAAATCCTCAGCCGTGGCGATAAGTGAACTTAAGGGGTTAATCCACTTGTGAGCTCCAGGGGCTTATAAGGGCAATCATTTCTCAGGCTTGATGTATATATATAATTGAACACGCTTTATTCAAGTCCAAATAAAAACTATATGTACATATACACTTACAAAAAACGGTTAAAAGGTTAAAAGCCACAATCAATGGCCATTCAAGTTTAAGCAACACAAACGGATTGGACTGGCATATATAATATTATACCTTCAAGTCGTTTCGTTATTTTGCTGCTGTTTGGATGTAATGTTAAAAAGCAATATATGCACCGTGTGCTTGTAGCTTCAGATCACACAATCTAGTATGTAATACTGGCTACTGTATCGCACCAGTTCAGCAGTGAATCAAGCTGTGCATGTGGCGGGGGGCGGGCCTAACGCGTTTCGCAACACCATTGGTTGCTTCATCAGAGGTCCTCGGAACGACTTGAAGGTATAATATTATATATGCCAGTCCAATCCGTTCGTGTTGCTTGAACTTGAATGGCCATTGATCGTGGCTTTTAACCTTTTAACCGTTTTTTGTAAGTGTATATGTACATATAGTTTTTATTTGGACTTGAATAAAGTGTGTTCAATTATATATATATATATATATATATATATATATATATATATATACACACCAAGCCTGAGAAATGATTGTCCTTATAAGCCCCTGGAGCTCACAAGTGGATTAACCCCTTAAGTTCACTTATCGCCACGGCTGGGGATTTTCAGTCTGTCTACCAGCTGGAGAGGAACAGAGGGACCACAGTGGGGAGACAATATAAGGAGAGCGGAAGGAGACATCAACTATAACAAAAGTGTCTTATCTATACCTCATACTGGATGAGGTTAAATCACGTGAGTGGTTAATTATACTTGTGCTAAGTGAATTCTTTATTGTAAACAGGCTTCACTAGGTGTGCTTTCTTGTGCGCTTGTCCAAACTTCATTCTTTTATATATATATATATGTGTACATATGTATGAATGTATTTATATGTGTATGTATGTATTTACAGACATATATACACATATAAACACATACATACAGAAAATGCAATTATTGAGCTTTCGCGCAAGTAGGGTATTTTAAACTTTTCTTGCTCCATTGACTTCTTTGGGGGAATACGTTAACACGGTCGCAAAATTCTAACCGGCTTTTTGCACGTGTCGGGGTAGCACTTGTGCAAAATATTTTTACTTTCAACTTGTAATACGCACGCTACCCGACGTGTGCAAAAAGCTTACTTTTAGTGCAGTTAATGCACGAGCGGGTGCGATAAATTGTGCCTCAATCCTAATCTAGCCAGTAATAGACTACAGTATGATGTAAACATAACTTTTATATGCACTGGGAAACTGTGACTCTCTTTATTGCGATATTCGATTTATTGCTGTGATCTGTGATGGCTGCTGATTTTGGAGCACATAGAGTCCAATTCCTGTCACTCAAGTGTTTGTATAGTACATGTATACAAACTACTGTCTCTGAATGTTCTGTGGTTGGTAAGGGGCATATGGAAAAAATCTTGGAGGTAATGTATTGCTTACTTTATTTAAAGTATAAGACAAAGTTGTATAAATATTTTGCTGTGACTAAACAGACCCAGTATCTTTTTTTTAACCCTTTCGTGACAGGGTTAAAGTGCCTACATCGGAACAACTGTTCCGATGTAGACAAATTGAAACTACGCGATCGTGCATACGATCGCGAGATTTCAATTATTGGATCGCATCTGGGGGGCGTCCCTACAATCCTAGGAACGCCCTCCAGACCGCGATTAAATCCCTGAAGCACAGAAGGCTTCAGGACAGCCGTTAGTTATGACGTTCCATTCCGTCATAACGGCTTTAAAGCCCAGTCTAATTATGACGGAATGGAACGGCATAACGGCTTTAAAAGGTTAAGCTACCAAGCAATCAATTTAAAAACATTAGCAGAAAAAAACATTTATGTCTATGCACAGCTCAAACATTATTCACTGAGGGGCTATGTAAAGGTCACAAGCAATATCATAAAAGCACCATTAATCTTCGTAGCGCTGAAGTACAATAGCAGAACTGAAACAAAAAATAACACGCTGCTGTGGGTATGTGTGTCAAGTTGACACAGACGATATTTTTTAGAATATTAGGTTTCTAGGATATAAAAGCTATTTTTTTATATGCATAGTATATTTCAATAATTAAAGGGACACTGTACCCAAAAAATTTCTTTCGTGATTCAGATTGAGCATGAAATTTTAAGCAACTTTCTAATTTACTCCTATTATCAAATTTTCTTCATTCTCTTGGTATCTTTATTTGAAATGCAAGAATATAAGTTTAGATGCCGGCCCATTTTTGTTGAACAACCTGGGTTGTCCTTGCTGATTGGTGGATAAATTCATCCACCAATAAAAAAGTGCTGTCCAGAGTACTTAAAACAAAAAAAAGCTTAGATGCCTTCTTTTTCAAATAATGATAGCAAGAGAACGAAGAAAAATTAATAATAGGAGTAAATTAGAAAGTTGCTTAAAATTGCATGCTCTTTCTGAATTACAAAAGAAAAAATTTGGGTTCAGTGTCCCTTTAAGCCATTGTAGGGTAACTGATATACAGTATGTACTCCAGCTTTTCTGGGGGAAATTGAAAGAATAAAATTTTCATATTTAGATTAAAGGGGAATTTTGAGCTTGATGCCAATACGTAGAGCTAGATAAAGAGTGGAGCACAAATTAGCACGTTAACTCCGCTAGAAGTAAGCTTTTTGTGTGCGTCAGGTAGCACGCATATCACAAGTTAAAAGCAAAAAGTTTTTGCATGAGCGTTAACCAGATGCTCTCAAAAAGTCGAACTTAGAATATTGCAACCTTGTTAACGTATTCTCCCATGGGGTATATTTATCAAAGTGCGAGCGTGGGCAGGCCGCTAGCATGGGGTGTCAATCAACCCGATCGTATTTGATCAGGTTGATTTCTGTCCGTCACCTCAGAGCAGGCGGACAGGTTACGGAGCAGCGGTCTTTAGAAACAAGGGGCATCCATACGGAGCTTGATAAATCGGCCCCATAGACTTTAATGGAGCACAAAAATGTTGGAAAAAAACTAACACCCTTATTCGTGCACAAACCTGATTGCGTTTTTTCAAGTGCTCTAACCCAACATGGAATATTAATATTTCACATTCCAATGTTATTTACATAGAAGAATATGTTCTATTTATTCTTAAATACATATATATATATATATTTATATACATATATATAACACATTTTTGATTATATATATATATATATATATTTATATATATATATATATATATATATATATATATATATATATATATATATATATATATTGTACCAAAATACCATTAGTATTTAGAATGTATAAATATCTATTTATGAATAAATAAATAGAATATATTGTGCTATGTGAATAACATTGGAATGTGAAATATTTATATTTTCATGTCGGGTTACCACGTTTGAGAATATGCTTACTTCTAGCACAGTCAATGCTCGAGCAGGAGCATTAACTAACGCTCCATTTGTAATCTGTTCTTTATTGTTTATAAACTTGATCTTAAAGAGACTATGAAGTCATTTTATTCTTCTTTTTTTTGCACTAAAAGATTCATTTTATGCCATGTTTTATTTTTGTGGGTCATGCCACTGTCCACCAACTAAGCAGTGTAAGATCTGCTTATCAGCCGGTGAGAAATACGGCTGTATGGTCCGGCTGTTCACAGAAATGCACTTCCTGTTAGCTTTAAAGTTAAAATAGAAAACTTTAATTTGACTGGTTTTTCATGCAAAAAAAATGTTTTAACATGTTTAAATATTAATATATATTCATGTATACGATAGAAATGTTTACAGTTCACTGTCCCTTTAACCTGTTAGATGTGCATGACGAGGCATCCTCATTTTTTCAGCAGACCGACCATTTTTAGAAAATAACTTCAGTTTGCAGAATATATAATAATTTGAGAAAATTCCATTGTATTAAATGCAAATTTACATTGTTGTGCCATATGATGTGGTGTACATAGTAAATACCAACATGGGAGTCATTATTTCCTAAATATTTCAAGCATTCATTGAAATATTTAGGAAATAATGAGGAAAATTTGATAATAGACGCTTACATTTAAAATGGTATACATTGAGGCCAATTTAACAAATGTCTTGCGGACCTGATCCGGCAGTGCGGATCCGGTCCGCAAGACATCGCTGAATGCGGAGAGCAATACGCTCTCCGTATTCAGCATTGCACCAGCAGCTCAAAAGAGCTTCTGGTGCAATGCCGCCCCCTGCAGACTCGCGGCCAATGGGCCACCAGCAGGCAGGTGTCAATCAACCCGATCGTACTTGATCGGGTTGATTTCCGGCGATTCCTGTCTGCCTGCCCAGAGCAGGCAGACAGAGTTATGGAGCAGCGGTTTTTGTGACCGCTGCTCCATAACTTGTGTTTCTGGCGAGTCTGAAGACTCGCCAGAAACACGGGCTGTCAAGCTCCGTTTGGAGCTTGATAGATAGGCCCCTCTATCTGAATCATGAAAAAAAAATGTTGGGTTTCATATCCCTTTAATATCTTCTGCAGATTGCTGCTTTGAAACATATATTTATATGGATGTGTTTATGACTAATCACAAAATGTCCATGGGGCAGATTTGGGGCACCAAAGTCTGGAAACCCAGATTCTCCACAATACGGACCTTATATATCTAGGTGTAAAAAGATTTCTCTGGTGTCTAGAGGTAGGATCATTCCTTCATGCCTCCCTGATACTTTGTTCCATACTCCCTTCCACAAAGCAAATTTATAGAGCAGTGTATCAAGTGGTGCAGGCAGGAGGTAAATAAGGTTGCTTGTTATATGTGACCAGGATGCACATTCTTTTTTTTTTTATAACATTTTATTAATCCAACAGAGTGTACAGAATTGCGGAATAAACAAGATGGCCATACAGAACAGGAAAGGAAAAAAACAAAAACAAATGCAGAACGAAAAAAATGCCCTTATAATAAACGTAGTATATCAAGCATATATCCATCTACGTCGAGTAAAATAAAACTACTTGCATATCCTAGCATAACTCTTGGGCTAAATTTATTCTGAAATAATTATTTTTTAGCCAAAAATAAAAGCTTAGTGTATTCACTGTTGGGGTTTTTTTTTTCCACTATGGCAATAAAACAAAACAAGACACAACAACGAGAGAAAAAGAAAAAGAAAAAAAAAAAAAAAAAAAGAAAAAAAAAATTGGGGGAAATTGTCTTCCTGGTCCTTCCCCTTTCCCCTCTCCTTCAAAATTAAATTCCTCCCCTCTCCCTCCTCCCTCCCTCTAATGTTATTTTATCGTCCGATCCTCCTTCCCCCATAGGACATAAATATCTGTACGTATGTAGGTGTTACCACAAAATATTCATAACCCCCATCTCGCGTCTCACATAATTATTTCACGATAACCAGTTACCCAAGCTGGAGGGAATAGCTCAAGTATTACCAATTCTAGGAAGGGTATAGAATTTAAGAAAGGCAATAAAATGAGTCTTTGAATAGGAAGAGGGTAAGACCTAATTAACGGTAGCCAATCCCGGAGGAAAATTCCTACCCTACTATCCACTAAAAATTTAGTGTGGAAAGATTCGAATAAAATCTGAAATTGAATTTCTTTAAGAAAGGAAGAAAAACTCGGAGCTGCGTGACTCCTCCAACCTTTAGCTATTAACTGTCTTGCTGTCAAGATTATTGTATTGAATATCTTTACCGGACAATTCGATCGGAGATCCGGGTTCGATAAAAGAAATATCTCCTCAGCCGAGAACAGGCTTAAATCTTTGTACAACTTGCCATACCAAAACCTGATCTTTTGCCAAAACTGTTGTACTTTAGGACACGACCAGAACATATGAAAAAAATCAGCCTTATCAAGGGAACAGCGTGGACAACAAAAAGCTTGAGTCGGGTAAAATCTGACCATTTTATCAGGGGCGAGATAATAGTTGTTAATTAATTTAAAATGGGCTTCTTTCCATGAAGCAGAAATCTGTAACTTATCTAATTCCAAAAAACTTCGCTCAATTCTGTTCTCCTCTAATTGCGGGAAATACCTTTTCCAAAAATTATATAATTTATCTATACATAATTCCCCCTGTTTAGCCAAGAGAATGTCATAGATCAAAGACATTGAAGAAAGACCTAGCGAGAACTGGCGGATTATACACTTAATGTTTATCCAGTCAAGGAATACTACTGTGTCCCACCTCTGATTAGATATATAATGTCATAGCTGGAAATAAGCATACAAATTTGAACTAGGTAAATCGAATTTCCGAAACAGTAACTCTGATGTAAGCAATTGATTAGAGTCAAATAACTGATGGATATAGACCAATCCTGCTTCTGCCCAACGCCTAAAAGCTCGCTGATTAATACCAGGCATAAATTCAGGATTACCTACTATCGGAAGAAACTCAGAAAATACTGGTGAGATTTTTAAAACCCGGCAGATTTTATGCCATGACACAATGACATTTTTAAAGGAGATCAATTTACAAACATTTAACGGCAGACTTTTCAAGGAACAATGAAGGATAGCTTTTAATGCAAAAGGAGAAATCAGAAATGATTCTAACTCCAGCGCAACAAACTTATTTGACTCCGTAATCCAGTCAAAAGCTAACTTGGCTAAACATGCCCAGTTATATAATCTAAAGTCTGGCAAGGCTAAACCTGCATGTGACCGCTTTTGTGTCAGTCTGCTCAGGCTAATTCTCGGTTTTTTATTGCCCCAAATAAATTTGGATTGCCAAGACTGTAAGTCATGGACATCTCTATTGGTCAATAATAACGGGAGATTTTGTAGGAGGTATAAAATCTTTGGAAGAATAATCATTTTAATTAAATTAACTCTTGCTGATAAGGAAATTGGGAGAGAAGACCAATTTTGAAGATCATTTTTAATTTTCAGCAAAATCGGGCGAAAATTTAATTCATACCATTTCGCAGGGTTTCTATGCAAGATGATACCTAGATACCGAAAAGACTCCACCACTTTAAAGGGGTGATCTACCCATTTAGAGCCATTCCTATGTAACCAAAGGAGTTCACTCTTGTCATAATTAATTTTGTACCCCGAGAAAGAAGAAAAGGTTTTAAATAATTGCAACACTAAGGGGATAGTATCTTTTGCATTGTCCAAAAAAATCAAAAGGTCGTCTGCATAGAGAAGAGTTTTTAACTTAGAAGAACCCAAGGAAATTCCGGGTAAGTAATCCCTTAATAAAATGGCAAACGGTTCTAATGCCAAGTTGAAGAGCAGCGGAGAAAGGGGGCATCCTTGCCGAGTCCCCTTTTTAAGTGAAATATATGGAGAAGAGTGGCCATTGATGCAGAGAAATGAAATAGGATTTTTATATAAGTTCTTGATAAATTCCAAAAACTGATTCTTGAATCCAAATCGTTCTAATGCTGAAAATAAATAATTCCAGTTCACTGCATCAAAGGCCTTTTCCGCATCAACCGTGAGAATTGCTGCAGAGCTGATCTTCTTAAAGACATTACTCTTGGGGTCTAAATTCCAAGCAAAGTCCAAAAAAGAGGTTACTTTGCGAATATTCTTAAGAGAATTTCTATCCTTCATAAATCCAGTTTGGTCTGGATGGATAACTCCATCCAGTAATTTAGCCACTCTGGATGCAACAATGGCGGTCAATAATTTATAATCTGCATTTAGAACAGAAATGGGTCTATAAGACCCAGGATCCTCCGGGTCCTTACCTTTCTTCAAAATTAGAGAAATACGGGCCGCCGAGAAATAATTTGATATTGCATTGCTAGAAGAAAAATAGAAGTTAAACAAGTTGACTAATGTTAGTTTGATTTCTTCCTTCAGAATTTTATAGAATTCCACCGGGATGAAGTCTGGACCAGGTGATTTATTGATTTTAGCTACCTGAATAGCTTCTAAGACTTCTTCCTCCGAAATAGGACTATTAAGAACTGACAACTCTTCCTCAGAAATACTAGGTACCTTAACACTGGCCCAAAAATTCAATGCATTATCTATATTAATCTCTGAATCTGAATATAGACGTTGAAACACCTTAAAAAATACTTGAGTAATATCATCTGCATTAGTATGTTTTTGATTCTCATATTTAATAGAGGAAATAAGATTCTTACTATTCCTCACCTTAACTATCTTAGCCAGAAATTTAGCCGAATTCCCGTAATGTCCCCTGAATTGATAATTGATTTTTAATTCTTCTTCTTGAGATCTTTGTTTTAAGTAAATATCTCTTTCCCGTTTAGATTTGCAGTACCTGTCCCAATTATCTTTAGTCTTATCAATATAGAACTTCCTAAGTGCATTCCTTACATGTGCGGATAATTGAGATTCTTGGGCCAGAGCTTTCTTCTTCCAAGTACTCAAGTATAATTTAATTTCCCCCCTTAATACAGCTTTCGCCGCCTCCCAGAAAACCTCCGGCTTGCTGAATTGCCTTATATTGATAGTCACGTAATCCTTCCATTTCTGCTTTAACCAATTTATAAACCTGGGGTTATCAGTCAGGAAGCGAGGAAAAAAAAACGAGGTATTTTGATTCTTGGGAGGGGCAGTGGCCAAGATTGTAAAGGAAATTACTGCATGGTCCGAGATGGCAATATCATATATATCTGCCTCTGATCTACATAATGCTAAAGGTTTAGATATTAAGAACAAGTCTATTCTAGAAAATGTCATATGTGTTTTTGACTCGCAAGAAAAACTACGCTGCTCCGGGTTTTTAAGTCTCCATATGTCAATTAAATTCAATTCATGACAGAATGTTTTAAAATATTTTGCTACTTTATTATTTTCCCGTAAGTTTTTTAAAGACAATCTATCCAGAACAGGGCACAGTGTCATATTAAAATCTCCCCCTAAAATTAAATTAGCTGCTGAGGAGAGAAATACCTTACTCCTAATAGTGTCCCAGAAAACAGGAGAAAATAAATTCGGGCCATATAGGTTGCATAACACAAAGTCGCAATCCTTAATCTGTATATGTAAAATCAAGAATCTTCCCTCGGGATCAGCCTCCGTTTTAACAATTTTATAATCTAAATTTTTATGCAGTAAGATTGCCACTCCTGATCTCCTTTTGACCGCAGGGGCTGCGACACATTCACCCACCCATTTACACTTCAGTTTTGCCGCTTCTATATCATTAAGATGTGTTTCTTGCAGCATTACCACATCCGGTTTAAATTTAGCCAGGTATTTAATAATTAGTTTGCGTTTCTTGGGAGATGTTACTCCCCCAACATTCCAGGAAAGTAAATTAATCTTGGAGGACATCTAATTACATATCATACTTAGTATTTATCCGACCCAGTGATGGAGGGAGGAAGAGAGGAGGAGAGGGAAAAAATAAGGGAGAAAAAAAAAAAAAAAAAAAAAAAGGGAGATTTAAAAACAGAAAAATAGCAATTAAATATGCTTCTACTCCTAGGAACAAATACCCAACCTGACCACCATCGCAACCATAAATATATGATGCTAAATTTCAGGTCTACTCTTTTTTTTTTCCCTTTAGAGAAAACAGTAAATAATATTTCAAACAGGCAAAAATCCAAAATAAAATCAGCAATAAAAAATAACAATTCAGTCCGATACATTTCGGGTTTGTAAAGAATAATTTCCGTTTTAACCTACAAGGCACTGATAAACTCCTGAGCCTCTTGGGGATTATTAAGGACATGTCTAATGCCATTCTCATCCACTATAATTTTAGCGGGATAAGTAATCCACGCTTTTATGCCTTTACTGGTGATCCTAGCACAATAAGGGACCATTTGTTTCCTTTTAACAGATGTCTCTAATGAGAAATCTTGAAAGAATAATAATTTGTTTTTCTCAAAGATAAATTCCCCTGACTTTCTGTATAATTTCAAAAATTCCAGCTTATCCTGGTATCTAAGTAGCTTAAAGATACACATTCTACTTCTATTAGCAGTGGTTCCATTTGCTTTCGAATATCCAACCCTATGCTCTCTTTCTACTGCAAGGGGCAATTGTTGGGGAGGGAAACCTAACGCTTTGGGAAGTAGTAAAGAAGTAAGCTTCAACAGGTCCTCATACTCGGGGGATTCGGGGAGTCCAATAATTCTGATATTATTCCGCCTGGAGCGATCCTCGAGGTCCTCCAGGCGGGATTGTAAGCTAGATATTCTAACTCCTTGGTCATGTACTACTTTATCTTGGACGTTCGCCCGATCCTCCAAGTCTGAGATCCTGTCTTCCGCTTCCCTCATTCTTGAGGCGAACTGCGTAACCTCACTTGACAATGATGAAATATCTGTGGAAATCCTACTGAGCTCATTCTTGATGATATCGAATTGGGGAGTAAAAATGCCTGTTAATTGTGATACTAAGTTACCTACATCTAGGTGGGATGTACCCCCATCCAGTACGGGATCTAGTGAGGTGTCTACACTCTTAACCTTCCTGTCCTTAATTTTGGGTGGCATTATGGGGGAACTTTGTTTCGTGTGTGTAATAAATCTTTCCATGTACCCAGTGATTTAAGAAATTCGTGCAAAAACAAATAGCAAAATACAAATATGCATCAAATGTGATATCAATACCAAAAACAAACAAAAAAAAAAAAAAAAAAAAAAAAAAAAAAACAAATTTACAACCCCTAAATAAATAGGAGAAAAATAGGAAGCAGGAAAGCTTCCACTGTGAGAGTGATATATATTTTTTTTCCCCTTATTTTTTCCCTTTTTTTTCCCCTTTCTTTCTCCCCCCCCCCCCCCTTGGAGGGGGATACACAGAGAGTGTAAAAAATTAGTGAATTTTAAGACCTTTACAGTGATATTAGTTTATAGATTGTGCAAAAAAAAAAAAAAAAACCAGGGGGGTATATCACCTAATTCTGATACCTAACCAATATATCTTAGCACCACAATCTTATATAATATTTCTCAAAAACAAAAAAAAAGAACAAGGCAACAAAAAAAAAAAAAAAATACACTGTCAGCAGGCCCAGAATTGCTCCTCTCAAAAATTTAAGCAGTCACATATATGCTACTTGTGCCTTCTATTCCTTACTCCTTTTCCCCACTGTACAGTTCATAAAGATTCAAATGCTGACTACACAGGGAATCAGGGAGCTCAGAGCCAAAAAAAAAAAAAGAAAGTTCCATCAACTGCTGAAGCTGTTAAAATAAAAACAAAACGTTCCATCAACTGATGCAGAAGTTATGTAGATAAATAGAACAGTTATATAGCTCCTCAATTTTTCTTCAGAAAGCAAAGGAATGTCCCAGACAAGATTCTATAGAGGGAGATGAATCTTCTTATCAGCTTCTGGGCTGTATCAGCTTTAATAAAGGAAAATCAGGGCCCAACAGACTTAAACATCACTGTAGAAATAAGGGAATAATTAATCTTGCCAAACACTCAGAATCATTATTTCCCCCAAACTGTGGTAGATGGAACATAACAATGTAGATGTTAACATAGAGTACTTTCCGCTCTCGCTCATCTCAGATCAGTTTTCCATGTAAAGTCAGTGAGCTGCGCCCTCTGCTGATCACTTATTCCAAACACTTGTATTCCAAAATATCAAGGTAGGGTATACGAATAAAACAGATAAGTCTTACCCAGAGAAGTCCCAAGTTTGACACGCCTGCCTCGGACACCACAGTAAAGAAGAGCGTTTCCTCAGGCCTCCGACTGATCAGATGTAATATTCAACCGCGAGGAGGGAGCGTTGTCCACCGATCACTCCGTGGGCGCCCCACTCCCTCCTACCAGCGGTCGCTCCACTCAGGGAACCCGGGAGATTCACCGGGGTTAACTTGCCTGCTGCTCTCCTCCCTGCGCGTGTCTTTGGTGGCTAGTGTGGTATCCACCGCTGGGCTGAACCGCTGATCAAAAGGACTTCCACGGCATAGGCGTAGACACCGCCTGTAATCCTGCAAACACTCCCAGACGATCTGGGTAAAGCAGGCAGCAAATGCTGGGGGAGAATATCCAGGCTCCTGTAGTCCAGAGCACCGCAAGCTGCACAGCGTGCCTAACAGCTCCGCCCCCACCGGAAGTCCGATCCGTGCATCCTCAGGATGCACATTCATTGTTTGGAGAAATGAAGTATTGCCCTTGACCTAACAAAAGAGGCCATAATTGCATACCCTGGGCAGAAAAAGACGACTCTGTAATTAGATAATACCCCTGTTTAATAATGAACTTATAAACCCTTTAAATACAATGTACAATATATATATATCATTATTATTATTATTTTTTTATAGTTTTTATTGAGGGTATAATATAAGATAACAGGCAAATTATGTCACAGAGTCCCACAGAAATAAAAGGAAAATAAAGAATTTACTGAAATAATGCAGTGACAAATATTGTCTAGTTATACAGAGAAGAAATAAACCTCAAGTGAATCCCCTTAAAGTACAGCAAAGTATAAGATAAAGTAATTTCCCCTATTGATGCATAGAGGCCTCTTTTGGACCCCCTAAAAGAGATTTATGACATAGTGGGGAACTCTGGGGAAGAAGTAAAATAACAAAATGGGCCACTCTTGGGCTGAAGATATGAAATAGAATGATGATTACCAATCATTACATAGAGTAAGTTGAACAAATGGAAGTTATGTAGAAGGAATCCACAACTTTGGAAAACTATGTCACCCATGTGAGGAGTACAGGCCTAATTAAACTAGTTACCTTTCAGAATATGAATAGCTAACATTAAGGGAACCACAGAGCCGCCTAACTTAAGGTGCTACACAGAAGATTATGTACTATAGTCATTTAGTCCCATACAGTGGAGTTTTATACATTATCTACCGTCCTTTTGACCCCCTTACTAAAATACTGTGACAATGTTAATGCTGAAAATTTTAAGATATATATGAGAGAACATTCTACAACTACAACTAAACTTGCTGACTCTATATACAGTATATGCATTGTGAATCATATAAAGACTAGAAACAAATTTTAGGCAATAAACATACAGACTTTTAGATATAGGCGGCAACATAGTAGTTCTCAACAAAGAGGACTATGTTGCCGAATCCTTGAGACAATTAAATGACAGAGAGGTATACACAAAATTGGGTGATAATCCAACAGTGAAGTACAGGAATGAACTGACAAATCTGGTGTTGTATGCTAAACATAACAATATTATAAATAAAACGATTCAAGAAAAGATCATTTCAGAGTTGCCGGTCATTCCTGTTTTTCACTACCTCCCCAAAACTCATAAAAATCTACTAAGTCCACAGGGTAGACCCATTATAGCGGGTATAGACTCTTTAAATGAGCCCATGTCAGAGTTAATTGATTCATTTTTACAGCCTTTGGTTAAGGACTTACCCAGTTATATACAGGACACAACTGCCCTATTGAATAAAATCCAAAATGTATAATGGAAACCCTCTTACAGATTTATTTCAGCAGATGTTTCTTCATTATACACTACTATACAGCATGAGAAAGGGATTAATGCTATTGAACACTTTTTGGAACATAATACTCAATTTTCATCTCCTAACAAGATCTTTATATTAAGGGCAATAGAATATCTGCTAAGTCATAATTTTTTCCTGTTTCAGAATAGTTTCTATCTCCAGAGACGAGGGACGGCCATGGGACTGTCCCACGTCTTTGGAGATAGAAACCCTTTCAAAGCAAAGATAATTCAATTCTACAGGTATATTGACGATCTGCTTTTTGTGTTTGAGGGGGACCAGGAGGAGGCAGAAGATTTCTGCAGGTATCTCAATGACAACAACTGTGATTTAAAATTTACTAGTGAGCAGAGCAGCACACATTTAAATTTTCTTGACATCACATTAACAAGCACAAACAAACACACCATAGAGACTAGTATCTACAGGAAGCCAACAGCTGGGAATACTATTCTCAAATTTAACTCATGTCACCCAAGACATGTTGTTAAGGGCATTCCTAAAGGAGAGTATTAAAAGAAATTGCACTAATGAGGATGAGTATCAGGTAAAATCACAAGAATCAACAAGGAGATTTATTGATAGGGGATATAGTGAGAAAATCCTTCGGGAGGCCAAAAACAGTGTGGATTTAATACCTAGACAAGATTTACTCAAATATAAAAGCAAACAGGGAGGAACATCTCATAACAAAAAGATTAAATTCATCACAACGTATAGTCTAGAGTACAATAAAGTATGCAATATTGTCAGAGATTCTATACCCATCCTTTATTCTGATCCCATCCTGAAAGAAATCCTGAAGGAGGGATGTAATTTTATCTCAAAACGTGGCAAGACATTGGGTAATTTTCTATCTCCCTCAGATGTAAAATCCAAAAAACCAACATGCTGGTTAAAACAAAGAAAAGGTTTCTTTAAGTGTAGGCGCCCATGTTGCACTACCTGTGATTATGTTAAAGAAGGTGAAGAATTTAAATCCACTGTCACTAACAAAACATATAAAATATATCATTACATCAATTGTTCAACTACTCACGTGGTTTACCTCCTTACATGTAAGATTTGTCATCAACAGTACACAGGAAAGACCAAAAGACCCCTAAAAGAGAGATTTTTGGAGCACCTACGTTCAATAGAGGATGAGCATTCAGATACACCAGTGTCTAAACATTTTAAACTGTTACACAATGCAGACACAACAGCTCTTACTATACAGGGAATTGATTTTGTTCCCCGCTGGAGACGAGGGGGAGCTAGAGAGATGTCACTTGACAAAAGGGAAGTCATGTGGATGTTCAATCTACAGACTACCCATCCCCATGACTTGAACATGAGAAGAGATTTAGATCTGTTCGCCAAATAATTGATACTCTATAAAGAGTTTTATCACAAAACGTTTAAATAAAATTAAGAATCTAGACAACTTTTACGCATGTCTCTTGTCTGAGGCTCACTTTGGAACTTTTTCCATTCCCTAAGAGTATTCTTACAGTTTAAGTGTAGTTGAGATTTGAACATTGCATAATGACATATCCTATTTAGATTACAATTGTATAAATGCTTATATGACAAATTAGGTTTATCCAATTTAAAAGCATGCTTCTTGTCATAGGCTCTTTTAGAATATTTTTCCTATTTTTCCCTTTTTTTTCTTCAAACCAATTTTTACATTGAACATAGATGAGACTTAAACCACACATATTTATATTAGTCCACATTCAAGCTATTTCACAGCTTTGAACACACAATAGGAAGTATATTGATTATATATAATAACACACATTATTTTTCCTTTATGTCTTCTTATTTAAGGTTTTGAACAAGTTATATATTTATTTTTCCTTGTTGCATATAATTATATTATCTATATGAACCTTTATGTATTGATATTGCATTTATTTTATAAATACAGAAATTAGGTTTCTTGTCACAGGCTCCCTTACTAAAAACTGCAATTTACAAGTCTTTACATATGCAATGTCCCTTTAAGATCTGAGAGAATAAAAGGAGATCCGAACAGGTGCATCAATTAGCAGGGATCAAGTGCGTGAAGCACGAAACGTTTGCTGTTTTTTGCACCTGTTCTCTTACTTGTATTTTTGCACTATTGTGCTGTCCACTTTTAACATATTTTTGTATGTTTTTAACTATGTTGGAATAAAGCTGAACTTTTTAATTTTGGGCTTGGAACGCTATTATTTGTTCCCTCTCTGGATTTTCTCTGATTGTGAGTGTGTGTGCAGACGCACAGGGGACTATGGTTGCCGCCTGGAACTTATCTTAGAAGAAAGTGTTATCCCATTTTGGAGACTATTACCCTCTCTCTATATTGTGCCTATTTTACATCTTCTCAAGAGCATTTTAACTACCCCAGGGACGCTCCGTTGAGCAGGTCTGCTTTTCACTTTTAGATATAGGGGCCCATTTATCAAGCTCCGGATGGAGCTTGAGGGCCCGTGTTGCTGGCGAGCCTGCAGGCTCGCCAGAAACAGCAGTTATGAAGCAGTTTTCTAAAGACCGCTGCTCCATACCCTGTCCGCCTGCTCTGAGCATCGATGGTGATCTAACTACCAAGTCAGAGAAAGTCGAACATTGCTGCCGCCTGCAACATCACCGCAATTCAACCCGATCGAGTACGATCGGGTTGATTGACACCCTCCGCTGGCGGCCGATTGGCCGCGAATCTGCAGGGGGCGGCAGTGCTGAATATGGAGAGCGTATTGCTTTCCGTATTCAGCGAGGTCTGGCAGACCTGATGCGCAGTGTCGGATCAGGTCCGCCAGATCTTTGATAAATATCCCCCATAGAGTCATCAGCAGGAATAAAAGTCCCATACAGTGGAGGTTTATACATTATCTACCGTCCTTTTGACCCCCTTACTAAACGATAGCTGTGGAAGTGTTAGTATTTCAGCCAACTCCTGTTTTAAGGGCCTTCAACCAAAAAAATCTTTAGCCGTCAGCAGCCTGGAGGAAGCTATGCTTTGTCCGGGTGTATGATGGTGTTGACACTTCCAAGAAGCCAGCACCACTCTCTGCTGCATGAAAGTTAGTCGGCCTCTGCTCCACAGGATCCACTGTATGGGCGTTATCCAAAAACTCCTGCAGCACAGTAGGGGTGTGAAGAGTTGTTCTCTGACCTGACCGCCGCCACCCAGCCAAAGCAGCGGTCGCGCTTTGGTAATTGCTGGTAATGCAAGCTGGGTCTCCTTTCTAGTGGAAGGCAGAGGCAGCATGTCACCATCCTGGGCAAACAAAGGGGCTTTGGCTTGGAGCGCTGCAGACTCGGGATCCGGTTCGGCTGGATCAGGCTTGAGGTATGGCGGTTTGGTTAATGAGAAAACAGCACCCGCGTCCCAGGATATATTCAGCAGCTCCTGGTAGGCCCAACACAAATATCACTGTGTCCCTTCCGTATACAATCAGTGGTTTCAGGGCCCCAGTACCCCACTTCTAGGGCTGAGGGGTCAGATCTAGGTGAGGCTTGTACCTCCGTTACATCTCCTCCATCAGGCTGATTCTCTGCGCTGTCTGATCTATACCAAGCATGAGGTTGCCATTTGTTCTGTGTGATGTCTCTCTGAGTAGCAGCATTATGTTTTTGGCCATACATGTTTGGTATGGTACGGTCTAATCTTCTACTTATTCTCCCTTCATGTTCCTCCAGCAGCGACTTAAATGGAAAGTTCACCCAAAAAATGTCTCCCCTTTAAATTGTTCCCAATTATTCAATTTACCTGCTGAAGTGTTTTAAATTGTTTACAAGTAACCCCTTTACCCCTATTTTGGCATTTGAAATAGCTGTTTTAGCCTGTGGTATCCCAACCTATACTGAAAGTTTATATACTGGAGTCTCATCTATTGAATAGCCTAAGTAAATACAGCCAGCAGAAGAGATTACATTCTCAGTGGGGGGCATGATAGTTAAGTAATAAAATGATAATTTTCCATTGTTCTCTCTAAGTATTGAGCTTTGGATTTCTAGACAAATATAAGATAAGGAAGCAAGTCTGTGTACCTAAAAGTGATAACATAATGAGATCTGATATTACCTGAAGCTCAACCCATTGTAATAGGCTGTGGTTTAAAAGCACACAACCAGCTACTTCAGATACACAAATAAACCGAAAAATGCAATTTCTCATAAATGTTATACTCTGCAGTTGGTATAACAATTCATTGAAGATACATTCATATAAAAACAATGTTACAGTGTACTGTCCCTTTAATATATAAGTAGAGTTCCTCCATGTTAAAGATAAGTTAGGTGGATATCTTGAAAACCTCTATGTTAGGTTATTTCAACGCAACCACAGCGTTGTGCAACGGCAGAGCCCTGAGGATACTCTACCGGAGGGTTTAGTTGGAGGCTGCAACCTCAATGTAAGCTCCGGTGCTCTGGTGCTGGCAGCAATCTCAACCATTTTAGGATCATCAGGTAAAGGATGATTAGCTTGATTGCAGCAGTTTTAATTATTTGCCAGATGGCGACTTATTACAGTGTTTTTGTCAAGCCAAATCTATCAAGGCTGGACAAAACTGCGACCTATCATTGCCGCCGCCTGGAAGTTCCCCCTACAAAATATATTTTGTTGTTTGTTAAAGAGAGATTCTAATTAAAAATTAACATCTAAATAATTAGTGCATATTATTTTTGCACCAGTGTCCCTTTCTAAGTAAAAACACATAGCTAAAGTCCTGCTTGGGATTTGCAACATATTGCAGTTCCTCAGCATGGCTCAGCTGGTGATTGGTGAGTACTTGTGTATGCTACACCTAACTAGCTTACTGGACGTATCCAGCTCAAGAGCTGTGATGTGCTCTGGCTCCTGAGTAGGACCTTAGTAAGGAATGCTAGTGCAAAACAAAATGATTAAAGGTACACGATACCCAAATGTTGAACATCTCTATGTAAAACCGGAAGATATTTTACCTCAAATTTCCCAAATATTCACACCCCACTGTAAAAAGACTTTAAGCAGCCAGTCAGGATGCTTGTCACAGGACAAGCTAGGGAGTTTGTATCTGTCATGTGCAGGCACAGTTATGTTATTTTCCTATTAAGTTCTATGAAATCTCATGAGATTTCAATGAAATCTCATGAGATCACAGCAAAGGCAAAGCATTACCTCAGAACTGCTGAAGCTGTTTGGCTATTGTTTTGGGTTTTTTTTTTAACTTGCAGCTGGACAACAGCTGAAGTATAACTGTTTACACAGCACTTACTCTATTGAGCTGAAGAAATATTAAAGGAAAATATCTTCCTTTTTTTTACATAGAGGTCAGGTGATATTTTCCTGTCAGCTTTTTACAGTTATGCTGCATCACTTTCAAGTGATTTAGCATATGAGTATTATGTCCCTTTAACATAGAGCATGTTATTATTTAATTGGATTACCCATTTAAGATTATGTTTTTATCACTCCCAGTTTGTTATTTAATTTGCAAACTGTCTTTTTTCACACGTTTCATTCTAATTTATAGTGTTCATAACATACCTATCTGTTCCAACAGTTGTGAGCCTTCAGTTCCAAACTGTTCTTGCATGTGACTGTCTAGCTCCATCCTTAGAAAACAATACAATAAGAAAAATATGTAGCCCGCCAACAAAAGTCCTATAAAATATTGCGTATGCCTTAAATTAAGTTAATTTGTCATCTGCTCCCGGTTGAGCCATTTTTGAGCCTTGTTAAATTCTTATTATCTATAACCTTGTATTAATCATCCGTATCTGCCTGTGGCTCCTGATCAGGAAGTGGTTCTGGCAGTCATTTGATCATCTCGTTCTCTACTTTGTAATGCTAGAAAAAGCTCCATTGCTGCAGATGAGCAATGTATTCTACAAGCTTTGAAACACAATCAAAGAACAGCGAAAAGGCAAAATGAGACCTGGTTCCAAATATATCACAATATTCTTTTCTATTTTTTACTGTTTTATTCTATTACATCTAAACAGCTATACAGGGTCAGATCAATAACCTTAGTCAGGTTTAATTTTCTGCTCATTGGCTTTTTAAACCACTTGCTCTCCTGCAGCCACTGATGATAAGTGCATAAATAGGGTAGCCCATAGCTTCTGATTGGCTTAGCATATTGTTTTATAGAATAAAACTTAGGTAGATGATAGATTTCAATGTATATGAAAATGAGATAACTGGCTTTTATATTAAATGTTAAAAAAATATTAACCTAAGTTATGTTTCCCCTCTAGACACTTCATGCAAGAACCAGAATTCATCTCCTTAGTCCCCGTGTGTTAATTTTGCAATACAGTTTCACATTTTATGCGCAGCCACTAATCAGCAGCTACTGTGCCTATTTAGATATGTTTTTCAACAAAGGATAAGTCATTTAAAAATGCATACTCTTTCTAAATCTCGAAACAATTTTTTTTTTGGTTTCATGTCCCTTTTGTGAGTGGAGAGCAAAATTGTGCTTTCACAAGTGCAATATTTGTACTCCACTCAGTAATACCAGCACATACAACTGTGCACCTGGTATTACAAGTTAGGCGCAAGGCAAACGCAACCTTGCATTGCCTGCAAGCCTTGCGCTTACAAGAGAGCGCTTCCTTAGGCTCCAATGGGAGCCTCGTTCTCATGCCGTAAGACACGGCAAAGCACCTATCGCAGTGCAGGGGGTAACTTGCGCATCATTGGGCAGCAAATTTAAAATATATAGGTATAGGAATATAAATGTATGCGTTTATTTGTGTATATACACATATTAACACATAAATATATATGTATATAAGCATATACATATATATTTACAGTTAAAACACAGTCCCCATAGACCAGAATGTAAAGCCCCTTGTAATGGCTGGTTATTTAACGTTAAATTTACCCCTTTACGTGCGCACGTTAAAATAGCTCTCCACTTAATCTAGCACTAAATAAGATAATAAAACTAAATTGGAAAGTTGTTTAACATGTAACTATCAATCTGAATCATAGAAGTTTAATGTTGATGTTACTGTCCCTTTAATAAACCATTCAAAGACAGTCATTTTTAGATATGTGCATTCGACTTCGAACGGATTCATATTCGTACGAATTTTGGCACATTCGTCCATTCACCCAAAGGGAGGTGAGAGTCTAAGTGAGCATCAGCCAGCATGAAACATGTCTGATGTTGAGGGGCTTGGTTACCCACATTTGTCTTGTTCTTATACACAGGTATATCCTGTATGTGTTTTTTTTCAAACAAGAGAGTTGCTGAAATTGCGATTAATGTAGTTACTACTTGGAAGCTTTGTCTAAAAATATGTTTTGGGCTACCACAAATAGTTGTGCATAGGCATATACTGTGCAAAAAGATAGAAAGAGAGGCGCCAGCCCCATAAAACAGTATCGTTTGGATGGAAGGGAATATATACATGCAAAAATCCCCCTTTCTGAGTGAATACTCACAATCGTGGCGGCACTTTTAGCGTGCCCTTCACCGCAAGTCGGGACCGTTGAGAGTCGCCCGACAGACACCCCCAGGCAGATGACGTCACCGTCAATGCTCCAATACGCTGTAGGCAGTATCGGTCTGTGGGATCTCCTTGAGCTCAGCTGGAACTGGCGGCATTCAGTATCACCAAGGGAGTGTATCAACGATAACCTTATTGGCGGTCTGTAGACAGGTATTCAAAACACAGGAACACGTAAGGTGAAAGTAAAATCTTGGTTTATTGGAGATAAAAACAAACAGCAACGCGTTTCTCGGCCACAATGCCGTTTCATCAGGCTGTATCATATCATACCATTACTCTCCTTAAATACCTTACATGCACCTGTCTAGAGGCGGTCCTACATCTACCACCTGTCTTCCTCTTTAAATGTTAACTCTTACCTGTCTGACCAATTGCTCACTTAATAGTTTACCATATGCATCAAAAGATTAATAATAAAAATATTTTTCACATAACAACAAATTGAATATAGTAAAAATACTAAATACTAAAATTAAAATTGCCAATACAATAGGTTATGCTATAGATAACTTGGACATTCTCTAAATAATAAACATGAATGCAGGCTGAATAATATACAGAAATTTTTAGAAAGGATGAACAATACAATTAGTTATTCAGTATCTTAATATAGTGCTGTACATTCTCCACATTCAAATATAACTTTTTGCTTACACATTAAATAAGTGAGGATAACAAGCAACTCCCACAAGAACACATATGTTAACAATGTGCACATAGACACAAAGCTATAGGGACTCTCTGACTAATCTCTGCGAATTACAATCCATGCCAATGTGCACATCTGTACACATACACATGTGGAAGTGCCTGTCGACCCTCACACATCAATTTATGCACAAATAAGAAAGTTCACTTTAACTATTTAATAGTAAATAAATATGTAAATACATAGATAGTATACAAATATGATCATCTGTATGAAACCACTACTAATATTTAGGCCCACAGAACAGTAGTGGTTTCATACAGATGATCATATTTGTATACTATCTATGTATTTACATATTTATTTACTATTAAATAGTTAAAGTGAACTTTTTTATTTGTTTTTATGTGAAAAATATTTTTATTATTAATCTTTTGATGCATATGGTAAACTATTAAGTGAGCAATTGGTCAGATAGGTAAGAGTTAACATTTAGAGAGGAAGACAGGTGGTAGCTGTAGGACCGCCTCTAGACAGGTGCATGTAAGGTATTTAAGGAGAGTAATGGTATGATATGATACAGCCTGATGAAACGGCATTGTGGCCGAGAAATGCGTTGCTGTTTGTTTTTATCTCCAATAAACCAAGATTTTACTTTCACCTTACGTGTTCCTGTGTTTTGAATACCTGTCTACTGACCGCCAATAAGGTTATCGTTGATACACGCCCTTGGTGATACTGAATGCCGCCAGTTCCAGCTGAGCTCAAGGAGATCCCACAGACCGATACTGCCTACAGCGTATTGGAGCATTGACGGTGACGTCATCTGCCTGGGGGTGTCTGTCGGGCGACTCTCAACGGTCCCGACTTGTGGTGAAGGGCACGCTAAAAGTGCCGCCATGATTGTGAGTATTCACTCAGAAAGGGGGATTTTTGCATGTATATATTCCCTTCCATCCAAACGATACTGTTTTATGGGTCTGGCGCCTCTCTTTCTATCTTTTTGCACATCTAGGATCCCGTGGGGAGTTCATTTGGAGAGCGCAGCCTTTGCACTAAGCCCACCGGAACGGAACTGATGCACAGCAGCGCACCTCTTGAGGATAGCTGGATTATCCTTTCTTAAACAATAGGCATATACTGTATAATCATTTATTACAAAAAGAAAACATTCTTAGAGCAGGATGAAAGCAAGAGAAATGCCTCTAAGCACAAAATATTAGCTACAGGAAATAGTAAGAATCAATGATAAAATGTAACCTTTATTGTTGCAAATTAAATGACAGCAAAAAAACAGATACATTGTTTGCTGCACGACAGAACTTGTTAAAACACTACAATACTGGTACTAGTTGAAACACTTGTATTGCTAGTCTATAGTTAACGTGAGTGATCAAGGGATATCAAAGTGGACAAACACTCAATGTGGGTCTGATAAGCAAGTTTGTCTAGATTGCAACCTTTATATTAGTATTCATATTCTGTGTGTTATGTACTACCAAAATGAGTAACCTGTTAGTCAAAAAAAGTCAGATTTCCCCTCTGATTGAAAGAAAAGAAGGATAAATCTTGGGCAAACTGTTTTTTCTACTCAAAGGTGTACGTTTTTCTAGGATACAGTGACACCTCTATAAACAGATACTGGATATGATTTATCTGTAGAATGAACAGCACATTGGTATATCACAAATTCGTTATCCTCAGCATTATAAATTGCCCTGGCTTAGTGCCAGTAATCTGACATTCACTGTGTGCTTGACTATTATACTATTATACTATTAATACTTTACTCAGTAGCAGAATAGAGTTTTTCTATTTGAAAAAGGTAGCACATTTGCATACCGCTGTTATTGGGTCATGGAAAAGGTGAACTACTGCCTTGGTTAAAAGCTAGTAATCTGACATAGGCTAAGTGCTTGTTGAATTGGTTGTTACCACAATACTAAAGGCAGTAAATAAAATAAACTTGGTTTGTTACATTGGTAGCATACTTACCGTAGACTTAACTTAGTTATAAGCGTTATCTGCCTAATGCCAATGATCTAACGTTATCAACTGTCCTGGCGTGATGCCGGTATTCTAACATATAGCATGTGCTTGTTAAGATAGCTATGGTCACTGTATTCAAGTGAGTAAAAGGAATGAATCTACTAGTTTGGTAGCACAATTTGCATACCAAGACCTAGAACAAGTATTAATAAGCGTATGTCAACACCATGGCATGATGCTAATAAACAAATAACGAGACTTAAAGCAAGTTTTAAATGAAACTATCATATCTATTTTGTAACCAGTATAGAGCAAATTAAAAAAAGACAAGTGTCCCCCTAACGCGGTAGCGTTTCACTGTCGCTTCCTCAGAGGGGTGCAATAACTTTGCATCCTGCTGCTGCTGCCACTCCTCATGCTGCCCTTCCTGATCTGTAGTGGTAATCATCCATCAATGCCAAATCCTTAGGGAACTGATGGCTGCTGGGTAATAGGGACTCTTCATTACATATCTGTTAGTTGGAGAAACTAAACAAAGAAATGTTACTATATAAGCACTCAAAAAAGACCCTTAAATAAATTGGAGTTTGGAAAAAAGTCACACAGGTTAAAATAAAAATCTTTATTAGAACGTATTTAAAAACTAGGTATATTAAAACTGAAATGCTTTCAGAAATTCCAATTATAAAACTGGTTATCAAAAACGAGAACACTGGAGTAATAATGTGGTTCACTAATGCATAGGCAGCAATGTATATGGGTTTTTTAGCCTCAAAGAAACCGATATACAGGTATAAGTGAAAAAGGCCCAGTGTGGTAAATTAATAAGGTTAAGTCAGTAACAGAAAACACAGAATTAGCTTGATGTATTGGTGCACTTATAAAAACCTTATATAGGTTTGTGCTATTGTGTATTTCAATACATATTGGCAAATTCACGATAAGGATTATTAGTTAGTTTAAATGCTGGCTGCTGCGGTATTGAAAATTAACCCCTATCATAAGAATATATATTGGTTGTAAACACATAGGGGCCTATCTATCAAGCTCCGGATAGAGCTTGAGGCCCCGTGTTTCTGGCGAGCCTGCAGGATCGCCAGAAACTCCAGTTATGAAGCAGCTGTCTAAAGACCGCTGCTTCATAACCTGTCCGCCTGCGGCGGACAGACATCGCCGCTATTCAACCCGGTCGAGTACAATCGGGTTGATTGACACCCCCTGCTGGCGGCCGATTTTCCACGATTCTGCAGGGGGCGGCATTGCACCAGCAGCTCTTGTGAGCTGCTGGTGCAATGCTGAATATGGAGAGCTCTCCGTATTCAGCGAGGTCTGGCGGACCTGATCCGCACTGTCGGATCAGGTCCGCCAGACTTTGATAAATAGAGGCCATAGGGTTAACAACAGGACAGCGTGTTTTGGGGTTTGTGTACTAGAAGCTTACCTATTTCAGAAAGCCTGTTGCCGCCTTTCCTGCTTCTACCCTTCTGGGACGTGAGTCTCTAAGGATAACTATTAATTAAAAACTTGTATAGAGTGGTGTGTGAGATATTGAGGAATGTGGGCACTTTAGCATGAGGGAGTTGAAAAAGAATGATGGTGTTGATACGTTGTATTGGTAGGAAGAGAAAGGTAAAAAGAGGGGGGACAATAGGGTAGTTAAAAGGTAGTACTGGTGAATAATTGATATTACTGTATTTATCAGATGCCTTTAATTTCAATTTATTGTTTGAATTCTCTTTGTAAAAATTGTTCTAGATTCTGTATATTCTTGTGTCACAGTTATTCTTGTGTTTCAGTTTCTTATCTGAATAATAAGGCAAACTAAATGCAACCATCAACGAAATTCTGCCGACCTGAATCAGCCAAAAATTCTTAACTGAATCTTTTGGACGAATTACATTTTTTGCCCATGAAATTTCATGGCTTTTATTTACACGTAAGTGAAAAATTAAACTCTGACAGTACATTTTCTTTTAATTTCCCTGTTTGTTTAATTTTTTAAGAAATAAAATATTTTTGTTCCTGCCTCTTTGTCACAGCCAGGAGTTAAGTTCCTTCACCATCAATGTCTCGCAAATGTTCACATCTCACAGCATAAAATGAGTTCAACTGTAAAGGATATCAGCATCACAGAAATTGCCTTCAAAACCTTACAAAACAAATACAGTAAAACAGATCAACATACGTTGTCTATAATACAGTCCACTGTAACATATGCATAAAAGAACAACAAAATAGTGAGAGATTCTCACAAGACAATATATTTTACAGGGGTATTTATGATGTCTGCATGCTTGGTCAAGGTTTATATGAAAAAGTCCAATCACACCCCAGACAGCCTGGCATTTCTACCGTCAGCCCCTTGTTCTGTCCGTGAGGTTATTTAGACGTTTGTCATTCTATTTAGTAAGACTTCTTTCTGTAACAAAATGGATATGGGAATATTTTACTCTTCTAAACATATACATTTACTGTGCATAAAACGTGTCTTAAAGTAAAGGTCAATTTAGATGAATCGGTGCCCGGTTTTTAATAATACTATTAAAAACAAGGGCACTTTGGAGGGGCGGAGCCAAGCGCCGTGGAAGATGGCAGCTTAAGTGAGGAGCTCTGCATAAAAATTGCAAACATAGATCCTAAAACATAATACCACAAAGTGTGATTGTGCTCAAAGGCTGAGAAATAAATGTCTGAACCTGTCAGCTATGTGGAGATATCAAGCATATATCTATTTTTCAGCCGGAGCCTGGTGATCTGCTCATTTCTTGATCTGCACAGGCCTGAAAATATCCGGCTACGCCACAGCAACATATTCAACGATGGCCTAGTATACATGGTAATCTTCACCACCCAAGAGAAGAAATATCTAGGAGGATTTTACAACGCATCTCGTTAAGAGTGATAACGTTACCCTGGTCCTGTATACAAACCCTTACCCCACTGTAAATAGAGGGACGCTAACTCTGGAGATTCAAGAAAGCATTGGACAATTTTATTCTAACATGGAGTCTGCTGCCAAGGCCCTCATAAACCTACTATCACTCAAGATGGATTGTTACTATACTTCCCTGGCTCAGACCTTGAGAGCAGATCATAATGATGACCCGAAGGGGGTAGTTGTACAAGAGCCAGCCTTGCTCTCAGGGACTCAGTCAGAAAAACTAGGGGGAGGTCTTGATACTGGAACAGACGAGCCTGCTGATCTGAACGCTTCGTTTCAAGAGTGCAGAGAAACCTTACTGAGTGCTTCACCCAGCAGCCATGCAACATTTACGCTCAGCTCCCACGAGCTGCGGCCGGTTGAGAGGGGGCTTGAGATGAACTATTTTCCAAAACGCTCGGTGAAGCCACAGTCAGATGATGCATGTTTCCACCTCGGCCGGGCCGGGACTGTGTTGGCCTGCTTCATGAGCCTCTCCATGGATCCTATGGATCTCGTTTCCGACGCCAGGCTCTTTACAAGCGCTTCAATAGATTTTGACAGTCAAGACCATGGAGCTTTTCATCACAGCCCTTTCGGAGGCACCATTGAGGATACAAGTGCGGCTTGGGTCTTAGAAAGAGAGCGCCACTCCAACAGTCTCCCGGGTAACGTACAGCTGATGGAAAATGACCCCAGACTGTTAAATCAGGAGTTCCGTGTTAGATACGCTGTCTCAGTTTATAGATTGGGTTATTTGAGAGGCCAGAAGCGTGAGATGTCTACTTCCCGCATCACTGAAACTGGAATCGGTTAGATACATGCTACAAGTCTCTCTGCATTCTGAGTTGCTCTGTCAACTTGGATCTCTAAACCTGACTTATTGCCTTGCTAGAAGAGTTATTACCAATTAGATTCTTTCCGGACTCTGGACTTGTATTTGTTGAACTACTATGATGCTAGTAACTAATTGGTATGCATATCTACTATTGTGTTCTAGTTCTCAGGATGTACATACTTCCTCCCCTATGCTAATGTATATGCTCTATTTCAGAATATGATTTATGTTTTTTTCTTTTATCTAGATAAATTGAGAGGCAACAATTGTTCCACAGGGAGGGCACATATATTTTATACTATAGTCGGTGGGAGACTTATTTAATATGGCATCAATTTGAGCCTTGTTTTCTTTAAGACATCTCCTTACAGGGCTTTTACTGTATATTTATGACTTCTGGACCTGCTTCTACGTAGCAGGTGAATGATTAGCCCCTGGTATTCAAACCTATCATAGTCTAGATCTCCTAGCAAACCTTATTATTAGATATATATAACAAAAATTCTCTTGGCATATAATATAAACTTTTTGGATACTGCTGATGCCTTTACTGTACTCCAACTATACAGGTTTGACATTATTGCTCCCACTACATATGATCTATACCATGGTTATTGTGGGTGATGGCGATCAGAGTTATATAGTTACTCTGTCTAGGGATATTATGTCAGTGATTAGTATATTCAACGTTCCTTCCCTACCCTCAACTGGCGAGGGAGGGTTGGAGATTAATCAATAGAATTGAGGAAATAGTACTTTGACCCATGCTTCATGTGTTTTCTACTACATTAAAGTAGTACTACTGTATTAAAGTATTACTACTTGTGCCATTAACATCCTGCCTTCTATATATATATATATATATATATATATGAGTACTACACTTTAAAGTTGTACCTACTACTTGATTATATTGATGATATTTACATTTGTTTTTGGGTGGTTAACGCTATTTTCATCTATAGAAAAGCTTGAGCTATTGTTGCACAGAACTGTGTTCCCCTTATAGAGCAAAGCTAGAGACATTTAGGTTGTTCATGCTATTGATCTTGGTTACGCATGACATATATAAAAAAAAAGAACACTACTATTGTTCCCTTTGTTCAGGGGTTACTGCTTTGCAATGTTTGATGTAGGTTGAACTGTGTATATAAGTTAGATACCCACAATTTATTTAATGAGGTTACAGCTAAGGTTCAAAAATATCGTTAAGCCTATCTTATCTATTAATAGTACTTTTTAGCCTGAAGTCCCTTATTTTACCTACTGAACTGTATGAATAATAACTTAGCTTGGTCCGTATCAAGAGGAATGTCATGTAGGAAAATCAGTTAATTAAAATGTGTATAGGGTTGGAAACCCCTTTTAAGTACATTACATACACCAGCTGAGACACCCACTGGGTAGTAGCTAGTCTGTATGAATCTAAGATACTCCATAATTGTGCTGTCCGCGGCCGAGACAGTATAATGTAACTTCTTTAGTGAATGTAGACTAATTCAAACTATATTCCTCAGTCTCACGTAGTTAAAGGGACATGCCAGCCACATTTTTTCTTTTATGATTTAGAAAGAGAATGCAATTTTAAACATCTTTCTAATTTACTTATATTATCTAATTTGTTTTATTCTCTTGATATTCTTTGATGAAAAGCATATCTAGATATGCTCACTAGCTGCTGATTGGTTGCTGTACATAGAAGCATTGTGTGATTGGCTCACCATGTGCATTGCTTTTTTTTAACTAAGGATATTTAAAAAAATAAGCAAAATAAATAATGGAAGTGAATTGTAATGTTGTTTAAATTTCTATTCTCTATCTGAATCATGAAAGAAAAATTTTGGGTTTAGTGGCCCTTTAATACGAATTGTGTTTAGTAAGTTAGTATTATTTCAACAGAAATCTGTATATTGCTGATAGGTTCCTATGGTATGCACCCAATCATCTTAAATGGCATAAAGTGACTCAAATTTAGAGATCACAGCTAAACCTTTCCCCCACCATGGTGCATAATATATTTTTAATAGCCCTTTTCAGTGCAGCGACTTAGATTTAGATTGGTAGGCGACTAAGAGAGACATATTTCTAGTTATCCAAGCTACAAGGGTCTGCCTTACTCAATGTTAATATATGTGTTGTCCCCCTGTTTATGGTATACTATTCTCTTTTCTCCCCAGCCGGCAGGGGAGGGAGTGATGTTGCTGTAGATAGAGGTGTGGTAAGCCGCCTTTCTTGGGCTACTAGTATGCTACTATTTTTATAACTCCTATTGTGATACGGATATATCAGCAGAGCAGACCTTGACAATCGTACAGTATATGCTTCTTCCTACACTTATAGTTAGGCGTTCACTTATTTGTAACTGCACACAGATATGTAGACAGGACCCCCATAGTTACCACATTTAATTACACGCAGTGACTGATAGTTAGGCTGTTTTCTTTGACTATACATCACTTGTTGTACACTGATGCCCTTGATTTAATAGTAGTGTCTACTAATTTGTTCGACTTAGCTGTGGTCTCTCAATATGTAAATGTCAATAATCCTGGATAGTTTGTTGCACCTTATTCATTTATGCGACTTATAATATTTGCCCTTATACCACTTCTCCTTGGTTTCCAAGTAATCTACAGACATACCTTAGCTGGCTCCGCCCCTCCCTCCTTCCCCTTCCCTTCCCCCTCTCTAATACGAGCGGCTCTTGCCCGCTGCATTCCCTCCCCCACATTCTATGGTCCAAGAGTGACCGAAACATAAGCCATATCCCCTTGTTACGCTATTATTAACTTAGGCCTAGATTTAGAGTTTGGAGGTAGCCGTGAAAACCAGCGTTAGAGGCTCCTAACGCTGGTTTTAGGCTACCGCCGGTATTTGGAGTCAGTCAGGAAAGGGTCTAACGCTCACTTTGCAGCCGCGACTTTTCCATACCGCAGATCCCCTTACGTCAATTGCGTATCCTATCTTTTCAATGGGATCTTTCTAACTCCGGTATTTAGAGTCGTGTCTGAGGTGAGCGTTAGAATTCTAACGACAAAACTCCAGCCGCAGAAAAAAGTCAGTAGTTAAGAGCTTTCTGGGCTAACGCCGGTTTATAAAGCTCTTAACTACTGTGCTCTAAAGTACACTAACACCCATAAACTACCTATGTACCCCTAAACCGAGGTCCCCCCACATCGCCGCCACTCGATTAATTTTTTTAACCCCTAATCTGCCGACCGCCACCTACGTTATACTTATGTACCCCTAATCTGCTGCCCCTAACACCGCCGACCCCTATATTATATTTATTAACCCCTAACCTGCCCCCCACCACATCGCCGCCAGCTACCTACAATAATTAACCCCTAATCTGCCGACCGCCACCTACGTTATCCTTATGTACCCCTAATCTGCTGCCCTTAACACCGCCGACCCCTATATTTTATTTTTTAACCCCTAATCTGCCCCCCTCAACGTCGCCTCCACCTGCCTACACTTATTAACCCCTAATCTGCCAAGCGGACCGCACCGCTACTATAATAAAGTTATTAACCCCTAATCCGCCTCACTAACCCTATCATAAATAGTATTAACCCCTAATCTGCCCTCCCTAACATCGCCGACACCTAACTTCAAGTATTAACCCCTAATCTGCCGACTGGAGCTTACCACTATTCTAATAAATGTATTAACCCCTAAAGCTAAGTCTAACCCTAACACTAACACCCCCCTAAGTTAAATATAATTTAAATCTAACGAAATAAATTAACTCTTATTAAATAAATGATTCCTATTTAAAGCTAAATACTTACCTGTAAAATAAATCCTAATATAGCTACAATATAAAACATAATTATATTATAGCTATTTTAGGATTTATATTTATTTTACAGGTAACTTTGTATTTATTTTAACCAGGTACAATAGCTATTAAATAGTTAAGAACTATTTAATAGCTAAAATAGTTAAAATAATTACAAAATTACCTGTAAAATAAATCCTAACCTAAATTACAATTAAACCTAACACTACACTATCAATAAATTAATTAAATAAAATACCTACAATTAAACCTAACACTACACTATCAATAAATTAATTAAATACAATACCTACAAATAAATACATTTAAATAAACTAACTAAAGTACAAAAAATAAAAAAGAACTAAGTTACAAAAAATAAAAAAATATTTACAAACATTAGAAAAATATTACAACAATTTTAAACTAATTACACCTACTCTAAGCCCCCTAATAAAATAACAAAGCCCCCCAAAATAAAAAAATGCCCTACCCTATTCTAAATTACAAAAGTTCAAAGCTCTTTTACCTTACCAGCCCTGAACAGGGCCCTTTGCGGGGCATGCCCCAAAGAATTCAGCTCTTTTGCCTGTAAAAAATCACATACAATACCCCCCCCCAACATTACAACCCACCACCCACATAACCCTAATCTAACCCAAACCCCCCTTAAATAAACCTAACACTAAGCTCCTGAAGATCTTCCTACCTTATCTTCACCTCGCCGGGTATCACACCGATCGGTCCTGGCTCCAAAATCTTCATCCAACCCAAGCGGGGGCTAGACATCCATCATCCGGCGGCTGAAGAGGTCCAGAAGAGGCTCCAAAATCTTCATCCTATCCGGGAAGAAGAGGCGATCCAGACCGGCAACCATCTTGATCCAAGCGGCATCTTCTATCTTCATCCGATGAGGACCGGCTCCATCGTGAAGACCTCCAGCGCGGATCAATCTTCTTCCGACGACGTCCAACTGAAGAATGACGGTTCCTTTAAGGGACGTCATCCAAGATGGCGTCCCTCGAATTCCGATTGGCTGATAGGATTCTATCAGCCAATCGGAATTAAGGTAGGAAAATTCTGATTGGCTGATGGAATCAGCCAATCAGAATCAAGTTCAATCCGATTAGCTGATCCGATCAGCTAATCAGATTGAGTTTGCATTCTATTGGCTGATCGGAACAACCAATAGAATGCGAGCTCAATCTGATTGGCTGATCGGATCAGCCAATCGGATTGAACTTGAATCTGATTGGCTGATTCCATCAGCCAATCAGAATTTTCCTACCTTAATTCCGATTGGCTGATAGAATCCTATCAGCCAATCAGAATTCGAGGGACGCCATCTTGGATGACGTCCCTTAAAGGAACCGTCATTCTTCAGTTGGACGTCGTCGGAAGAAGATTGATCCGCGCTGGAGGTCTTCACGATGGAGCCGGTCCTCATCGGATGAAGATAGAAGATGCCGCTTGGATCAAGATGGTTGCCGGTCTGGATCGCCTCTTCTTCCTGGATAGGATGAAGATTTTGGAGCCTCTTCTGGACCTCTTCAGCCGCCGGATGATGGATGTCTAGCCCCCGCTTGGGTTGGATGAAGATTTTGGAGCCAGGACCGATCGGTGTGATACCCGGCGAGGTGAAGATAATTTAGGAAGATCTTCAGGGGCTTAGTGTTAGGTTTATTTAAGGGGGTTTGGGTTAGATTAGGGGTATGTGGGTGGTGGGTTGTAATGTTGGGGGGGGTATTGTATGTGTTTTTTTACAGGCAAAAGAGCTGAATTCTTTGGGGCATGCTCCGCAAAGGGCCCTGTTCAGGGCTGGTAAGGTAAAAGAGTTTTGAACTTTTGTAATTTAGAATAGGGTAGGGCATTTTTTTATTTTGGGGGTCTTTGTTATTTTATTAGGGGGCTTAGAGTAGGTGTAATTAGTTTAAAATTGTTGTAATTTTTTTCTAATGTTTGTAAATATTTTTTTAGTTTTTGTAACTTAGTTCTTTTTTATTTTTTGTACTTTAGTTAGTTTATTTAATTGTATTTATTTGTAGGAATTGTATTTAATTTATTTATTGATAGTGTAGTGTTAGGTTTAATTGTAGATAATTGTAGGTATTTTATTTAATTAATTTATTGATAGTGTAGTGTTAGGTTTAATTGTAACTTAGGTTAGGATTTATTTTACAGGTAATTTTGTAATTATTTTAACTATTTTAGCTATTAAATAGTTCTTAACTATTTAATAACTATTGTACCTGGTTAAAATAAATACAAAGTTACCTGTAAAATAAATATAAATCCTAAAATAGCTATAATATAATTATGTTTTATATTGTAGCTATATTAGGATTTATTTTACAGGTAAGTATTTAGCTTTAAATAGGAATAATTTATTTAATAAGAGTTAATTTATTTCGTTAGATTTAAATTATATTTAATTTAGGGGGGTGTTAGGGTTAAAGTTAGACTTAGCTTTAGGGGTTAATAAATTTATTAGAGTAGCGGTGAGCTCCTGTCGGTAGATTAGGGGTTAATACTTGAAGTTAGGTGTCGGCAATGTTAGGGAGGGCATATTAGGGGTTAATACTATTTATTATAGGGTTATTGAGGCGGGAGTGAGGCGGATTAGGGGTTAATACATTTATTATAGTAGCGCTCAGGTCCGGTCAGTAGATTAGGGGTTAATAAGTGTAGTTAGGTGGAGGCGACGTTGGGGGTGGCAGATTAGGGGTTAATAAATATAATATAGGGGTCGGCGATGTTAGGGCAGCAGATTAGGGGTACATAGGGATAATGTAGGTGGCGGAGGTGTACAGAGCAGCAGATTAGGGGTTAAAAATAATCAGCAGGGGTCAGCGATAGCGGGGGTGGCAGATTAGGGGTTAATAAGTGTAAGGTTAGGGGTGTTTAGACTCGGGTACATGTTAGAGTGTTAGGTGCAGACGTAGGAAGTGTTTCCCCATAGGAAACAATGGGGCTGCGTTAGGAGCTGAACGCGTTTTTTTTGCAGGTGTTAGGTTTTTTTTCAGCTCAAACAGCCCCATTGTTTTCTATGGGGGAATCGTGCACAAGCACGTTTTTGAAGCTGGCCGCGTCTGTAAGCAACTCTGGTATCGAGAGTTGCAGTGGTGGTAAATATGCCTGTATGCTCCCTTTTTGGAGCCTAACGCAGCCATTCTGTGAACTCTCAATATCAGAGGTATTTAAAAGGTGCGGCCAGAAAAAAGCCAGCGTTAGCTACGCGGGTCGTTACCGACAAAACTCTAAATCTAGGCCTTAGTTTGTACAGAGGTTTTCTTCTGTTGCTTTGGGATACGAATACTATATACTAAACTATAAAAGTGAAGTTCAATTTTGATTCGTCCATGCCTTCGCTTATGCTTTATTGGAATAAGATATGATTTTGTAACCTATACTTAACATGGATGTAATTACTTGCTTCTGGACGAATTATGTTTGTTTCTTTCTTGTTTGTTAATCTCACAACTTCAATAAAAAAACAAAAAACAAAAAAAACAAAAAAACAAGGGCACTTTAATTTATCAAAATTGACATTTCACTCGTTTTCTTCAAAAACTTAAGCTTCTTCATACGTCAGAAATTATAAATCCGGCTTTCTCCAATCACAACTTTTCCCCCGGGGGAATCATGGCCTGAGGCAACGCCGTGATTAGAGGAAGTCGGATTCATCATTTTGGACCTGCGAAGAGGGCTTGCGACGTGCAGAGGAAGCGCTGCAGCGGCTGTCAGGATTAAAAGGTAAGTTTTTGAAGAAAACAAGTGAAATGTCAATTAAAGTGCCCTTGTTTTTAATAGGATTATTAAAAATCGGGCACCGATTCATCTACATTGACCTTCACTTTAAACGTTTTTGCAGTTGTAATTGTTTTAATCGCTTGACAATAAGTTCTCGTTTAATGTAGGAGATTTCTTTATTTTCTTGGTATCTTTATTTGAAAAGCAGGAATGTAGCACCTGGGTAGCGCTTTATGATTGGTGGCTAAATGCAGCCACCAATCATCAAGCGCTACTCAGGTGCTGAACCAAAAATGGGCCGGCTTCTAAGCTTACATTCCTGCTTTTTCAAATAAAGATTCCAAGAGAACGAAGCAAAATTAATAATAGGAGTAAATTAGAAAATTGCTTAAAATTGCACGTTCTATCTGAATCATGAAAGAAAAAAAATTGGTTTCATATCCCTTTAACACAACTATAGATGCTAATGGTAGGAACGCCCAGTTATGAGATGGTCAAAAAGATAGGTGAAGCGAGTTTCAATGAATTATCTGATCTCATTAGTGTCTGTGAATGTAACCCAATAATTTATAACAGGGATGACCAACTTGCGGACCAAGGGCCACATGTGGCCCTCTGCACTCGATTTTGCTGTCCCAGGAAAAAGTGGAACTGAAAATGTGTGCTTTGAGGACTTCTGGTTGGTGGGCAAATTCAAATAAATGGGAGAACAGCAGATAGAGGGTACCCTGCTACATTACCTAAATTTTGCTCTGTGACACTGGACATTTTTATGAAATATATTGTTTGTATGGTCAATATCTATGAATTAATATGCAGCCGTTAAGGCTTCTAAAAAATTGTTCTGCAGCCCCCATGTGTTAGGAAGTTGGCTCTAACTGACTTATAATACAAACCAGTAAAACACAATAAAAGAAGAGATTTCTGATTTATAAAATCATATTTACATTTATCATACTGTATGTATATCACAGCTAAATTTGGTTCAACGTGCAAAAACTGAAAGACAAAAATTGTTTTCCAGGTGTTTCAATGAATGCCGAAGGTGTTTTTCTCTTCACATAACCAATAATACCAACTCACAGTATGGGGGGTAGTTATCAACGTGTCTACTTTACCTGCCTTCGCCGGTTCAATACGCCCTCCTAAGCTTGCCTACCATCGCCGCCGCGGACCGGCAAAATTTCGCCTAAATTATCAAAAAATCTGTCAAAAAGCCGCGCACCAAGTACGGGGCGATGAGCAGCGGATTGTGAGAGTTATCACTCATACGATCTCGCTGCTCTTCAGCTTTTTGACAGCTTTCTTGCTAGCCTGTCACTAAGCACCCACACTAACTACACTGTTCTACCCCCTATACCGGCGCCCCCGGAGCCCCCCGCAACGCAATAAAGTTATTAACCCCTAAACCGCCGCTCCTAGACCCCGCCGCAATTCTTATAAATGTATTAACCCCTAAACCGCCGTTCCCGGACACCGCCGTCACCTACATTATACACAGTAACCCCTATCCTGCCCCCCCTATACCGTCGACCTTTATAATAAAGTTATTAACCCCTATCCTGCTGATCCCGGACCTCGCCGCAACTAAATAAATAGTTTAACCCCTAAACCGCCGCTCCCGGACCCCGCCGCAACATATATTAAACTTATTAACCCCTATCCTGCCCCCCCCTACACCGTCGCCACCTATAATAAATTTATTAACCCCTATCCTGCCCCCCACTACACCGCCGCCACTGTAATAAAATTATTAACCCCTAAACCTAAGTCTAACACTAACCCTAACACCCCCCTAACTTAAATATTAATTAAATAAATCTAAATAATATTTCTCTTATTAACTAAATTAATCCTATTTAAAACTAAATACTTACCTTTAAAATAAACCCTAATATAGCTACAATATAAATAATAATTATATTGTAGCTATCTTAGGATTTATTTTTATTTTACAGGCAACTTTCAATTTATTTTAACTAGGTACAATAGCTATTAAATAGTTATTAACTATTTAATAGCTACCTAGTTAAAATAAAGAGAAATTAACCTATAAAATAAAAACTAACCTAAGTTACAATTACACCTAACACTACACTATACACGTACTTTAATAAATTATTCCTATTTAAAACTAAATACTTACCTGTAAAATAAACCCTAAGATAGCTACAATATAATTAATAATTACATTGTAGCTATTTTAGGATTTATATTTATTTTTCAGGTAACTTTGTATTTATTTTAGCTAGTTAGAATAGTTATTAAATAGTTATTAACTATTTAATAACTACCTAGCTAAAAGAAATACAAAATTACCTGTAAAATAAATCCTAACCTAAGTTACAATTAAACCTAACACTACACTTTCATTAAATTAATTAAATAAATTACCTACAAATAACCACAATTAAATACAATTACATAAACTAACTAAAGTAGAAAAAATAAAAAAAGCTAAGTTACAAAAAATAAAAAAAATAAGTTACAAACAATTTTAAGCTACTTACACCTAATCTAAGCCCCCTAATAAAATACCAAAGCCCCCCAAAATAAAAAAATGCCCTACCCTATTCTAAATTAAAAAGGTTCAAAGCTCTTTTACCTTACCAGCCCTTAAAAGGGCCTTTTGCGGGGCATGCCCCAAAGAATTCTGCTCTTTTGCCTGTAAAAGAAAAATACAACCCCCCCCAACATTAAAACCCACCACCCACATACCCCTAATCTAACCCAAACCCCCCTTAAATAAACCTAACACTACCCCCATGAAGATCATCCTACCTTGTGTCGTCTTCAGCCAGCCGACCCACCGATGGAACCGAAGAGGAGATCCGGAGCGGCAGAAGTCATCATCCAAGGCGCGCTGAAGAAGTCTTCCATCCGATGAAGTCATCATCCATTCGGCGCTGAAGAAGTCTTCCATCCGGGCGATGTCATCTTCCAAGCGGCGTCTTCAATCTTCTTTCTTCCGGATCCATCTTCATCCCGCCGATGCGGAACATCCTTCTTCCCCGACGGACTAACGACGAATGAAGGCTCCTTTAAGGGATGTCATCCAAGATCATAAATGAACATTATTGTGATTTGTGTACAAGTTTTACCGTTTGAAATTATTATTTTATTTATATATTTTAACTTTTTTTAAATGAACCCACTAACAATTATGTTTAATATGTGAAATGAGACTGCATAAAACTAATAACATTAAAAAAAATGTGCATGTGAACAGCCAAAATATGCCATTCAAAACTAGCCAAAATAAGTTTTTAATATGCCAGTAGGCTGTTGAATTAGAAAAGTCAAACTATTCTGTAAAAGTGCTTAAATATCTGTTTTTTTACTGATGAATTAGAATACAGATGTTGAAGGAAAGATACAGAGGAGCCGAATTATCATGCTGCAAATGCAGCAGTTTCCCTGCGAGCCTTCAGGTTCACTGGAAACAAAAGTTAGGAAGTATCGGTCGTAAGACGGCTGCTCCTTAACTAGCAATCATCCCGATTTATACCCCCTGCTAGCGGCCGCAAATGTGCAGGGGGCGGTATTGCACAAGCATTTCACACGAAATGCTTGTGCAATGATAAATGCAGACGGTGTATGCTGTTCGCATTTATCGATGTCAGGCAGACATGATTACCCCATATCATGTTAAACAGAAGCTTGTGCAGAACAAAATGCTGCATAGGTTTCTGTGACAAAACTATTTTTAATGTCTTTTATTTTTAAAATAGCGACATCAGTTTGGGTGTTGGTAAACCAAATAATTTTAACAAATTGCTTTAAAATGTATTATTCATATTGAAGTTTCAGGGTTTAAGAAATGTATCCTTCTTACTTTTATAGAAACTAATGCATAGAGGGCAGTCCAGCCCTACCAAAGATATTTGTGCTGCAAACAAGGCTGCCATATAGTGCTCATAATACTTGCACACTGCTGAGACTACCTAGATATTCTGCATTTTGAAAATGGATACCAAAAGAATAAGGTAAAATTGGCAATAAAAATAAATTTGAAAGTTGGAACATTGGAATGTGAAATATTTACAGTAAATACATCATTAAAACCTGTATTAAGGGGGAACTTCCGGGCGGTGGCCATGCTTGGACGCAAAATTGTGAGCTGCTCCAGCTAACCTGCTATCTCAAGCTACTATCTCAATTTGGGATTTCCATCTGGTTTTCAATTAGATAGCACTTTGAACTACAGAGGATTCCCTCTCAGCAGATACTCTCCTTTTCAGGACTGCTGCCTGCTCTCATAATCCAGAGCTTTTTTCTGAGGTATAGGCCTCAACACAACCCCCCCAGGGATTTTCCTGTTGAACTTCACTGTCGCGCAACGCCAGATGTGCGCTGCTTAATAACGTTCTCAGATATCAACATAAACTTTGTCATAGAGATTTAACATGGAGACTGATACGTATATATTAAAAGAACTGAGCCGCTTACTCAAAAGCTACCAACTCATGTTCGAGGAGAAACTGCAAATGGCGTTCAACCCTAGCGGTGATTGCACCTCGGAGAGATTTCTTCAATGGGAGCCTATTTACAGAGAGGGGGAGAGGGACGGAGCTTCTCACACCCAAGGCATCCTGCCTACTACTGGACTCCCCACCAACAAAGGACGATCTGCCTTTACGGCGGAGTTAAAAACCGGGATACCAGAATCCATTGGGACTGCAGCTATCTTCCCTGTCAGCCTGAAAGTGAATAACTGGCTGCAAGCACGTAACTGGGCTAGATCGGCACCCGCACTGATCTTCCAAAACCTTGCTGCATACTTCTTAGTTGGCCCACAGCCGTCCTCCGTCCCCATGCACATGGAAATGCTGAATGTGGGCTCAAGTACCCATCTCCCCAATTGCCCTGTCTCGAGCTTGTTGTTACGGTGGGAAGGAAAACCTGCTCTGCCTGTAAAAACCGGAGATTTGGGATAACAATATATTTCCTAGGATCTGGAAGATGGGACATTCACTCTCTTTACCCTAGGCCCCATACCATGTTGGGACTCCCTCTAACCGAGCCATGTGGCATAGGATGAACGTGATTTAAGAATCAGGACATGAGCCCAAGACAGTCTGCTGAACGCAACAGAACTCTTAGTGAACTGTGTCTTCTGTTCAGAGACTTCCAACTTACAACATACTGTGTGTAAATGAGCCATTATATATATGAGGACACTTAGTCTGAGACTTCGTTATTGATTAATAATAGCTTCTACTTACCTTTCAATGTATATAACCGTTGTATGCTAAGATAATATTTATGTTGGCCTTTAATTTTTTTCTGCAATTAGTTTATGCTATGAGATGTTGGGGTATAGTTGGTTACATAACTGATTAGAGGACTCAGAATTCCTTTATATATGCATATGCTTCATTTGAAACTGAACTCCCTTAGCATTACCTGACACTAATAGTTATCCTGACACTAATAGTTATCTACCTATACTCCAGTTCCTAATAGATGCCTAATACAGATATTTGTGCTCAACCCACTATATAGCAGCAATGTAGTTTTTGGGATAGACATGTAAGACAGGGAAATGGAGGGGATGCACTACAAAAGGGGGAACGGTATGGAGATAGGGAATGTCCTAAAGATTAGCTAACTATTTTATCACGCATAATACTATGTATGGGGAGCAGCTTTGTGGAGATTGTTGATTACCATACTACTCTTCTGTACATTTTGACTACTACCCTGTTATTTGAATGGGACACCACGTAGGGCTATAGATATAATACGTACATAACTAATGGTCCTAAAGTTTAACGGTCCCTAACACAAGAACTATTTGTTCCTTTTCTGAGCATAGGCAAACTACTTGACATCAGCACTTGCTTCCTTGTAACTGCTAAGTAGGTATGGTCTATAATTACTGTAAATGGAATACATAGCTGTACAATATTACTATACCACTGTACTAGTTTCCAATGTTTTCTTGGGATTTAAAATCCCACTGAACTTGCTCACTATACTGTCTAGATAAGGGTAAGGCTATCGGCGGCCGAGACAGCCAGACCTATTTCACATGGAAATTTTCCTTGCTATGACAGCAAGTATCCATTGTTGGGATCTCATTATTATGCATATACTATGTTATACACAAAGTCCATACAAATATTGTCAGAGTGGTTATCATCATATTAGCATGACTCAAATCCATATTCAGACCCTTGGTATGATTGCATTGCTGTAGAGAAGCTATCAAAAGTCATATAGTTACATATTGCTATTTCATTATAATATGCCTTGCGTATTAGTGCTGATCCCTACTCCAGTAATGTTAGCATTAGTCAGGCTACAGAAAACATATTTTGAGACTAATTTGTTGAAGTTTATAAATTAATTATAAGTGGATAGCCCACCCCACACCTATAGTCCTTATGATCCCCTCAATAAGTTTTAGTATAAGTAGTATACATTGCTTTGCTATGTTACCCCAACTCCAAATAAAGAGGCCCTAGTTAGAGAACAGACATCCAAATTAAGATGTTCTTCATGGATATTATACTTGTTCACTGAGCCTGTCATATCAGCTTGTCATTTCCAATAGGGAACAGTCCTTCCAGTTTTATTACAGATCTTAATGAGGTTTGCTCAGTTTTTCTTTACTCCATACTCTATACGCATCCCATTTAAATATAGGGTCTGAGAGCCTATGAGCTACAGAATCTTGGATTAACGGGGTACACTGCTAGCAGCTGAATGAGTCATATCACCAATTGGATCCTAGATAATCCTTTCTCTTTCTTATTGTAACCCTGCATTGATGCTTAATACCTAAATGTGAATGTCTCCAATCCTTAAAGGGACACTCAGGTTAAATTAAATTTGCATGGTTCAGATACAGCATGTAATTTTAAACAACTTTCCAATTTACTTCCATTAAAAAAAATGTGCACAGTCTTTTATATTTACAATTTTTGATTCACCAGATCCTACTGAGCATGTGCAAGAATTCACAGACTATACGTATATGCATTTGTGATTGGCTGATTGCTATCACATGGTACAAGGGGAGTGGAAATATACATAACTTTGAAATTTGTTATAAAAAAATCTACTACTCAGTTGAAGTTCAGACTAAGTGCTATTGCATTGTCTTGTTATCTTGCATTTGTTGATTATGCAAATCTAATGTGTTGACTGGTCTTTTAAGTCTTGAGCTGAGTGCTTTAAAAAGCTTACTATCTAAGCTAGTATATATATATATATATATCTCAATCCTATTTTTGCTTTTCATATATCTTATAAAACAAGAAAACTGAGGTTCACTATTTGGGACCCAAGAGTGGCCCCCTAATGCCCATGGTAGCCTTCTATGGCTTTGTTTCTATACTGCAAGGTCCAAAAGCGGCCTCATTTGTTATTTAGAAGGCTTACAGTTTAACCAGCAAATATGATGTTCACGATTAGTCATAATCGATGCTTTATAATTTTGATGTGTTTACTTGGAATCAATTATATTCTGTACTGATTGTATTGAATAACATTACTTGTATGCCGTGAATTGAACTTCAATAAAAACTATAAAAAAAACCAATAAAAAAAAAACCTGTATTAAAAATGAATATTGCATAATTATTTTTTTTATATGTTTTCATCTACTTAACGGCAAAAGGCTCTGAGGCACATATATATATATATATATATATATATATATATATATATATATATATATATATATATATATATATATGTATATATATATATATATATATATATATATATATATATATATATATATATATATATCTTATGTGTGTACATATGTATTTATGTGTTTATACGTGTATGTATGTCTGTAAAAGGCAAAATATAATTAAAAGGGTATCATATGTACATTTGTACTTCTATAAAAATTGGTTCATTTAAATATTATACAGTTGAACACACACTATTCTGAACCCTGAACCAAATACAGATAACCGATGCAGCACCATCTCTGCGCTTACCGTACCGCTTAATGACTAAGGTTGTACCTTGTGAATATATTTATAACTAATTATATGTTGTTGTTATAAATAAACGTATTACACTATATACAGTCTTTTGTTCTCTTGGGTGTCCATACGAGGAGCAACGCTGAGGGGCACAAGACCGCTGCTTCTTAACTGCTGTTTCCGGCAAGCCTGAAGGAAAGGAAGAGAGATGTTGGAGAGGGATTAGGGAGGGATCAGAGCATGTGATGTGTCAAGTTGGAGGGTAATCTATACATTAAAGGGACACTGAACCCAAATTTTTTGTTTCGTGATTCAGATAGAGCATGACATTTTAAGCAACTTTCTAATTTACTCCTATTATCAAATTTTCTTCATTCTCTTGGTATCTTTATTTGAAATGCAAGAATGTAAGTTTAGATGCAGTGTCCCTTTAAAGGAAAAATTAACCCTACAAGCTACTTAATTAACCCCTTCACTGCTGGGCATAATACAAGTGTGGTGCACAGCTGCATTTGGAGGCCTTCTAATTACCAAAAAGCAGCCCCAAAGCCATATATGTCTGTTATTTCTGATCAAAGGGGATACCAGAGAAGCATTTACAACCATTTGTGCCATAATTGCACAAGCATTTTGTAAATTATTTCAGTGAGAAACCTAAAGTTTGTATAAAAGTTAACGATTTTTTTTATTGGATCGCATTTCGTGGTTAAATGGTGGCATGGAAAATACAAAAATGGGCATAGATCAATACTTTGGGTTGTCTACTAAAAAAAAAAAATATACATGTGAAGGGTTATTCAGGGATTCCTGACACATATCAGTGTGAAAATGTAATTTTCGCTAATTTTGAAAAAAAAAAATGGTTTGGAAATAGCAAAGTGCTACTTGTACTTATTGCCCTATAACTTGCAAAAAAAACAAAGAACATGTAAACATTGGGTATTTCTAAACTCAGGACAAACTTTAGAAACTATTGAGCATGGGTGTTTTTTTGGAGGTTGTAGATGAGTAAGAGATTTTGGGGGTCAAAGTAAGAAAAAGTGTTTTTTTCCCATTTATTCGTCATATTTTATATAATTTTTTTTATAGTAAATTATAAGATATGATGAAAATAATGGTATCTTTAGAAAGTCCATTTAATAGTGAGAAAAACGGTATATAATATGTGTGGGTACAGTAAATGAGTAAGAGGAAAATTACAGCTAAACACAAACACCGCAAAAATGTAAAAATAGCCCTGGTCTTTAATGGTAAGAAAATTGAAAAATGGTCTGGTCACTAAAGGGTTAAATACATTTTTATTAATATATTTATGATTTTTTTTATCCTTACACTTTATGCTGGGTCTTCAGGTGCGCTATTCCTTTTAATGGAAATTTAGTTTGAGCTTGAGTGCAAACATTCACTTTAAACTTGTAATATGCGTGCTAGTTAGCACGGTGACAATATTGCTTATTGTGTCCCGCACTAACAGCGCCCCACTTATAATCTGGCCCTGTATCAGATCCCAGCAGATTTTGGAAAATTCACACATACCATACATGGATAACATCTAAATTGACTAAATATCTACCACTAGATGGAAACATTGAGTTCAACAGTCGAAGGCACTTGATAATTGCTCAAAACGCATAAATCAATTGTAAACACATATGGGCCAAGGATGTGCACATGCTCAGACCAGAAAAACAAGATGCTGCAGCCCTTGCCAACAAAGGGATGGCCCTTTAAATGACAATATATTTGGTCCAATAATAAATTATACTGAATACATCATCATCAATATGTAAATGGAAAAATATGAATAAAACATATCTACAAGATATTGTTACATGTGAGATTAATGTAGGTATTAATACCATTCAGTTAATTACATTAAAAATGTTTTTTTTTTAACTCTTAACGACAGCTGACTTACCCTGTACATCAGCTGTCGTTTTCAATGTAAGGGGTAAAAAGCGCGGCTCTTGCCAACACTGGTGAGACTGCACTATTGTTGAATGCCTACTAGAGGGAGGCATGTAGAGGGGGTTAATAAAATATAAAGATATTCAATATAAAGAAGGGAGATAGTACAGCAACCGCAATTAGATTGCTATAAATTATAGACAGGGATTTCAGCACATATTTTTTTATTTATAAATAGCTCAGAAAAAATTCTAAAGCTCCGCTAAAATAGCGGTAAGTGTAATCTAAACTCATTCACCACATTCCCATATGTCACCCAGAGTCTATGTAAGTTAGTAAGTTACCACTTAATAAAAGAACACATGAATCAATGAGTCAGGAAACGTGATTGGACAAATGCATAAGCACAGATTCAGCTATGCAGTTTTATTGTAGTTCACACAGAGCTAAAACAAAAAGCTAAACAAAAATGAGCTGTCTAAATTGACAACACCTCCACTAGTGGGTGGTTACGTGTAAACGTAAAATCTGCCACCATAGTGACCATTGAGGATCTATGTCAAGGCAGCACATGTATTAAATTAGACGATAAGTAATTTGCACTTAAAAAACTTCATGAGATGTAAATGTAATGCTTAAATCATGTGCACTTTACCTGAATTTGGCCAAATTGTGCAATAAACCTCCTCAAAATAATTCAGAAGAGAACAGTGTAGTCTGTAGGGGGCCAATGAAACAACACCAGTAACAGCGGGCACCACCAACTATATGAGAGGTATCAGGTGTCATGTTATAACGTATCAGGATCTATGTTTCTTAACCCCAGTATATACAGACTAACTGTGAAAATAAACATTAAGCAATATGCATATGCTAATTTATACAATAATTCCCAAGACAAGAAAAAGTTATGGGGATAGAACATAACAACTCCAGTATTCAGCGGGCACCACCAAAGGTAAAGGTATCCGGTGTCATGAATAATTTCTTTTCTGGATCTATGTTAGGACTACCCCAAAACAAATCTTTTTTCGTCTTTCACAGTTGCATATATATTGATGATAAAATAAAGAGCATTTTAACCCATTATACTTGATGCATAAAAATGCCAGATAGAAATAGAGAGAATGTACACAAATAGTTATTATAACGGTGTAAATTGATCACCCTTTAAAGAGCTTAAATATGTCCCATAAGTAGGAGCCGTGTGTACAAATGGTGCATCAAAACACCCTCTGATATCCAAATATTAATGAGCTGAAAAGTCAGATGGTAAGCGCTCAGTTAGTTATACAACCGTGTGTTAGCTTCCTGTGAAAGGATTTCCAAATGGTTTCTGTGTGAGAATAGACTTCTATTCGGCAAACATGCTACACTTAGCACAGCGTGGACGCCACAGCGATCTGTCCTTCATGCACGTCCATCTCCACTTCCTACGTCACTGCCGACGTACGTTTCACCCCCCATGTGACAGCCAGAGAGCACAGGGGTTTCCTCAGGGCAAAAGCGGATGCTGGTTCTCATTGCAGCCGCATTATATCCCTCCTTCTTTAAGCTCATAGGAGGATATAGGAAACAGTAGTAGCCAGTAATAAGCCTTTACTGAGCCGCAGCCCACTTGTATATATAAAGGAGGATTCGGTGAATTTATATACAGTGAAATATATTTATATATTTAGTAGAGCAACTCTAAAGAACCTATAATAAGAATAAAAAATATATATATAGAGAGAGAATTGAAAATAATAGGTAAAAACCAATTTTCCACGATTCTTTAAAGGGATTGTTGCAGTGTATACTATAATAAAACCTTTTTCGTCCATGTTAATGAATTCTATTACATCAGGACGAATGTTTTACAAACATATTGTTAGTCCATTGATTCATGTGTTTCATAAAAATTCTGCAGTTGTTAATGAATTTATTTGTTTATTCTTAAAGGCATAGTAAAAGTGCTTTGAATTACACCCGCTGTATTTAGGAGCAGGTATGTTTAATAAGAACTGCACTTTTTTGGAGAGTAGTAATTGTTAAATATTCCAAAGACAAATTGGCAGATTGGAGAGAAACCCTCATTAGAATATACTACATATTATATTTATAAGAATTTAGAATTATATATTTAAGATCATTTCATTTAAGGAATGCAGCAAATTCAAATTTTTCATTTAGCCCTTTGGGCATTAGAGTCTGTAACTTGTACATCCATTCAGTTTCCCTTCTAAGTAGTATATTATCGATGTCTCCTCCTCTACCAAGAAGGGAACAGTGTTCAATACCCGTTACTCTTAGGTCCAGGGGGTTGCATTTATGGTGTTTCATGAAGTGGAGAGCCACTCCACTTCTGATTTCACCATCTTCTGCTGCTTTGATATCGTCTCTGTGCTCAGAGACCCTATCTTTCAACATTCGCCTCGTTTTTCCCACATAGAAAGTCGGGCAGCAACAGGAAAGTAAATAAATTACATTTTCTGTCTTGCAATTTATGAATTGCTTTATAGGGTAAATGGTGGAGTCAGTAGCAAATGTTTTGGTGCGTACAATAAATTTACAGAACACACAGTGTCCACATTTGAAACATCCTTTTATTTTTCTATGTTCTTCTAGCCAGTCTTTCTCACTAGGACTTTTTACAAAGTGACTCCTGACTAGTTTGTCCTTGAGATTTGGAGCCCTCCTGGGTACCAGAGAGGGTTTTTCCCCAACTATTTTTCTAATCGTCTCATCAGCTCTAAGGAACTGCCATTTTTCATCCAAAATAGTGCGGATTTTTTCCCAGTGGCAATTAAATTGGGTAACAAAGCGCACTTTTGGCTCTTCGATTTTCTGATTTGAGTTATAGAGGAGTATATCTCTGTCTGTTCTCCTAGCTCTATTTCGCGCATATCTTAGATTTCGTTTAGAGTACCCTCTATTTTCAAATCTGTTGAACATTTCAACCGCATGTGCATCGAATTTGTTAAGACTCGAACAGTTGCGCCTTAGGCGTAAAAACTGTCCCACAGGGATACCCCGTATTAGGGATTTTGGATGATGGCTAGATGCTTCTAAGATATTGTTAGTAGCAGTAGCCTTACGAAAAATTTCCGTGGCCAGATTTTTCCCTTCTTTCCTAATTCTTACATCTAGGAAGGTGAGTTCACTAGTATCAAAATCAAAGGTTAAAAGAATGTTATAGTTATTTTTATTTAACACCTTTACAATGTCTTTCAGGGATTCTTCCGTCCCCCTCCAAAGGAGGAAGACGTCGTCCACATACCGTAACCAGATGAGAACGTGTTCATCAATCCAGTTTTGTAATTCATTGAATACTGTTTGTGTTTCCCATAGGCCCAAATGGAGGCAAGCATAGGATGGGGCACATGTAGCCCCCATCGCTGTGCCTCTAATTTGCCTATAGAACTTTTTGTCAAACGTGAATACGTTATTTTTTAACACAAACTCAAGAAGAGTTAATACAAATTCAGTATGTTTTTTGTAAGCTGGGCCTCTACTTTCTAGAAAAAATCTCGCCGCTCCTAAGCCCACATCATGTGGGATAGAAGAGTAGAGACCTTCCACATCCAAAGACACCAGGAGTGTGTCTTGTTCTACTTCTAAACCATCCAGTTTCCTGAGAAGGTCACTGGTGTCCTTAACATAGGAGGTAAGGGTCAGTAAAAAAGGTTTTAGAAATTGATCAACGTAGTTTCCCAGGTTCTCAGTGATACTCCCAATGCCTGAGATGATGGGTCTCCCAGGTGGTTCTCGTAAGATTTTATGTAGTTTGGGAATACAGTAGAAGACTGGAACTCTGGGAAACTTCGGATACAGATATCCCCATTCACTTTTACTTATTATGCCACTTTTTCTGGCATCATTTAATAGGTGTAACAAGTTGGCTTGTATTGAATCTAAGGGATTTTTTGGTAGACATTGGTATTGCTCCTTATTTTTCAGTTGTTTATTAACCTCTTTCATATAGAGGGACTCCTCCATTATAACCAGATTTCCCCCTTTATCGGCCTGTTTTATAACAATTCCTGATTTGTTCATCAGGTCTGACAGGGCTCGCCTCTCATTAAAGTTAAGATTGTTTTTACTTATGCCGTAATAGGGTATTTTTTCAATTTCCCTTTCTACTTCTTTAACAAAAAGATGTACGGCAGGGACTAGCATTAAGGGGGGCATATAGTCAGATTTTCTTTTCAGACCTGAGTCAATTTTGACTATAGTACATGTAGTACTTGTCAGTTGCCCTTCTTGAGTATCAGAGATGGGCATTTCATCTGGTATTTCATTTGAGTCAAGTAAATGTACAAGGTCAGAAATAGCAGCAGCATCTTCCTTATCTATGTTACCTTCAATACAGTCAGCACCTAAGGTGTTAGTTTGTTTCCCTTTCATTATGGAGGACAAAACTACCTTTCGGGCAAAAAAACTATTTGTGTACATTCTCTCTATTTCTATCTGGCATTTTTATGCATCAAGTTTAATGGGTTAAAATGCTCTTTATTTTATCATCAATATATATGCAACTGTGAAAGACGAAAAAAGATTTGTTTTGGGGTAGTCCTAACATAGATCCAGAAAAGAAATTATTCATGACACCGGATACCTTTACCTTTGGTGGTGCCCGCTGAATACTGGAGTTGTTATGTTCTATCCCCATAACTTTTTCTTGTCTTGGGAATTATTGTATAAATTAGCATATGCATATTGCTTAATGTTTATTTTCACAGTTAGTCTGTATATACTGGGGTTAAGAAACATAGATCCTGATACGTTATAACATGACACCTGATACCTCTCATATAGTTGGTGGTGCCCGCTGTTACTGGTGTTGTTTCATTGGCCCCCTACAGACTACACTGTTCTCTTCTGAATTATTTTGAGGAGGTTTATTGCACAATTTGGCCAAATTCAGGTAAAGTGCACATGATTTAAGCATTACATTTACATCTCATGAAGTTTTTTAAGTGCAAATTACTTATCGTCTAATTTAATACATGTGCTGCCTTGACATAGATCCTCAGTGGTCACTATGGTGGCAGATTTTACGTTTACACGTAACCACCCACTAGTGGAGGTGTTGTCAATTTAGACAGCTCATTTCTGTTTAGCTTTTTGTTTTAGCTCTGTGTGAACTACAATAAAACTGCATAGCTGAATCTGTGCTTATGCATTTGTCCAATCACGTTTCCTGACTCATCTATTCATGTGTTCTTTTATTAAGTGGTAACTTACTAACTTACATAGACTCTGGGTGACATATGGGAATGTGGTGAATGAGTTTAGATTACACTTACCGCTATTTTAGCGGAGCTTTAGAATTTTTTCTGAGCTATTTATAAATAAAAAAATATGTGCTGAAATCCCTGTCTATAATTTATAGCAATCTAATTGCGGTTGCTGTACTATCTCCCTTCTTTATATTGAATATCTAAATATTTTAAGGGTCTGCACATTTGTCATTTTTTCCTTCATATAAGGTTTTTGTTACACCTGGGCGTTGCCATATAGTCCAAGGTAAAGAATTACATTTCTGGCTTTACTAGCCTCCCTTTCCCTATCTTATCTTTAATAAAATATAAACGTCACTTTATCCAATTGAAAAAACACACACAGGTACTCAGTTAACCACATTAACTCACCATAAAAAGAAGCACTCATAGATAGGGGCCATGTTGCATGCTGTTTACATTGTCAATGTTTCTGATTGGCTGTGGAGGCGATAGGGATGTGATTTAAGGTAAAAAAAAATGGAACAAATTGGCCATTTTTGTTTGTTTGATGTATTGGTTCTGGTTTTTGTTGATTGACATGCGTTATCGGTAGTTCATGGTGTCGTTGTGGACAAATGGAGATTGAATCTGATGGCAGTTATCTAGAACAGCTGTTTTTGACTTAAAAATATTGTGAACACTTTGCTAACAAACAAAAAAAGTCTGTTTTTTTTTGGCTTTAATGTCCCTTTAATTGCACAAACATAATACATTTACATTGATAATTAAAGGAGGAAAACACTGCATTTGAACCAATTAGGCACAGCAGTCATTTTTAATACTGAACTTGTTAGCCAGACTGTTTTACGTTAGTTTTCCACAGTGTATCTGCTGTTATGAAGGTCTGTTAAAATCCTTGTGAATCCTGCAATTCCCCTGTTTCTTACGTTTTTAGCCTGTTTTTTTGTGTATTTAATTAGACTTTATTTTGTTTTCTGATTCAAGTGGATTTTTTTTATTGAAATGGCAGCTTTTCTTATGTACTGGAATAGCTTAAAAAATAATGCAAAAAAATCACTCAAGCTGTCATGAAGGTTTTTCACTTGGAAATTCTTGTAGTAATTGTGTTGCTCTCAGTAATGGGAACCTCAGGCATTATGTTAAATCATAATAAAAGTTTCTTAACATGATTTATTTATTTATTTGCAACGGCAGTTTTATATATTGGATGTGTTTAGCAAATACTTATCCTTAGTCAAATGAATAAGCATTAGCCCTTTGACAGTAAAGGGGAATTATGAGAACAATTTAAGTTGGAGGCCCCGATATTCAAAACATCACCAGGCCGATGTGGAAATGGCTAGCTGGCATCGCCAGCATTGCTACACATCACCCTGGCAATATTTTCAAAGGAAAGGGGCATGGACGAGGAATGCCGGCGAGCGACGATGTCTCTCCTATAGAAGTCAATGGGAGCGTGGCACTACCACCATCGCAAGCCCTCATATGCATTTTGCTGCGGCCGGGGGGAACTCATTTGAAGTGGGCCTACACGGAGCAGACAGTGTACTCCGTGTAGGCATGTATAATGCATATTATTTTAAGTATTGTATATACATTTAAATGTAGATATTCTTGCTTGTTGTGTTTATTATTTTAAATATAAATGTATTTTTAAAATATATATTTTTGTTATAAAAGACAGTTGCATTATAATTATAGTATTTCATACATGCATGCAATTGTAATACTAATGACTTTTGTAACATAAATATACATTTTAAAAAATATATTTGTTTACAATAATAAACACAACAGGAAAAAATAAACACAATTTAATTTATATACAATACTTAAAATAATATGCATCATACATGAGAATGCATACTATTTTAAACATTGTATATAAATGCTAAAATACACTACTAACCACGGAGCTTCCCTAACCTAATCAGCTACCCCCCCACACATATAAGGGGCTGTTTATTTTATAAGATATGTCTAAGAATTGCTTGATTTATTTAAGAATAATTGTATGTGTAATTATGCGTAAAGAAATGTTATCACCTTTTATAAGATTATATTTTAGTACCACCTTAAAAATCTATTTATGTAACCATCAATTAAAATTAATAGGAAAGAAATAACCTTATATACAGTAAGTACAGAACGTGGACGTAATACCACCTTAAACCACTACACCATCTGAAATTTCTTGTTAATTAAAATAAGCCAATGAAAAGAAAATGATGGCTTTTTAAAGAAATAGTTCACTGGTACACGGCAGATGTGAAAACTAGCGCATTGTCACTGAAGCGAACCACATGTGCACATGTTTATTGAATGAACTTGTACTTTTTTTTTTTAAATGCAATTTCTAACCATGGCCCTTATATTCAAAACCTCTCTGCTCAGGTGAGATATTCTAAACTGATCATCCAGCACTGTGAGATCCCTAGTTACATTTTTAAAAGGCAGATTTTGCTTTCCTTCTCCAAAGGTTATTCCCTTCATTTCTGTATGTGAAGGAGAGACAAGCCCAGTGCAATATTGTATTGCATGACATGACAGTTCTACTGCATTTACACTTTGTGCTTTCTATTTTATGAATCAATACAGATACTCTCTGAGAACAGAGAGAAAAATACTGCCTGCGCTATCCGAAGTAGCTTAATCAGTGACTGCTAGACAGATCATAAAATAAATTAAGGTATAAGTTAAAAAAGTAACATTTAATAAAACATGAATAAAAACAATTTCATGCAGTGATTACATGTATCAAATACAATTTGTAACTAAAAATAGGAACACAAAATTAAAAATTATATTAGCACATAGTTTGTCACACAGAGTGAACAAACATAAAACACTGCAAAGTGTAGTATCCCAGAGCTTGAACAGAAACCACAAATGATCCGGAGATGTGGTTGAAGAGAAGGGATAATTTCGTTATCCGACTCCCACAGGTAACAGATTCCAGGGATCGCTGGAATACAAAGAGAGTCCAAATGACAAAAAAGAAAAAAAGCCCAGATAACAAGGTGTTTCGTCTTACTTTCACCGGAGCTGTTCAGGCTGGGTTCCCTCAGTTTCTCCTGATGCTACTGTAAGTGCACCATCCGTATTCACATCACAGGCTCAATCAGCTGGCGTCTTTGATTTTTTATTTCGCACTTGCACGCCTGGATACCGGACATTGGAGTAGGGATACTTGGTTTCTTTTACGTCTTATAGTGTTCAAAATTGTATATGATTGTTAAAAGCATTCTTCTAAAACTGCTGCCATATAGTGCTTCACTTACATTCACATTATCGATCTTCCCTCAACAAACATGGCAAACGAGTAATTAATACATTGTGATTCTGAAATAAATACTCAATAGTCTAGCAAAATTTAGCAGGCCTCTTACTCCTATCCTATGCTGCAGCCCCATCCCATCTCACAACTCACCAGTAGCACAGTTGTCAGAGAGGGGACTGTCATAAATAACTGTAGATACATTGAGCTCTACCTCAATTATGGTGCTTGAGTTTTACCTCAGTTTTGGGGTTTGAGTTTTACCTCAGTTATGGTGCTTGAGTTTTACCTCAGTTTTGGGGCTTGAGTTTTACCTCAGTTATGGGACTTGAGTTTTACCTCAGTTATGGGGATTGAATTTTACCTCAGTTATGGGACTTGAGTTTTCACCTCAGTTATGGGGCTTGAGTTTTACCTCAGTTATGGGACTTGAGATTTCACCTCAGTTATGGGGCTTGAGTTTTACCTCAGTTATGGGGCTTGTGATTTACCTCAGTTATGGGGATTGAATTATACCTCAGTTATGGGACTTTAGTTTTACCTCAGTTATGGGACTTGAATTTTACCTCAGTTATGGAACTTGAACTCTGTAGACCTGATGGAAAGAAATTTGTTTCCATGTTATTCTTCAATTGTTTGCAATAGTGATTAATCACGTGAAACTAGCCTTTTATACCTATCCACATGTTATTGAGCACTTCTAAGCCAGTTCTTAACATCCATTTTGCTTGCATATAATTTTAAAATCAAAATATGACAGTATTCTGCATAGTTTGTAGTAAAGTCTGGAGTGGTTAATTTGTGAAACAAAATTATCCTCATATTTTAGCTAAATGTTTCTATCTCACATACTTTCTGTTCTGTAATCTCATTACCTAGCATACCAGAGTTAACAAGGTCTTTCAAACTAAATATAGACTGAAGCGTCTTGGTAGTGCACACCTTAAGGAGGAAGTGAAAAAGCAAAAATAAACTTTTCGGAGTATTGCTATGGTGATTTGACTGCCATTGCAACTATTTTATTGAGATTGAATAAAATTAGAACACCATAGTTGTTGAGAATGTGGTTAGTTTCAATAAGGAATTAAAATCAATATTAAATTAATAATGCAGAGAGGACATTTGTTTTGTTCATACATAAACATGCTTGTGTTTCATTAATCGTGCACACAAAATTGCAAAAATTTGGATTAGCTAATCCTTGGGCACATTTTTGCTAAATTGAGCACACAAAAATAAAGAATAATAGTAAACACCATTGCATGGCCACTCAGGGGCTCCGTAGTAATGAGCATCTACTGTTATAACAGGTTTATTTAAAAGGACTACAAGTGGGTCCTGCAGAATTTGATGACCTGTAATCTTATATATGGAATTTGATACAGTTGACCAAAAACACTAAATGCTGAGGCACCAGATACATAGCAAAAAACATAATATATGTAAGAATTTACCTGACAAGAGTCCATGAGCTAGTGACGTATGGTACACACATTCCTACCAGTAGGGGCAAATTTTCCCAAACCTAAAAGTGCCTATAAATACACATCCCACCACACACATATTTCAGTTTAACGTATAGCCAAGTAGTGAGGTGTAAAAAGGAGTAGAAAAAGAATACAAAAAAAAGGAACTGGAAAATATTATTGTGCTTTTATACAAAAAATATAACCACTAGAAACAGGGTGGGTCTCATGGACTCTTGCCATTATGAAAGAAATGTATTTATCAGGTAAATTCTTACATAAATTATATTTTCTTTCATGTAAATGGCAAGAGTCCATGAGCTAGTATGGGATAAAATACCCAAGATGTGGAAGTCCACAGAAGAGTCACTAGAGAGGGATAAACTAAAAACAGCTATTTCCACTGAGAAATTAAATCCAAAAAATAAGTTTTTCTTAAAAACAGAAGAATCAAACTGAGACAGCTGCCTGAAGAACTTTTCTACCAAAGACTGCTTCAGAAGAAGCAAATTCATCAAAATGGTAAACTTTAGTAAATGTATGCAAAGAAGACCAAGTTGCTGCTTTGCAAATCTGAACAACTGAATCTTTATTCTTAAAAGTGGCAACTGATCTAGAAGAATGAGCTATAATTCTCTGAGGCGGAGACTGTCCCGCCTCCAAATAAGCCTTGTGAATCAAAAGCTTTAACCAAGATGCCAAAGAAATGGCAGAGGCTTTCTGACATTTCCTAGAACCAGAAAAGACAACAAATAGACTAGAAGTTTTCCTGAAATCCTTAGTAGCCTCAACATAGTATTTCAAAGCCCTTACCACATCCAAAGAGTTTAACGATTTTTCAAACAAGTTCTTAGGATTCGGACATAAGGAAGGAACAACAATTTCCCTACTAATGTTGTTAGAATTCACAACCTTAAGAAGAAATTTAAACGAAGTCCGCAAAAACAGCTTTATCCGGATGGAAAATCAGAAAATGAGACTCACAAGAGAGAGCAGACAATTCAGAAACTCTTCTAGCAGAAGAGATAGCCAAAATGAACAATACTTTCCAAGAAAGTAGTTTAATATCCAAAGAATGCATAGGCTCAAAAGGAGGAGCCTGAAAAACCTTCAAAAGCAAATTAAGACTCCATGGAGGAGAAATAGACTTAATAATAGACTTGATACAGACCAAAGCCTGAACAAAATAGTGAATATCAGGAAGTTTAGCAATCTTTCTATGAAATAAAACAGAAAGAGCAGAAATCTGTCCCTTCAAAGTACTTGCAGACAAACCTTTATCCAAACCATCCTGAAGAAACTGTAAAATTCAAAGAATTCTAAATATGCCAAGAGAATTTATGAGAAGAACACCATGAAATATAGGTTTTCCAAACCCGATAAGAAATCTTCCTTGAAACAGATTTACGTGCCTGCAACATAGTATTGATCACTGAGTCAGAGAAACCTCTATGACTAAGCACTAAACGTTCAATTTCCATACCTTCAAATTTAGAGATTTGAGATCCTGATGGAAAAACGGCAACAAAAGGTCTGTCCGTAAAGGAAGTGACCAAGGTTGGCAACTAGACATCCAGAAAAGATCCGCATGCCAAAACCCGTGAGGCCATGCTGGTTCTATCAGAAACACAAGCAATTGTTCCATTATGATCTTGGAGATCACACTTGGAAGAAGAACTAGAGGTAGAAAAATATAAGCAAGTTGGTAAGACCATGGAACTGCTAACGCATCCACCATCTCCGCCTGAAGATTCCTGGACCTGGAAAGGTATCTAGGAAGTTTCTTGTTTAGACGGGAAGCCATCAGATCTAATTCTGGCAGAACCCACATCTGTATAATCTGAAAAAACACATCTGGATGGAGAGACCACTCCCCCGGATGCAAAGTCTGACGGCTGAGATAATCTGCTTCCCAATTGTCTTCACCTGGGATATGAATCGCAGAAATTAGACAAGATTTGGATTCCGCCCAAGAAAGTATCTGTGATACTTCACTTCTTTCATTGCTAAAGGACTGTGAGTCCCTCCCTGATGATTGACATATGCCACAGTTATGATATTGTCTGTCTGAAAGCGAATTAAAAGTTCTCTCTTTAATAGAGGCCAAGCCTGAAGATCCCTGAAAATAGCACAGAGTTCTAAGATATTGATTGGTAACCTCGCCTCTAGAGGATTCCAAACCCCTTGTGCTGTCAGAGACCCCCAGACAGCTCCCCAACCTGAAAGACTTGCATCTGTTGAGACTACAGTCCAGGAAGGACAAACAAAAGAGGCCCCTTGAATAATACGATGATGGACTAACTACCAAGTCAGAGAGAGTAGAATGCTGGGATTTAAGAATATCAATTGTGATATTTGAGTATAATCCCTGCACTATTGATTCAGCATGCAAAGCTGCAGAGGTCTCATATGAAAACGAGCAAAGGGGATTGCGTCCTATGCTGCAGTCATGAGACCTAAAACTCCCATGCACATAGCCACTGAAGGGAATGATCGAGACTGAAGGTTTTGACAGGCTGAAACCAACTTCATTCATCTCTTGTCTGTTTAAGACAGAGTCATGGACACTGAATCTATCTGGAAACCTAAAAAGGTGACCTTTTCTGAGGAATCAAGAAACTCTTTGGTAAATTTATCCTCCAACCATGTCTTTGAAGAAACAACACTAGTTGATTTGTCTAAATGAAAATATTGAGCCAGTACCAAGATATTGTCCAAATAAGGAAACCCCGCAATACCCTGCTCTCTGATTACAGATAAGAACCTTCAAAAAGATTCTTGGAGCTGTCGCTAGGCCAAATGGAAAAGCGACAAATTTGTAATGCTTGTCTAGAAAAGAGAATCTCAGAAACCGATAGTGATCTGGATGAATCGGAATGTGAAGATAGGCGTTCTGTAAGTCTATTGCGGACATGTAATGACCTTGCTGAACAAAAGGCAGAATAGTCCTTATAGTCACCATCTTGAAAGTTGGGACCCTTACAAAATCATTCAAAAACTTCAGATCCAGAACTGGTCTGAATGAATTCTCTTTCTTTGGGACAATTAATAGATTTGAATAAAAACTGTTCCTGAAGCGGAAACTGGTATAATCACCCCTGAAAGCTCCAGATCTGAAACACAGTTCTGAAAAGCCTGAGCTTTCACAGGATTTGTTGGAACATGAGAGAGAAAGAATCTTCTCACAGGAGGTCTTATTCTGAAACCTATTTGATACCCTTGAGAGACAATGCTCTGAATCCACTGATTCTGAACAGAATTTGCCCAAATGTTTTGAAATAATTTCAATCTGCCCCCCACCAGTTGAACTGGATTGAGGGCTGCACCTTCATTCAGTCTTGGGGGCTGACTTTGGCTTCTTATAAGGCTTGGATTTATTCCAACTTGAAGATGGCTTCCAATTGGAACCAGAATCCTTAAGGAAAGGAGTGGTTTTCTGTTCTCTTTTCTGACGAAAGGAACAAAACCGATTAGAAGCTTAAATTTACCCTTAGACTTTTTATTTTGGGGCAAAAAAAACTCCCTTCCCCCAGTGATAGTGGAAATAATAGAATCCAACTGAGAACCAAATAAATTATTACCCTGGAAAGATAGAGATAGTAATCTAGATTTAGATACCATGTCAGCATTCCATGATTTAAGCCATAAAGCTCTTCTAGCTAGAATAGCTAAAGACATAGATTTAACATCAATCTTGATGATATCAAAAATAGCATCACAGATAAAATGATTAGCATGTTGAAGCAAACGAATAATGCTAGACAAATCAGAATCTGTTTCCTGATGTGCTAAGCTATCCAACCAAAAAGTTGATGCAGCCGCAACATCAGCCATAGAAATGGCAGGTCTGAGAATATAGCCAGAATGTAAATAAGCTTTCCTTAGATTTAATCTTCCTATCTAAAGGATCCTTAAAAGAAGTACTATCTTCCATAGGAATAGTAGTACGTTTGGCAAGAGTAGAAATAGCCCCATCAACCTGAGGGATTTTTTCCCAAAACTCTAAATTAGCCACTGGTAAAGGATATAACTTCTTAAACCTATAAGAAGGATTAAAAGAAGCACCAGGCTTAGACCATTCCTTGGCAATCACATCAAAAACTGCATCTGGAACAGGAAAAACCTCAGGAGTAATCACAGGAGGCTTAAAAACAGAATTTAAACATTTACTGGTTTTGTTAACAAGAGGATCAGACTCTTTCAACAAAGACCGAATATATTCAATCTTAAAAAGATAAGAAGATTTATCAATGTCAATGTCTGAAGTAGGATCTTCTGAACCAGAGAGATCCTCTTCAGAGGAGGATATTTCAGTATGTTGTCAGTCATCACAAATTTCATCAGTTTTATGAGAAGTTTTAAAAGACTTTTTACGTTTATTAGAAGGTGGAATAGCAGACATAGGGGGGTAGTTATCAAGCCGTCAACCTCAAATACGCTGGAATTCCGCAGCGTATTTGTGGCGAGGCTGATACTCCTTAGTTATCAAAGGCTCGAGACCGGCAAAAGTAGAATTTTTTTACGTAAGCTTCGATCCGCCGCACTCAGTCCGACACAGATCGATTCTTACGTCACTCCAGATGTTCCGCACACAAGTGCGGCACATTCTCACTACTTTTGCTAGTTATAAAATGACTAGCAGGTACGCTTGGCACTTTTCCGGCCCAGCGTACCTGGTTTTCAATCCGCCGCCCCTGGAGGCGGCGGATCCCATAGGAATCAATGGGAGTCTGACCATAGCGAAAGTACAAGTTCGCTTCTGCCAGACATCCCATTGATTTCTATGGGAGCTGTCTGCACCTAACACCCTAACATGTACCCCGAGTCTAAATACCACTAATCTGTCCCCCCTACACCGCCGCAACTAAATACAGTTATTACCCCTAAACCGCCGCTCCCGGAGCCCACCGCAAGCTACTCTATACATATTAACCCCTAAACCGCCGCTCCCGGAGCCCACCGCAACTATAATAAGTGTATTAACCCCTAAACCGCCGCTCCCGGAGCCCACCGCAACTATAATAAGTGTATTAACCCCTAAACCACCGCTCCCTGAACCCGCCGCAACCTTAATTAAATGTATTAACCCCTATCCTGCCCCCCCTACACCGTCGCCACCTATAATAAATGTATAAACCCCTAATCTGCCCCCCCTACACCGTCGCCACCTATAATAAATTTATTAACCCGTATCCTGCCCCCCACTACGCCGCCACCACTGTAATAAAATTATTAACCCCTAAACCTAAGTCTAACCCTAACCTTAACGCCCCCTAACTTAAATATTAATTAAATAAATCTAAATAATATTTTTATTATTAACTAAATTAATCCTATTTAAAACTAAATACTTACCTGTAAAATAAACCCTAATATAGCTACAATATAAATAATAATTATATTCTAGTTATCTTAGGATTTATTTTTATTTTACAGGCAACTTTCAATTTATTTTAACTAGGTACAATAGCTATTAAATAGTTATTAACTATTTAATAGCTTACCTAGCTAAAATAAACTGAAATTTACCTGTAAAATAAATCCTAACCTAAGTTATAATTACACCTAACACTACACTATACTTTAATAAATTATTCCTATTTAAAACTAAATACCTGTAAAATAAACCCTAATATAGCTACAATATAAATAATAATTATATTGGAGCTATCTTATTATATTGGAGCTATTGGATTTATATTTATTTTACAGGTAACTTTGTATTTATTTTAGCTAGTTAGAATAGTTATTAAATAGTTATTAACTATTTAATAACTACCTAGCTAAAAGAAATACAAAATTACCTGTAAAATAAATCCTAACCTAAGTTACAATTTAACCTAATACTACACTATCATTAAATTAATTAAATAAACTACCTACAAATAACTACAATTAAATACAATTACATAAACTAACTAAAGTACAAAAAATAAAAAAGCTAAGTTTCAAAAAATAAAAAAATAAGTTACAAACATTTTACAAATATTACAACAATTTTAAGCTACGTACACCTAATCTAAGCCCCCTAATAAAATAACAAACCCCCCCAAAATAAAAAAATGCCCTACCCTATTCTACATTAAATAAAGTTCAAAGCTCTTTTACCTTACCAGCCCTTAAAAGGGCCTTTTGTGGGGGCATGCCCCAAAGTTCAGCTCTTTTGCCTGTAAAAAAAAAAAAAACAACCCCCCCCAACATTAAAACCCACCACCCACATACCCCTAATCTAACCCAAACCCCCCTTAAAATAACCTAACACTAATCCCCTGAAGATCATCCTACCTTTAGTTGTCTTCACTCAGCCGAGCCACCGATGGAACTGAAGAGGACATCCGGACCGGCAGAAGTTATCCTCCAAGGGGCGCTGAAGAAATCTTCCATCCGATGAAGTGATTCTCCAAGCGGCGCTGAAGAAATCTTCCATCTGGGCGAGGTCATCTTCCAAGAGGCGCTGAAGAAGTCTTCTATCCGGGCGAGGTCATCGTCGAAGCCGGGTCTTGAATGTTCATCCCGCCGACGCGGAACATCCTCCTTTCCCGACGAACTACCGACGAATGAAGGCTCCTTTAAGGGACGTCATCCAAGATGGCGTCCCTTCAATTCCGATTGGCTGATAGGATTCTATCAGCCAATCAGAATTAAGGTAGGAAAAATCTGATTGGCTGATGTAATCAGCCAATCAGATTCAAGTTCAATCCGATTGGCTGATCCAATCAACCAATCAGATTGAGCTCGCATTCTATTGGCTGTTCCGACTTCTTCAGCGCCTCTTGGAAGATGACCTCGCCCGGATGGAAGATTTTTTCAGCGCCGCTTGGAGAATCACTTCATCGGATGGAAGATTTCTTCAGCGCCCCTTGGAGGATAACTTTTGCCGGTCCGGATGTCCTCTTCAGTTCCATCGGTGGCTCGGCTTAGTGAAGACAACTAAAGGTAGGATGATCTTCAGGGGATTAGTGTTAGGTTATTTTAAGGGGGGTTTGGGTTAGATTAGGGGTATGTGGGTGGTGGGTTTTAATGTTGGGGGGGGTTGTATTTTTATTTTACAGGCAAAAGAGCTGAACTTTGGGGCATGCCCCCACAAAAGGCCCTTTTAAGGGCTGGTAAGGTAAAAGAGCTTAGAACTTTATTTAATGTAGAATAGGGAAGGGCATTTTTTTTTATTTTGGGGGGGTTTGTTATTTTATTAGGGGGCTTAGATTAGGTGTAAGTAGCTTAAAATTGTTGTAATATTTGTAAAATGTTTGTAACTTATTTTTTTATTTTTTATAACTTAGCTTTTTTTATTTTTTTGTACTTTAGTTAGTTTATGTAATTGTATTTAATTGTAGTTATTTGTAGGTAGTTTATTTAAGTAATTTAATGATTGTGTAGTATTAGGTTTAATTGTAACTTAGGTTAGGATTTATTTTACAGGTAATTTTGTATTTCTTTTAGCTAGGTAGTTATTAAATAGTTAATAACTATTTAATAACTATTCTAACTAGCTAAAATAAATACAAAGTTACCTGTAAAATAAATATAAATCCTAAGATAGCTCCAATATAATTATTATTTATATTGTAGCTATATTAGGGTTTATTTTACAGGTAAGTATTTAGTTTTAAATAGGAATAATTTATTAAAGTATAGTGTAGTGTTAGGTGTAATTGTAACTTAGGTTAGTTTTTATTTTACAGGTACATTTCTCTTTATTTTAGCTAGTTAAGCTATTAAATAGTTAATAACTATTTAATAGCTATTTTACCTAGTTAAAATAAATTGAAAGGTGCCTGTAAAATAAAAATAAATCCTAAAATAGCTAGAATATAATTATTATTTATATTGTATCTAGATTATGGTTTATGTTAAAGGTAAGTATTTAGTTTTAAATAGGATTAACTTAGTTAATAATAGAAATCTTATTTAGATTTATTTAATTAATATTTTAGTTAGGGGGGTGTTAGGGTTAGTGTTAGACTTAGGTTTAGGGGTTAATAATTTTATTACAGTGGCGACGGTGTAGTGGGGGGCAGGATAGGGGTTAATAAATTTATTATAGGTTGCGGGGGTCCGGGAGCGGCGGTTTAGGGGTTAAACTATTTATTTATTTGCGGCGAGGTGCGGGATCAGCAGGATAGGGGTTAATAACTTTATTATAGAGGGCGACAGTATAGGGGGGGCAGGATAGGGGTTACTAGGTATAATGTAGGTGGCAGCGGTGTCCGGTAGCGGCGGTTTAGGGGTTAATACATTTATAAGAGTTGAGGCGGGGTCTAGGAGCGGCGGTTTAGGGGTTAATACATTTATAAGACTTGCGGCGGGGTCTAGGAGCGGCGGTTTAGGGGTTAGTAACTTTATTTAGTTGCGGGGGGCTCCGGGGGCGCCGGTATAGGGGGTAGAACAGTGTAGTTTAGTGTGAGTGCTTAGTGACAGGCTAGCAAGAAAGCTGTCAAACAGCCGAAGAGCAGCGAGATCGGATGAGTGATAACTCTCACAGTCTGCTGCTCATCGCCCCGCGGCTTTTTGACAGCTTTTTTTGATAACTTAGGCGTATTTTTTCAGGTCCGCGGCGGCGAAGGTAGGCGAGCTTAGGCGGGCGTATTGGGCCGGCGAAATCAGGAAAGTAGACACGTTGATAACTACCCCCCAATGCCTTCTGTATTGCATCAGCAATATAATTTCAATATATCAACAGGGATATCATGTACATTAGATGTTGAGGGAACAACAGATGCTGTACTAGTACTAATAGAAACATTATCGGCATGCAAAAGCTTATCATGACAACTGTTACATAATATAGCCGGAGATATAATCTCAGCTTGCTTACAACAGATACACTTAGCTTTGGTAGAACTGTGTTCAGGCAGAATGGTTCCTACAGTAGCTACAGTAGCTTCTGAGACAGGATCAGACTGAGACATCTTGCAAAATGTAAAAGAAAAAATAAGTTATAACATTTAAACAAAATATCCAATTTCCTCATATAGCAGTTTCAGGAATGGGAAAAAAATGCATATGCTAAATAAGCAGAAAAGCAAACAGCATAGCCCTCTAAAATATAAAGAGAGAAGGGAGCATAAAGGAAGTGGGGTAATATAACCAAAAAAATATTTGGCACCAAATATGACGCACGATGCAAAGCAAAAAATTTGTGGCGCCAATCAACATCCAGAAATGACGCAACTCGTGTCATAACAAGCACAACTTTGAGCCAAACAACCTAACATCAAATAAAGACGCAGGAAATGATGAAACTTGCGATACTGTAGATGCAAATTTGTGCCAAAAAAAATTCCTGCCAAAAATGACGCAATAAATAACAGCATTTTGCGCCCTTGCGAGCCTAGATTTGCCCGCAAAATTTAAGGAAAAACAAGTCAAATTGGAAAAAAAGACTAAATCCCAGGTAAGAAAATATTAAAAAAATAACTTCCTTAAACATGATTCTCATACTGAAACACACATAGACCTGACTCATGGCAAATATAAGTAAATGCATATATTTAAAACTTTATATTAATACATAAAGCGCCAAACATAGATAAAAGTGTCTTAAATAATGATAAATACTTACCGAAGACACCCATTCACATATAGCAAACAGCCAAACCAGTACTGAAAACTATCAGCAAAGGTAATGGTATAAGAGTATATCGTCGATCTGAAAAGGGAGGTAGGAGATGAATCCCTACGACCGATAACAGAGAACCCTTGAAAATATTTCCCATGAGTGAAATCATAAAAATCAACAGGCAATACTTTCTTCACATCCCTCTGACAAACACTGTACTCTGAGAGGAATTAGGCTTCAGAATGCTTAGAAGCGCTTATCATAGAAGAAATTATCAAGCACAAACTTACTTCACCACCTCCATAGGAGGCAAAGTTTGTAAAACTGAAGTATGTGTGTGGTGAGAGGTGTATTTATAGGCATTTTGAGGTTTGGGAAACTTTGCCCCTCCTGGTAGGAATGTATATCCCATACGTCACTAGCTCATCGACTCTTGCCATTTACATGAAAGAAATCCTAATTATCAGTATCCACCACATTTTAATCCTAACATGTCAGGGCATGAATATTTTTGTAAACCTTTGTGGATGAGATTCCACCTCATCAATTGTCAGAAACTTAAGACTTGGCTGTACACATATAGGGCTAAATTACTACTAGAATGCAAATTTAACCGTTTATGGGAGCACGAGCTTGCGGCAGCAATTAGTGCTTATAAAATTAACCAGAGATCAGATCTTCAGTTAATTTTATAAATGTGCCCCAATTGCCCCCAAAATACAGTGGTGAGTATTTTATAAAAAAAAACATATAAATATATATATATATATATATATATATATATATAGATATATATATATATATATATATATATATATATATATAATTTTTATATTTTAATAAAATAACTGCACCAGGCAGTTTTGGGGGGCTAATGTTGGCGGGTGTGGGGTGTAAGAAAAAAAAAGACACTGAAAAGTGCTTTTACATTGCGGTCTACGGAAACTGGGTATTCCCAGTAAATATATATGTATATGCTTATATACATATATACAGTATTTATGTGTTAATATTTGTATATATACATGTTAACCATGTTAACACGTAAATATATATGTATATAAGCAAATACATATATATTTATAATATGCTGCCATCGCTGGGCAATTTACCCCCTTTGCTTTGGTTCTGTGCCGTGTTTGATGGCATTAGAACAAGTCTCCTATTGGAGCCTATGGAAGCACGCTCTCATGAGGGCAATGCTTCCCAGGAATGCGAATGCAAGCACACGTGCACATTGCTATCAACTCGTAATACCAGCGCACATAAGCGTGAGCTGGTATTACTCAGTGGAGCATAAATATCGCTTTCACAAAAGCCATATTTAGCTCTCCACTTGTAATCTGGCCCATAGTCTTTTGCCACATATTTTAATCTAATGATTTTTTCAGTTCTCCCTCACAACTTCTTGTGCATGAGGGTAATATATGGACAGCTTTAGATATTTGTATTTTGTGTGCTAAGGGAACGGTTCTTTTAAGTGGAATCTGAATAAAATGTTTTTTCAATCAGCTTTAGACTGACTGTAGCATACATTTTGAAGTAGGGCTTGCATGGGTGGACAGAGGAGCAATACAGCAGATTACTTCAGGGGTGTGAATAACCCAAGGGCTAGGAAGCCCTAGTGATGGATTGCTGGACACTACTAAAAATAATTTACTTTTGTTCATTGTCCCTTTAATATAAAAATGACACACAACCACAAGAAAAGATACTTCCTATGGGCAAGAGTCTTTATGAATTACACAAGCTGGGCCTAAGTGTAGATGAAAAAACCTGACCAGGACTCTAGAACACCATACATCAGCCTGACACTGGAGACTTTTAAGTCCCTATTTCTGAGCTCTGTACCTCTAAGACAGTCATATGTCCCTATTTGTAAAATTTCCCTTAAACACACCCACAAATGACACAGATACACACAAACTGCCCAGACACACCCCCTCAGCTCCCTGGTATGCCCTAAATCCCACCCACAATCCACCAGTGACCTTGTCCCCTTTATATATGACCCCACCAACAAAAAAACTGTGACAGCCCTCCTCAACCTCTCGAATCCCTAATATCTTGCGACAAATGTTGGGAGAAATGAGATATGCAAATATTTTAGAACTACAATCATTAACACCAACCATTTTGCAAGTATGTATACAAAGTGATTCGGTTGCAATTATTGTTTTTCTGCATTTCTAGTAATGTCTGTTGGTTTTGTGAGATATCATGTATTGGAAACCTCATGCAACAATATATGTTAATGGAAGGAACGCTCACTAATAAAAGTGTGCAAAATATAAGTACAGCAATGCTCAATGAATTTGAAAATGATCTCGACAACCTCAGAAATATTTATGAATCTAGGCCAATGTGTATGTTTATGACAGACTTGTGTATATATTGTGTGCAGATGTCTGTGGCTGTTTGTGTATCGCAGTTGTACAGTACCAACGTGTTTGGTAATGTGAGTCTTCAATATTAGATGCTTATACTAAACAGGTTTAGTTCTAATATCGCTGCTGCACTGCACCAGATGTATTATTAAAGGTACATGAAACCCAAACTTTTTTCTTTCACGATTCAGATAGAGAATACATTTTTTTAAAAGTTTCCAATTTACTTCTATTATCAAATTTGCTTTGTACTCATGTTATTCTTTGTTGAAAAGATATCTAGATAGGTAGCGTGCACAAGTCTGGAGCACTACAAAACAAGAAATAGTGCTGCCATCTAGTGCTCTTGCTAATGTATAACATTGCAGCAAAACTGCGGACATATAGTGCTGCAGACAAATGCACACTCCTGAACTTACCTTCCTGGTTTTCAATAAAGGATAAAAAGAAAACAAAGTAAATTGGAAAGTTGTTTAAATTTTATGCACTATCTGAACCAGGAAAGAAAAAAAAATTGAGTTTTATGTCCCTTTAATATTAAACATGATTGGTACAGTGCGATTGTGATGTTAGAACTTTGCCCGTTCAGTACAGTGTGAACTTAAAATGATTGTAAACTGCTTAAATCCTACTGATTTGAACAGCCAATATGATTTAAGTAGCTCTCATCTTATTGGCTGATTTGAAAATTTCAGCCAATAGGAATGCAAGGTAGCCCAATATAAAACGGGTACCTTTCATTCAATCTTCAGTATGCGGCAGACAATCGCATGAAGAGGACCCTCCACGCTGGATGTCTGCGTGGCTGCTGTTCTAGCTGCGCTCTGCGCTGCCTTTGCTCCGCACCACTGGTATGAAGAAAGAAGATCCAGCCCTGCGCTGGAATAAGATGGATCCGCCTGGAAGAAGACCTTCACCACTGGACTTCAGGAATAGTGAGTACCTTTGTTGGGGTTAGTGTTAGATTTTTTTTGTTTGTTTTTTGAGTGTTTTTTTTTTAGATTAGGGCTTTTTTTGTTTTTTAATGGGCACTAAAGAGCTGATTGTCCTTTTAAGGCCAATGCCAATACAAATGTTCCTTTAGGGGAAATGGGTATTTTAGGATTTTTTTGGTTTGGTTGTATTGTTAGGGGGACTTTGTCATTTTTTTGGGTAAATGCCCTACAAAAGGCCCTTTTAAGGGCCATTGGTATTTTAGTGTTAGATTAGCGGGTGTTTTTATTTTGGGGTGGCTTTTTTTGTTTTTATAGGAGTATTAGATTAGGCTTAATTTTTTTATTTTGGATAATTTCGTTTATTTTTTTAATCTTAGATTTTAAAAAATTTCGTAATTTTAGACTTTAATTTTTTGTAATTTTTTTTTAGTAGTAGTAGTATTAGTAGTGATTTTTAAATTTTGTAATTTAGGTTTTTTATTTTTGGTATATATTTTTTTTTTTAAATATTAATGTTAGGTTTATTAATAGTTTAAGCTAAGGTTTTATTTATTTCACAGGTAAGTTTTTTAAGTTAGGGGTACTTATTTTAAGTTAGGGGTGTGTTAGGTTTAGGGGTTAATAGTTTAATTAAGGTGGTCGCGATGTGGGTGTTTGGCTGTTTAGGGGTTAATAGGTTTTGTTTAGTATTTCCGATGTGGACGGTGGCAGATTAGGGGTTAATAGGTTTATTTAGGTGTTACCGATGCGGGTGGGCAGCTGATTAGGGGTTAATAACTTTATTTAGTGCTGGTGAAGTCGGGGGGGGCGGCGGATTAGGGGTATTTAGTCTAGGGGTTTATGTTAGGGTGTTAGATTTATACATAACTTTCTTGTCTCCATAGACATCAATGGGGATTGCATTATAGCGATCGCCATTCTGCAATTGTAGGTGTTAGTGTTTTTCTAACACTTTTTCTCCATTAACGTCTATGGGGGAAAACGTGCACGAGCATGTCATGTCAGGACTTCGCTTTTGTGTGGTATGGAGCTTAACGCACCATATCGCACAACACAAGAAGGTGTTTTTTGTAACTTGTAAAAGAAAGAGCGGTACAACTAAATTTTTAGCATTATTTACACACAGGGTTTAGCGCACAACTTGTAATCTAGGTGATTGATTGCAAACAATGCGCCGTTCCTCCGCCCGCATCTCATACTTGATTTTTCTCTTCAATGACAAATTTGGCTTCATCCAATCATTGCATGCCCCATTTGGCGTTCAGCTTGTGGGGCACGCAACGACCCTATATCACTCAGGTGCAACAGTTATTGCGCGACTCGTAATCTCGCCCTAAATGGGCTGGACTTTCTCTCCCACCTGTATATTAATTCCTGATGCTGCCTGGTTTTTTACAGCTGATACAACAGACAAAGCTGAGGTGAAAGAGCTATTTGTAAACAATTAAATGTGGTCCAGAAGGTAAAATGCATCACTGGAAGCAAAGTATAAAGGAAATCACGTTGATGCTCAATGTCCCTGTAAAACACCAGATAACAGTTATACCTGACTTTGGCTTAATTGGTTCTGTGTAGCTAGAGTGAAGCTAGAGTGGATTAAAAAGAGCAATTATTATCTTCATCTAGGACAAAATTTACACATCATTCGCCAACAAACTAAAGTATTTCCTTCTGTAAGTGCAAGAACCTTAATGAGGCACAACATATATTTTTCCAGAAAAGAAATAACAATAATATCTGAGAACTTCCAGAAGGCCTTGCAAGAAAATAAAGAAATGGCTTCCCAAATTATAGCGGAGCCCAACATAGCACAATTAGAATAAAATATTCAGACATGGGGGCCGATTTACCAAGCGGTCAATCTGCCCCAATGCAGCTGTTTCGCCGAAAACAGCAGTTAAGAAGCAGCAGTCTTAAGACTTCTTAACTGGTCCGCGCCTCTGAGGCGGCAAACAGCAATCATCCCGATCCTATACAATCGGGTTGATTGACACCCCCCTACTTGCGACCGATTGGCAGCAAATCTGCAGGGGGCAGCATTGCATAAGCAGTTCACCAGCGATGTAGGGTGGACATGATCCACTCAGCGGATCATGTCCGCCCGTTATATGATAAATCGGCCCCAATATGTGGTGTGGAAATGTATAGCCTATCTAATTATAGTATGTAACACTTCTTTTTATTAGTTACTATGGAAGTCTTTCATGAAGATAGAAGATGCTGTCTGGATGAAGACTTCTGCCCGCTTGGATAAAGACTTCTGCCACCTGGATGAGGATGGATTTCCGGTCTACGAAAACTGTAAGTGGATCGTCGGGGGTTATTGTTAGGTTTTTTTAAGGGTTTATTGGGTGGGTTTTATTTTTAGCTTAGGGTTTGGGCAATGTAAAAGAGCTAAATGCCCTTTTAAGGGCAATGCCTATCAAAAATCCCTTTTCAGGGCAATGGTTAGCTTAGGTTTATTTAGATAGAATTTTATTTGGGGGGTTTGGTTGTGTGGGTGGTGGGTTTTACTGTTGGGGGGTTGTTTGTATTTTTTTTTACAGGTAAAAGAGCTGATTTCTTTGGGGCAACGCCCCACAAAAGGTCCTTTTAAGGGCCATTGGTAGTTTAGTGTAGGCTAGGGTTTTTTTATTTTGGGGGGAATTTTATTTTGATAGGGCTATTAGATTAGGAGTAATTGGTTTTTATTTTTAATTATACTGGCCTAGATTTAGAGTTTGGCGACCAAAGGGGTGCGTTAGCTACGCATGCTTTTTTTCCCCCGCACCTTTTAAATACCGCTGGTATTTAGAGTTCACAGAATGGCTGGGTTTTCAGTGCGTTAGGCTCTAAAAAGGGAGCGTAGAGCATAATTTAATGCCACTGCAACTCTAGATACCAGCGGTGCTTACGGACGCGGCCAACTTCAAAAACGTGATCGTGCACGATTCCCCCATAGAAAACAATGGGGCCATTTGAGCTGAAAAAAAACCTAACACCTGTAAAAAAGCAGCGTTCAGCTCCTAACGCAGCCCCATTGTTTACTATGGGGAAACACTTCCTACGTCTGCACCTAACACCCTAACATGTACCCCGAGTCTAAACACCCCTAACCTTACACTTATTAACCCCTAATCTGCCGCCCCCGCTATCGCTGACACCTGCATATTTTTTTAACCCCTAATCTGCCGCTCCGTAAACCGCTGCTACCTACATTATCCCTATGTACCCCTAATCTGCTGCCCCTAACACCGCCGACCCCTATATTATATTTATTAACCCCTAATCTGCCCCCCTCAACGTCGCCTCCACCTGCCTACACTTATTAACCCCTAATCTGCAGAGCGGACCGCACGCTACTATAATAAAGTTATTAACCCCTAATCCGCCTCACTCCCGCCTCAATAACCCTATAATAAATAGTATTAACCCCTAATCTGCCCTCCCTAACATCGCCGACACCTAACTTCAATTATTAACCCCTAATCTGCCGACCGAATCTCGCCGCTACTGTAATAAATGGATTAACCCCTAAAGCTAAATCTAACCCTAATCTAACGAAATAAATTAACTCTTATTAAATAAATTATTCCTATTTAAAGCTAAATACTTACCTGTAAAATAAACCCTAATATAGCTACAATATAAATTATAATTATATTATAGCTATTTTAGGATTTATATTTATTTTACAGGTAACTTTGTATTTATTTTAACCAGGTACAATAGGTATTAAATAGTTAAGAACTATTTAATAGCTAAAATAGTTAAAATAATTACAAAATTACCTGTAAAATAAATCCTAACCTAAGTTACAATTAAACCTAACACTACACTATCAATAAATTAATTAAATAAAATACCTACAATTATCTACAATTAAACCTAACACTACACTATCAATAAATTAATTAAATACAATATCTACAAATAAATACAATTAAATAAACTAACTAAAGTACAAAAAATAAAAAAGAACTAAGTTACAAAAAATAAAAAAATATTTACAAACATTAGAAAAATATTACAACAATTTTAAACTAATTACACCTACTCTAAGCCCCCTAATAAAATAACAAAGCCCCCCAAAATAAAAAAATGCCCTACCCTATTCTAAATTAGAAAAGTTCAAAGCTCTTTTACCTTACCAGCCCTTAAAAGGACCTTTTGTGGGGCATGCCCCAAAGAATTCAGCTCTTTTGCCTGTAAAAAAAAACATACAATACCCCCCCCAACATTACAACCCACCGCACACATACCCCTAATCTAACCCAAACCCCCCTTAAATAAACCTAACACTAAGCCCCTGAAGATCTTCCTACCTTATCTTCACCTCGCCGGGTATCACCGATCGGTCCTGGCTCCGAAATCTTCATCCAACCCAAGCGGGGGCAGGCGATCCATAATCCTGCGGCTGAAGAAGTCCAGAAGAGGCTCCAAAGTCTTCATCCTATCCGGGAAGAAGAGGCGATCCAGACCGGCAACCATCTTGATCCAAGCGGCATCTTCTATCTTCATCCGATGAGGAACGGCTCCATCGTGAAGACCTCCAGCACGGATCAATCTTCTTCCTCCGATGTCCAACTGAAGAATGACGGTTCCTTTAAGGGACGTCATCCAAGAGGGCGTCCCTCGAATTCCGATTGGCTGATAGGATTCTATCAGCCAATCGGAATTAAGGTAGGAAAATTCTGATTGGCTGATGGAATCAGCCAATCAGAATCAAGTTCAATCCGATTGGCTGATTGAATCAGCCAATCGGATTGAGCTCGCATTCTATTGGCTGTTCCGATCAGCCAATAGAATGCGAGCTCAATCTGATTGGCTGATCGGATCAGCCAATCGGATTGAACTTGATTCTGATTGGCTGATTCCATCAGCCAATCAGAATTTTCCTACCTTAATTCCGATTGGCTGATAGAATCCTATCAGCCAATCGGAATTCGAGGGACGCCATCTTGGATGACGTCCCTTAAAGGAACCGTCATTCGTCGGGAAGTCGTCGGAAGAAGAAGATGGGTCCGCGGTGGAGGTCTTCTAGATGGAGCCGGTCCTCATCGGATGAAGATAGAAGATGCCGCTTGGAAGAAGATGGTTGCCGGTCCGGATCTACTCTTCTTCCCGGATAGGATGAAGACTTTGGACCCTCTTCTGGACTTCTTCAGCCATCGGATGATGGATGTCTAGCCTTGGCTTGGATGAAGATTTTGGAGCCTGGAACGATCGTGATACCTGGCATGGTGAAGACAAGGTAGGAAGATCTTCAGGGGCTTAGTGTTAGGTTTATTTAAGGGGGGTTTGGGTTAGATTAGGGGTATGTGGGTGGTGGGTTGTAATGTTGGGGGGGGTATTGTATGTTTTTTTTTTACAGGCAAAAGAGCTGAATTCTTTGGGGCATGCCCCGCAAATGGCCCTTTTCAGGGCTGGTAAGGTAAAAGAGCTTTGAACTTTTGTAATTTAGAATAGGGTAGGGCATTTTTTTTTATTTTGGGGGTCTTTGTTATTTTATTAGGGGGCTTAGAGTAGGTGTAATTAGTTTAAAATTGTATTTTTTTCTAATGTTTGTAAATATTTTTTTATTTTTTGTAACTTAGTTCTTTTTTATTTTTTGTACTTTAGTTAGTTTATTTAATTGTATTTATTTGTAGGAATTGTATTTAATTTATTTATTGATAGTGTAGTGTTAGGTTTAATTGTAGATAATTGTAGGTAGTTTATTTAATTTATTTATTGATAGTGTAGTGTTAGGTTTAATTGTAACTTAGGTTAGGATTTATTTTACAGGTAATTGTGTAATTATTTTAACTAGGTAGCTATTAAATAGTTATTAACTATTTAATAGCTATGGTACCTGGTTAAAATAATTACAAAGTTGCCTGTAAAATAAATATTAATCCTAAAATAGCTAAGATATAATTATAATTTATATTGTAGCTATATTATGATTTATTTTACAGGTAAGTATTTAGATTTAAATAGGAATAATTTATTCAATAAGACTTAATTTATTTCGTTAGATAAAAATTATATTTAACTTAGGGGGGTGTAAGTGTTAGGGTTAGAATTAGCTTAAGGGGTTAAACAATTTATTAGAGCAGCGGTGAGCTCCGATCGGCAGATTAGGGGTTAATACTTGAAGTTAGCTGTCGGCGATGTTAAGGCGGGCAGATTAGGGGTTAATACTATTTATTATAGGGTTATTGAGGCGGGAGTGAGGCGGATTAGGGGTTAATACATTTATTATACTAGCGGTGAGCTCCGGTCGGCAGATTAGGGGTTAATAATTGTAGGTTGCTGGCGGCGACGTTGTGGGGGGCAGATAAGGGGTTAATAAATATAATATAGGGGTCGGCGGTGTTAGGGGCAGCAGATTAGGGGTACATAGGGATAACGTAGTTGGCGGCGGTATACGGAGCGGCAGATTAGGGGTTAAAATTTTTAAATATAGTGGCGGCGATGTGGGGGGACCTCGGTTTAGGGGTACATAGGTAGTTTATGGGTGTTAGTGTACTTTAGAGCACAGTAGTTAAGAGCTTTATGAACAGGCGTTAGCCCAGAAAGCTCTTAACTACTGACTTTTTTCTGCGGCTGGAGTTTTGTCGTTAGAGTTCACGCTCACGCTCACTTCAGCCACGACTCTAAATACCAGCGTTAGAAAGATCCCATTGAAAAGATAGGATACGCAATTGACGTAAGGGGATCTGCGGTATGGAAAAGTCGCGGCTGGAAAGTGAGCGTTAGACCCTTTAATGACTGGCTCCAAATACCAGAGGGCGGTAAAAACCAGCGTTAGGAGTCTCTAACGCTGGTTTTGACGGCTACCGCCCAACTCTAAATCTAGGCCACAGTTTTTTATTTTGTGTAATTTAGTGTTTATTTTTTTTTGTAATGTAGATAATTGTATTTTATTAATTTAATTTAATTTATTTTATTATATTTTAATGTTATGTTTTAGTGTAAGGCAGGTTAGGTTTTATTTTACAGGTAAATTTGTATTTATTTTAGCTAGGTAGTTAGTAAATAGTTAATAACTATTTAATAACTATTCTACCTAGTTAAAATAAATACAAACTTGCCTGTAAAATAAAAATAAAACCTAAGCTAGCTACAATGTAACTATTAGTTATATTGTAGCTAGCTTAGGGTTTATTTTAGAGGTAAGTATTTAGTTTTAAATAGGAATTATTTAGGTAATGATAGGAATTTTTATTTATATTTATTTTAATTATATTGAAGTTAGTAGGTGTTAGGGTTAGGGTTAGACTTAGTTTAGGGGTTAATAAATTTAGTATAGTGGCGGCGACGTTGGGGGTGGCAGATTAGGGTTTAATAAATGTAGGTAGGTGGCGGCGATGTTAGGGGCGGCAGATTAAGGGTTAATAATATTTAACTAGTGTTTGCGATGCAGGAGTGCGGCGGTTTAGGGGTTAATATGTTTATTCTAGTGGCGGCGATGTCCGGAGCGGCAAATTAGGGGTTAATAAGTATAATGTAGGTGTTGGTGATGTCAGGGGCGGCAGATTAGGGGTTAATAATATTTAACTAATGTTTGCGATGCAGGAGTGCGGCGGTTTAGGGGTTAATATGTTTATTCTAGTGGTGGCGATGTCTGGAGCGGCAGATTAGGGGTTAATAATTTTATTTTAGTGTTTGTGATGCGGGAGGGCCTCGGTTTAGGGGTTTATAGGTAGTTTATGGGTGTTAGGGTACTTTTTAGCACTTTAGTTATGAGTTTTATGCTACAACTTTGTAGTGTAAAACTCATATCTACTGACTTTAGAATGCGTTACGAATCTTGCGGGATAGGCTGTACCGCTCACTTTTTTGCCTCCAAAAAAAGCTTGTAATATCGGCGCTATGGAAGTCCCATTGAAAAAAGACTTTACGAAAATTGCGTAAGTTAATTTGCAGTGCGGCCAAAAAAGTGTGCGGGACAGCTGTACCTACAAGACTCGTAATAGCAGCGGTAGTGAAAAAGCAGCGTTCTGAGCCATAACACTGCTGTTTTACTCATAACGCAAAACTCGTAATCTAGCCGTAAGATAGCTACAATATAACTATTAGTTATGTTGTAGCTAGCTTAGGGTTTTTTTTACAGGTAAGTTTGTATTTAGTTTTAAATAGGAATTATTTAGGTAATAATTGTAAGTTTTATTTAGATTTATTTTAATTATATTTAAGTTAGGGGGTGTAAGGGTTACACTTAGGCTTAGGGTTACGTTAGGGTTATGCTTAGGGTTAGGGTTATGTTAGGGTTAGGTTTAGGGGTTAATATATTTATTTAGTGTTAGTGATGTTGGAGGCTAGAGGTTTAGGGGTTAATGACTTTAGTATAGTGGCAGCGACATTGGGGGTGGCAGATTAGGGGTTAATAACTGTAATGTAGGTGGCGGTGATGTTAAGGGCGGCAGATTAGGGGTTAATAACTGTATGTAGGTGGCGGCAATATCGGGAGCGACAGATTAGGGGTTAATAGTTTTATTTAAGTGGTGGCAATGTTAAGGGCAGCAGATTAGGGGTTAATAACATTATGAAGGTTGCGGCGATGTCAGGGGCAGCAGATTAGGGGTGTTTAGACGTGGGTTTTATGTTAGGATGTTAGGTTTAAACGTAATTTTTCGTCCCCATAGACATCAATGGGGCTGCGTAATGGAGCTTTTGTTTCCACGATTGCAGGTGTTAGGCTTTTTTTTTGTCGGCTCTCCCCATTGATGTCTATGGGGAAATCTTGCATGAGTACGTCAAAACACTGCTTGTATTTATATATCGCCCGCGCAAGCCGGGTTTTTTTCAAACCTGTAATAGCAGCGCTATAGGGAGGTGAAATAACGCCGCTTTTGTGGCGGTCGTTAATTTCCCTATAGCGCTCAAAACTAGTAATCTAGCTGTATGAGATTTACAGTCCTCTTTTTTTGTAGCATAAATGCCATATATAGCAGTACACTATAGCTAATAAGCAGTTGCACTCACAGTCTCCATAAAAAAATAGACATCACTAAATTCTGCTTATGGGTACCAGAAATTTAAGAATGCTAAATTTTATAGCATTTAAAGGGATATGAAACCCAAACAATTTATTTAATTATTCAGATAAAGCATTTTAAACAACTTTCTAATTTACTTCTATTATGAATTAGTCTTTGTTTTCTTGGTATCTTTTGTTGAAAAGCAGGGATGTATGCTTGGGAGCCAGTAACGCAATCCTCATTGATGTCTGTGAGAAACACCCTAACACAACCCCCTAGTCTAAATACCCCTAATCCGCTGCCCCCGACATTGCAGACACTAAATAAAGTTATTGACCCCTAAAACGCCGCCCCCATCGCTAACACCTAAATAAACCTCTAGTCTAAATACCCCTAAACCGCCGGCCCCCCATCGCTAACACCTAAATAAACCTATTAACCCCTAAATCGCCGGCCCTCTACATCGCTACTATTAGAATAAAACTATTAACCCCTAAACCGCCAGCCCCCCCACATCGCTACTACTATAATAACACTATTGACCCCTAAACCGCCGGCCCCCCACATCGCTACTACTATAAAAAAACTATTAACCCCAAAACCGCCGGACCCCCACATCGGTACTACTATAACAAAACTATTAACCCCTAAATCGTCGGCACCCTACATCGCTACTACTATAATAAAACTCTTAACCCCTAAACCACGCCCCCCACACATCGCTAACACCTAAATAAACCTATTAACCCCTAAACCGCCGCCTCCACATTGCTTCTACTATAATAAAACTATTAACCCCTACACCGCCAGCCCCCCAGATTGCTACGACTATAATAAAACTATTAACCCCTACACTGCTGGCGCCCCACATCGCTACTACTATAATAAAACTATTAACCCCTAAACCGCCGCCCCCCCACATCGCAACACACTAAATTAAACTATTAACCCCTAAACCTAACTATCCCCTATACTGTAAATTAAATTTACAATATAACTATCTTATAATAAATAAAAACTTTACCTGTGAAATAAAATAAAATTAAGATTAAACTATAAATAAACCTAACATAACAATTTTAAGAAAATAAAATAAACTAAAAATAAAGTTACAAAATTTAAAAAACCTAACACTACAAAAAAAAAAATCCAACATTATAAAAAAAAAAAACACTTAAATTACGAAAAATAAAAAAACACTAAAGATGACAAAAACTAATAAACATACGCCTAGATCACGAGTTTGGCGTTAGCCTTAAAAAGCAGCGTTGAGAGCTCCCAATGCTGCTTTTCAACGCCCGCTGGTATTACGAGTGTGACAGGGACAGGTGTACTGCTCACTTTTCTTCCACGACTCGAGGCTATCGCAAATCCCCTTACGTCAATTGCGTATCCTATCTTTTCCATGGGATTTTCCTAATGCCGGTATTACGAGTCTTGGAAGAAGTGAGCGGTACAGCCTCTCCTGTCAAGACTCCTACCGCATATAAAAGTCAGTAGTTAACAGTTTTATGGGCTAACGCCGGAACATAAAGCTCTTAACTAAAGTGCTAAAAAGTACACTAAAACCCATAAACTACCTATTAACCCCTAAACCGAGGCCCCCCCCCACATTGCAAACACTAAAATACATTTTTTTAACCCCTAATCTGCCTACCAGACATCGCCGCCACCTACATTATACCTATGAACCCCTAATCTGCTGCCCCTAACATCGCTGACACCTACATTATATTTATTAACCCCTAATCTGCCGCCCCGAACGTCGCCACCACCTACCTACAATTATTAACCCCTAATCTGCCGACTGGACATTGCCGCCACTTTAATAAATGTATTAACCCCTAAACTGCCGCACTCCCGCCTCACAAACACTAGTTAAATTTTATTAACCCCTAATCTGCCCCCCCAATGTCGCCGACACCTACCTACATTAATTAAACCCTAATCTTCCGACCCCAACGTCGCCGCTACTATAATAAATTTATTAACCCCTAAACCTAAGTCTAACCCTAACACCCCCTAATTTAAATATAATTAAATAAATTAATCCTATTTAAAACTAAATGCTTACCGATAAAATAAACCCTAAGATAGCTACAATATAACTAATAGTTACATTGTAGCTAGCTTAGGATTTATATTTCTTTTACAGGCAACTTTGTATTTATTTTAACTAGGTACAATAGTTATTAAATAGTTATTAACTATTTAATAACTACCTAGCTAAAATAAGTACATATTTACCTGTAAAATAAATCCTAACCTAAATTACAATTACACCTAACACTACACTATCATTAAAATAATTACCTAAACTACCTACAATTAATTACAATTAAATGAAATCAACTAAATTACGGAAAAAAACACTAAATTACAGAAAATAAAAAACAATTACAAGAATTTTAAACTAATTACACCTAATCTAATCCCCTTAATAAAATAAAAAGCCCTCAAAAATAATAAAATTTCCCTACCCTATACTAAATTACAAATAGCCCTTAAAAGGGCCTTTTTTGCGGGGCATTGCCCCAAAGTAATCAGCTGTTTTACCTGTAAAAAAAAGAATACAATACCCCCTCAACATTACAACCCACCACCCACACACCCCTACTCTAAAACCCACCCAATCCCCCCTTAAAAAAACAGTAACCCCCTGAAGATCACCCTACCTTGAGCCGTCTTCACCCAGCCGGGCACAAGTGGTCCTCCAGAGGGTCTGAAGTCTTCATCCGATCGGGCAGAAGAGGTCCTCCAGACGGCAGAAGGCTTCATCCAGGCTGCATCTTCTATCTTCATCCTTCCGGAGCGGAGCGGGTCCATCTTCAATCCAGCCAACGCGGAGCCATCCTCTTCAAACGAAGTCCTAACAAAGAATGAAGGTACCTTTAACCTTCACCGCTCTGCTCCGGAAGGATGAAGAATAGAAGATGCAGCCTGGATGAAGCCTTCTGCCGTCTGGAGGACCTCTTCTGCCCCGATCGGATGAAGACTTTGGACCCTCTGGAGGACCACTTGTGCCCGGCTGGGTGAAGACGGCTCAAGGTAGGGTGATCTTCAGGGGGTTAGTGTTAGTTTTTTTTAAGGGGGGATTGAATGGGTTTTAGAGTAGGGGTGTGTGGGTGGTGGGTTGTAATGTTGGGGGGGTATTGTATTCTTTTTTTTTACAGGTAAAAGAGCGGATTACTTTGGGGCAATACCCTGCAAAAGGCCCTTTTAAGGGCTATTTGTAATTTAGTAAAGGGTAGGGAAATTTTATTATTTTGGGGGGCTTTTTTATTTTATTAGGGGGATTAGATTAGGTGTAATTAGTTTAAAATTCTTGTAATTCTTTTTTTATTTCCTGTAGTTTAGTGTGTGTTTTTTCTGTAATTTAGTTTATTTAATTTATTTGTAATTAATTGTAGGTAGTTTAGGTAATTAGTTTAATGATAGTGTAGTGTTAGGTGTAATTGTAACTTAGGTTAGGATTTATTTTACAGGTAACTTTGTACTTATTTTAGCTAGGTAGTTATTAAATAGTTAATAACTATTTAATAACTATTCTACCTAGTTAAAATAAATACAAAGTTGCCTGTAAAATAAATATAAATCCTAAGCTAGCTACAATGTAACTATTAGTTATATTGTAGGTAGCTTATGGTTTATTTTATCGGTAAGTATTTAGTTTTAAATACAATTAATTTATTTAATTATCTTAAATTAAATTCCTTTAATTTAAATTATATTTAAGTTAGGGGGGGTTAGGGTTAGACTTAGGTTTAGGGGTTAATAAATGTATTATAGTGGCGGAGACGTTGGCAGCGGCAGATTAGGGGTTAATAAATTTAATATAGTTGTGGCGACGTTGGGGGGGCAGATTAGGGGTTAATAACTATAATGTAGGTGTCGGCGATGTGGGAGGCAGCAGATTAGGGGTTTATAAGTATAATGTAGGTGGCGACGGTGTCTGGAGCGGCAGATTAGGGGTTAATAATATAATGCAGGTGGCGACGATGTCGGGGGCGGCAGATTAGGGGTTAATAAGTGTAAGATTAGGGGTGTTTAGACTCAGGGTTCATGTTAGGGTGTTAGGTGCAGACATAGCTTTTATTTTCCCATAGGAAACAATGGGGCTGCGTTAGGAGCTGAACGCTGCTTTTTTGCAGGTGTTAGGTTTTTTTCTCAGCCAGCTCAGCCCCATTGTTTCCTATGGGGAAATCGTGCACGAGTATGTTTAGGCAACTTACCGCTGACTTAAGCAACGCTGGTATCGAGGTGAGATGTGGAGCTAAATTTTGCTCAACGCTCACTTTTCTGAGGCTAACGCCGGCTTAAAGAAAACTCGTAATACCAGCGTTGGCTTAAGGGAGCGGTAAGAAAAAAAGGAGCGTTAGCACCGCACAGCCTTACCGACAAAACTCGTGATCTAGTCATAAGTTATCCAAAATAATAAAAACGGTCTTCAGAGACGTTGATCCTCCTCTTCATGCGATCGTCCGCTGCACACTGAAGCTTGAATGCAAGCTTCAATATAAAAGGGGTACCTTGCATTCAAGCTTGAGTGTGTGGCAGACGTTTGCATGAAGAGGATCCACGTAGCTGAAGACCGTCTTTAGTTTAGTATTAGCGATGTGGGAGGGGGCGGTTTAGGGGTTAATAGGTTTATTATAGTAGTAGCGATGAGGGGGCCGGGAGTTTAGGGGTTAATAAGTTTATTAAAGTAGTAGTGATGTGAGTGGGTGGCGGTTTAGGGGTTAATTGGTTTATTATAGTATTTGTGATGCAGGGATGGTGGTTTAGGGGTTAATACTTTATTTTAGTGTTGGAGATGTGGGCGGCGGTTTAGAGGTTAATATGTTTATTATAGCATTTGCGATGCGGTGGGATGGCGGTTTAGCGGTTAATACTTTATTTTAGTGTTGGCGAGTTGGGGGACCAGCAGTTTAGGGATTAATATGTTTATTATAGTATTTGCGATGCAAGGGTGGCAGTTTAAACTTTAGAGGTTAATAGGTAGTTTATGGGTGTTAGTGTACTTTGTAACATTTTTGTTATGAGTTTGTGAAACTTTTTTGTTTCGTAAAAATCCATAACTACTGGTCTCAGATAGCAGAATGGATCACGGCGGTATAGGCTATAATGCTAGTGTTATAACCGCATCAAACAACCTGTAATACAGGCGCAATGAAATTCCTGCACTCAAAAGCCATTTTTCAAGTGAGGAAAGGAGAGTTGCATAAAGGCTTAAATGCTAGCGGTATATCTGTACTGCCGTGACTTGTAATACGGGAAACCTGTATATTCCGCGTGCAATGGCCAATTTTTCAGCGGTATAGCCATCTGCAAGAGCACTAGAGGGCAGCACTATTTCCTGTCATTTAGTGCTCCAGTTGCCTGCCATACGGCTAGATTTAGAGTTTTGTCGGTAAGGACCCGCGTAGCTAACGCCGGCTTTTTTCTGGCCGCACCATAAAAATAACTCTGGTATTGAGAGTCCACATAAAGGCTGCGTTAGGCTCCAAAAAAGGAGCGTAGAGCATATTTAACGCAGCTTCAACTCTCGATACCAGAGTTGCTTACGGACGCGGCCAGCCTAAAAAACGTGCTTGTGCACGATTCCCCCATAGGAAACAATGGGGCTGTTTGAGCTGAAAAAAAACCTAACACCTGCAAAAAAGCCGCGTTCAGCTCCTAACGCAGCCCCATTGTTTGCTATGCGGAAACACTTCCTACGTCTGCACCTAACACTCTAACATGAACCCCGAGTCTAAACACCCCTAACCTTACACTTATTAACCCCTAATCTGCCACCCCCGCTATCGCTTACCCCTGCATATTATTATTAACCCCTAATCTGCCGCTCTGTACACCGCCGCTACTTACATTATCCCTATGTACCCCTAATCTGCTGCCCTAACATCGCCGACCCCTATATTATATTTATAAACCCCTAATCTGCACCCCACAACGTCGCCTACACCTGCCTACACTTATTAACCCCTAATCTGCCGACCGGACCGCACCGCTATCATAATAAAGTTATTAACCCCTAATCCGCCTCACTAACCCTATAATAAATAGTATTAACCTCTAATCTGCCCTCCCTAACATCGCAGACACCTAACTTCAATTATTAACCCCTAATCTGCCGACTGGAGCTCACCGCTATTCTAATAAATGTATTAACCCCTAAAGCTAAGTCTAACCCTAACACTAACAAGTTAAATATAATTTACATCTAACGAAATTAATTATCTCTTATTAAATAAATTATTCCTATTTAAAGCTAAATACTTACCTGTAAAATAAATCCTAATATAGCTACAATATAAATTATAATTATTTTATAGCTATTTTAGGATTAATATTGATTTTACAGGTAACTTTGTAATTATTTTAACCAGGTACAATAGCTATTAAATAGTTAATAACTATTTAATAGTTACCTAGTTAAAATAATAACAAAATTACCTGTAAAATAAATCCTAACCTAAGTTACAATTAAACCTAACACTACACTATCATTAAATTAATTAAATAAAATATCTACAATTACCTACAATTAAACCTAACACTACACTATCAATACATTCATTAAATACAATATCTACAATTAACTACAATGAAATAAACTAACTAAAGTACAAAAAATAAAACTAAAGCTACTCTAAGCCCCCTAATAAAATAACAAAGCCCCCCAAAATAAAAAATGCCCTACCCTATTCTAAATTACTAAAGTTCAAAGCTCTTTCACCTTACCAGCCCTGAACAGGGCCCTTTGCGGGGCATGCCCCAAGAAGTTCAGCTCTTTTGCCTGTAAAAAAAAAACATACAATACCCCCCCCCAACATTACAACCCACCACCCACATACCCCTAATCTAACCCAAACCCCCCTTAAATAAACCTAACACTAAGCCCCTGAAGATCTCCCTACCTTGAGTCGTCTTCACCCAGCCGAGCCAAATTCTTCATCCAAGCGGAGCAAGAAGAGGTCCTCCATCCGGTAGAAGTCTTCATCCAAGCGGGGCAGAAGAGGTCTTCCATCCAATTGAAGTCTTCATCCAAGAGGCATCTTCTATCGTCATCCATCCGGAGTGGAGCGGCAGCATCCTGAAGACCTCCGACGCGGAACATCCATCCTGGCCGACGACTGAACGACGAATGACGGTTCCTTTAAATTACGTCATCCAAGATGGCGTCCCTCGATTTCCGATTGGCTGATAGGATTCTATCAGCCAATTGGAATTAAGGTAGGAATATTCTGATTGGCTGATGGAATCAGCCAATCAGAATCAAGTTCAATCCGATTGGCTGATCCAATCAGCCAATCAGATTGAGCTCGCATTCTATTGGCTGATCGGAACAGCCAATAGAATGCGAGCTCAATCTGATTGGCTGATTGGATCAGCCAATCGGATTGAACTTGATTCTGATTGGCTGATTCCATCAGCCAATCAGAATATTCCTACCTTAATTCTGATTGGTTGATAGAATCCTATCAGCCAATCGGAATTCGAGGGACGCCATCTTGGATGACGTCATTTAAAGGAACCGTCATTCGTCGTTCAGTCGTCGGCCAGGATGGATGTTCCGCGTCGGAGGTCTTCAGGATGCTGCCGCTCCGCTCCAGATGGATGACGATAGAAGATGTCTCTTGGATGAAGACTTCAATCGGATGGAAGACCTCTTCTGCCCCGCTTGGATGAAGACTTCTACCGGATGGAGGACCTCTTCTTGCTCCGCTTGGATGAAGAATTTGGCTCGGCTGGGTGAAGACGACTCAAGGTAGGGAGATCTTCAGGGGCTTAGTGTTAGGTTTATTTAAGGGGGGTTTGGGTTAGATTAGAGGTATGTGGGTGGTGGGTTGTAATGTTGGGGGGGGTATTGTATGTTTTTTTTTACAGGCAAAAGAGCTGAACTTCTTGGGGCATGCCTCGCAAAGGGCCCTGTTCAGGGCTGGTAAGGTAAAAGAGCTTTGAACTTTAGTAATTTAGAATAGGGTAGGGCATTTTTTTATTTTGGGGGGCTTTGTTATTTTATTAGGGGGCTTAGAGTAGGTGTAATTAGTTTAAAATTGTTGTAATATTTTTCTTATGTTTGTAAATATTTTTTTATTTTTTGTAACTTAGTTCTTTTTTATTTTTTGTACTTTAGTTAGTTTATTTCATTGTAGTTATTTGTAGGTATTGTATTTAATTTATTTATTGATAGTGTAGTGTTAGGTTTAATTGTAGGTAATTGTAGGTATTTTATTTAATTAATTTATTGATAGTGTAGTGTTAGGTTTAATTGTAACTTAGGTTATGATTTATTTTACAGGTAAATTTGTAATTATTTTAACTATTTTAGCTATTAAATAGTTCTTAACTATTTAATAGCTATTGTACCTGGTTAAAATAAATACAAAGTTACCTGTAAAATAAATATTAATCCTAAAATAGCTATAATATAATTATAATTTATGTTGTAGCTATATTAGGATTTATTTTACAGGTAAGTATTTAGCTTTAAATAGGAATAATTTATTTAATAAGAGTTAATTAATTTCGTTAGATTAAAATTATATTTAATTTAGGGGGGGTGTTAGTGTTAGGGTTAGACTTAGCTTTAGGGTTTAATACATTTATTAGAATAGCGGCGAGATTCGGTCGGCAGATTAGGGGTTAATAATTGAAGTTAGGTGTCGGCGATGTTAGGGAGGGCAGGTTAGGGGTTAATAAATATAATATAGGGGTCGGCGGTGTTAGGGGCAGCAGATTAGGGGTACATAGCTATAATGTAGCTGGCGGCTCTTTGCGGTCGGCAGATTAGGGGTTAATTATTGTAGGTAGGTGGCGGCAACGTTGTGGGGGGCAGGTTAGGGGTTAATAAATATAATATAGGGGTCGGCGATGTTAGGGCAGCAGATTAGGGGTACATAGGGATAATGTAGCTGGCGGCGGCGTGCGGACGGCAGATTAGGGGTTAATAAGTGTAGGTAGCTGGCGGCGACGTTGTGGGGGGCAGATTAGGGGTTAATAAATATAATATAGGGGTCGGCGGTGTTAGGGGCAGCAGATTAGGGGTACATAAGGATAACGTAGGTGGCGGTCGGCAGATTAGGGGTTAAATTTTTTTTATCGAGTTGCGGCGATGTGGGGGGACCTCGGTTTAGGGGTACATAGGTAGTTTATGGGTGTTAGTGTACTTTAGAGTACAGTAGTTAAGAGCTTTATGAACCGGCGTTAGCCCAGAAAGCTCTTATCTACTGACTTTTTTCTGCGGCTGGAGTTTTGTCGTTAGATTTCTAACGCTCACTTCAGACACGACTCTAAATACCGGAGTTAGAAAAATCCCATTGAAAAGATAGGATACACAATTTACGTAAGGGGATCTGCGGTATGGAAAAGTCGCGGCTGAAAAGTGAGCGATAGACCCTTTTTTGAGTGACTCCAAATACCGGAGGTAGCCTAAAACCAGCGTTAGGAGCCTCTAACGCTGGTTTTCACGGCTACCGCCAAACTCCAAATCTAGGCCTAGGTATCTCTTCAACACAGAATATCATGGGAACAAAGCAAGTTTTATAATAAAAGTAAATTAGAAACGTTTTTTTAAAATGGTAATCTCTACCCTTTAACTATGACTACAGCATTTCACTAAGCATGATAATAAATGTAATATTATTTACATGTCAATCATAATAGTACAAAATGTAAACTCAGTAAACCTATCTGCAAAACAAACATATAAACGTCATTTGAATATATGCAATTACAGCAATGCATAAACAATTACATTATGAATCAACAGATCATTTGCACCTTGATAAAAACATTCAAATGGGCTAAATAGCAGTTTACAAGTTACCAATTCTATTTGTTATTCACTGTCTAGCTTGTGTGCTTCATTTGAGTTGAGTATTCCCAGACTGTTCAGCAGATGGCAGAATTTCCTCATTAATAAGTAATGCAGACCATAAATCCCAATGCCTTGATTTTTACAGTAAGCTTTTATTATTGTGTACTGCATTTTCAATCTCTTCTATTTAATCCAACAAATAATGATAAAGGTGATTCATTTAATCATTATATGTAATGATATAGTTTAACAATAATGCTTATTTCTGATTTTTTTTCCCAGGTAGTTTAGAAATTTTATTTTCTATACAAGTTGCATATTTTTTGTTGTCGGCCTGGCTACAAGACAATTAGTTCCACATCCATGCTCTATAAATGGCCCTTAGATTAAGTGATATAGCGCTTTCACAATGTTATATACTAAACTATAATTGTAATTGTAGTACATTATCTTTTACAACTAAACAACTAGCACAACACCATTTCAGTTTTTAATATAAACCTTCTTGCAGTATATTATCAAAATGCTTCTAGTAAAAGGGATTTTTGTTTCAGCAATACATATATTGCATGTGTCCTGTGCACTCATACTCAGTGAGCTGGATTAGTAACAAATCAGTTTACCCCATACAAGCCACTAATGACTCCCTGAGCAGGAATGTGAGTGCACAGGGTGCTTGTAGTAAATATACTATGTACATATTCACCTGAATTTATTTAATAGGAGCATTTTTGCTAATAAAACTATACTGGGAAAAATGCTTCTAATCAAAAATGAAATACACTCATGCACATTTCAGTTTCGATTGTTATGTTCATTTAATTGTAGGTTCTTGTGTTGCTCAGAAAACCTAAAATGACTTAAATAACTTAAAGGGACATTAAATTCATAATTAAATATTTGTGATTCAGACAGAGAATGCAATTTAAAAAAATGTTCCAGTTTACTTCTATTATTAAAGTTTGTCCTTTTGTTGAAGATCATAATCTTATATGGCTCAGGCACATGCACGTCTTGAGTATGATATGGCAGCCGAGTGTGTAGTCATGTATATTCCAAACACTGCTGCCATATGGTACTCAAGATGTGCACACTCCTTAGCCTGCCTAGTTATGCTCCTTAACCCTTAAATTGCTCACCCATTTCCACCCAGTGCTGAGCTTGTGCCTATATTATTGAACTCACAGTCACAAATGCGCAATCCCATTTAGAAGTTTAATGTAGGCACAAGCACTATAAAATGCACCGTAGAGTCACAAATGCGTAGTCTTGTTTGAACATTTTCTATACGAAAACAATGCTGCAATGGGGCAAGTTCATGCTTTACAGTTTAAAGGGCCACTAAACCCAAAATCTTTCTTTCATGTTTCAGATAGAACATACAAATTTAAACAACATTACAATTTACTTCCATTATTTATTTTGCTTCATTTTTTAGATATCCTTAGTTGAAGAAAAAGCAATGCACATGGTGAGCCAATCACACAAGGTCTCTATGTGCAGCAACCAATCAGCAGCTACTGAGCATATCTATATATGCTTTTCAGCAAAGAATATCAAGAGAATAAAACAAATTAGATAATATAAGTAAATTAGAAAGATATTTAAAATTGCATTCTCTTTCTAAATCATAAAAGAAAAAATGTGGGTGTCATGTCCCTTTAAGTCCTGTTAAAATCTAATATAAAATTATATCATAAGATCATGTCATAGATAATCGTAGTCCTTTTCTTCTTGTCAGATCACGCCAAACGGGAAACAGTGATTTAACAATGAATAAATGTTACATTCGTAAAAAGCAATACTTGTAAAATATTAAATGTGACAAAATAGTGCTTGATCACTTATGCCCAATATTTCCATCATGCCTACATACAATTGGTATTCAGATGGCTAAAATGATGAAAACTTTCCCCTTTGTCTAAACATATCTGTAATGTTAGCATTATTTTAGATGGAGCTTAATTCATGAGATTTAATTAAACGGCCAGTAAACCCACCAAATAATGTTATATAATTCTGCACATAGTGCAGAATTATATAACATTAGCCTAGGGCCAGTTTTCTAAATCAAAGTATTTCAGAAATATTTATCTATGAAAACTAATTTTTCAGACCGCCCCTCCTTGCTCTACTGAGCAGGTCTGTTTCTTTCTTAAGCACATCAGGGCACGCTGTCTAGTCACAGCCATCCAGATCGCGCAATTAAACTAAATATAGCTCGCTCCCGCTCTGGTCTGGTAGCGGGAGCGAGCTACATTTAGTTTAATAAATGAATTATGGGGACATAGGAGCGCCACCCAAAGGAGACTTAAGTGTGCTGGTGGAAAAGCTGGGCCCGAAGAGATTATCAATATGGGTGTATAATGGCCAAAAAACAACACATAGTACTGTATTACTAAAGAGCGTAGAAATAACACATAGTACTGTATTAATAATACATAATACTGTATTAATAAAGAGCGTAGAAAAAGGGTGAGAAATACAGACAATAAAAAATATATTAAAACATATGTTGTATATATAAACAGTGGTAACCAAAATAGTGGCTCTGGAGCTTAGCTACCCGGAAGTGTTTACTTACCTGGAAGACTTTGGTCCATATGTACATTTGGCGCCTAAAACTCGCCACACCCCCTTTCTGTGATTGACTAAGTTAGCCTTTAAATAGTACAACTCTAAATTAAGCTGGTATAGTCTTGATAAAGACCTCTCAGTCGGCCAAAACGCGTTGACCTCCTGTGACATACCAGTCCGAGTTCCTATTTGTATATGGTACCTTTAGATGTTCTTACTCTGAACCAGAAGTTTTGGATAAAAGATTTTCCTCCCCTGGATAAAAGTATTTTCCTCTCTTTTCTCTGGATCCTTCCACATTGGACCTTTACTTGTTTTTTTTTTTCTCTTTGTGACTCTTTGTGACTGTATAGACTCTGGGACTATATTGTTGCTTTATATTTGGGACGTCCCTTTATCTGAGCTCAGATTCATTAATATCATTCATTATTTTCTTTATTGTTCTTCTTTTTATTTATTTTTTTGTTATACCCTTATTTTGTCATATGTTTGACACATGTTTTTCACCATTGCTTTCTAAACATTTTACCCTAGATTGTGATTAACTCTGCTAGATTGCCACATAGTTCTAGCAATCTTGTTCCATATATTCCTTGGATTAAAACCGTTTTTATATACAACATATGTTTTTATATATTTTTTATTGTCTGTATTTTTCACCCTATTACTACGCTCCTTATTAATACAGTTTTATGTTTTATTAATACAGTACTATGTGTTATTTCTATGCTCTTTAGTAATACAGTACTATGTGTTGTTTTTTTGTCCATTATACGCCCATATTGATAATCTCTTTGGGCCCAGATTTTCCACAAGCACTCTTAAGCCCCCTTTGGGTGGCGCTCTTATGTCCCCATAATTTATTTATTTATTCTTCTGTACGACCCTGTTAGGTGGCAGTTTTTTATAGTGAGCTTGTGTGCTTTGCTCTCCTGGCGCTGATTACTAACCATTTTTTTTTTACATTTAGTTTAATGGCACAATCAGGCCGGCTGTGATTAGACAGCATGCCCAGATTATTTGGTGAGTTTACTGGCCCTTTAAGATGCGCTTTAAAGTCAAAATTAAACTTTTATGATTCAGATAGAGCATGCAAAATTGTGCACTGTCTTTTTATGTTTGCACTTTTTGAGTGAGTAGCTCCTACTGAGCATGTGCAAGAATTCACAGAATTTTGAATTGTGATTGACTGATGGTTGCCACATGATACAAGGGGAGTAGAAATAAACATAACATTGAAATTTGTCAGATGCAAATCTACTACTGATTTGAAGGTCAGACTAAGGGGTCGATTCATCAAGCTCCGAATGGAGCTTGATGCAGCTGTTTCCATGTGAGCCTTTAGTGTTGCCATTCTGTTGCTATTAGGGTAGGATAACCGGATATATAAACTAATTTTATATAAAAATGGAGGAAAAATCACACAGGTACTTCTTGCTTTTATGTCTTTATTATACTACACTGCTTCTGTTTCCTGTTTCAGGAGGAAGGAGGTAACAACATAAAATAAACTTTATTTACACTTCTGTTAACATACAATGGAGCTTGATGCCCCTGTTTCCGCGCGAGTCTTCAGGCTCACCGGAAACAGCAGTTATGAAGCAGCGGTCTAAAGACCGCTGCTCCATAATTTTTCCGCCTGGTCTGAGGCTGCGGACATCAATCCGCCCAATCCTATACGATCGGGCTGATTGACACCCCCTGCTAGCGGCTGTATGGCCGCAAATCTGTAGGAGGCGGCATTGTACAAGCAGATCACAAGAACTGCTTGTGCAATGATAAATGCTGACAGGGTATGCTGTCGGCATTTAACGATGTGCGGAGGACATGATACACTACATCGTATAATGTCCGCTCGCACTTTTGGAAATTGGCCCCTTAGTCATAACATCTGCTACCATCTTGTCAGTTGGACAATACTCAATAACTATGTTACCTTCACTGATCACTGATCGAATGAAGTGGTACTTGATATCAATGTGTTTACATCTTTGACGGCAAACCGGATTCCTTGAAAGAGCAATTGAACCCTGATTTTCTCCAAAGATTTGTATCGGTTCATAATCACACCCTTTATCCATTCCTTTGAGTAATTGCATAAGGTACAGACTTTCCTGTATAGTCGCAGTCAACGCCATGTATTCAGCTTCACATATTGATAAAGCTACTGTGGGCTGTTTCTTTGAATTCCATGCAATTAGTGGATCATTCTTGGTTAGGCTAAAGCAGTATCCAGTCATACTCCTCCTATCATTCACATCAGAGGTCCAATCGGCATCACTATACTCCTCGAGTTTCAAGTTTTCACTACATTTTTTTAGCACAACTCATAGTCAATAGTACGCTTTAAGTACCTCATCACATGTTTAGCTGTGGTTAAATGTTGTTCTGTTGGCTCTGATAAGTATTGTGACAGCTTACTGATCACCCAGCTTAAATCTGGCCTTGTACAGGTCATAACATACAGCAAGCTTCCTACTACCTCTCAATATTTTCTTGCATCTACGAGATAATTGTGATAATTTTGGTCCAGTTTTTGCTCACATGGTGTCGATCTGGGTTTACAATCTGTCATTCCAAACTTCTCCAGAATCTTTGATATGTATCTCTTTTGACTCATCATTACCAAACCATCACTTTGTTCAAAATCACTACCTAGGAAATGTTTGATCCTTCCAAAAACTTTCATCTTAAATTTTGCTGTAAGCATTTTCTTCACGTCATTGAGTACTGTTTCTTCATTGGCACCAATAATTATATCATCAACCCATATTAACAGTATTACTCTATCATGTTTAAATTGTTTGACATATACACACTGGTCTGCTGGATTTTGTTCAAACCCATTCTCATTAAAATAATCATGCAGCATCTTGTTCCAATTTCTTCCTGATTGTTTTAGACCATGCGACTTGTTAAATTTTAAAACTAGTTTCTCCTTTTGTTTGCACTTTACCTCAAATCCTACAGGTTGTTCCACATAAATCTCACAATCAATTGGGGCATGTAAGTAGGCTGTTTTCACATCCATTTGGTGAAAAGTAAATCATACTGTGCTGCCAGTTGCATTAAATACGTACTAATGTAATATTTGCAGTTGGAGAAAAAACTTCCTTGTGATCAATTCCCTTTACTTGACTATAACCTTTAGTAACATATCTGGCTTTGTATGTTTCTGATTCATCAACATGGTTTTTCAATACATACACCCATCGACCCCCCACTGAACGTTTACCTTCTGGTAAAATGGTCAAAGTGAATGTGTCATTCTCTCTCAGTGAATCCATTTCCTCTATCATAGCATTAAACAAATTTTGTGACTGAGGGGAGCTCATAGCATCTTTAAAGGTTTGTGGTACATCAAACACTTTGTAACAATAATCATTGTTTGTTAGTATCTGATCTTAACATTCAAAATCTGAAACATAGTCTTCCAAGTATTGAGGAATTTTTATGTCTCTTTTAGGGTAACATGTGTATGGTCACTCCCTGCTTGTCCATTGTTCTCACTCTTCAAAGTTTCTATTTCAGAAATTTGGACTATCTCTGGACACTCAATTCAGTCTGATTAGTCTTTGGTATTGTGGGTACATAGCCCCCCTATGGCAATCCTCATCATCATGTAATAGATCAGTCTGGATAAAACACTAGATAAAAGGGGATGTTCTTGACATATCCAATAAAAAACCCTCTCTCACAATTAGAATCTAGTTTCTTTCTGTCATATTTGTTTGCAAAATATTTTGACCTAAAAACTCTCATCTTAGAAAGGTTAGGTTTTTTTGCCTGTCAAAGGGTTATAATGGTTTTGTGCTAAGCAGTTATTAAAGCATCTGTTTCGAATATGAGCATCAGTCATTACTGCATATGTCCATAACTCTTTTGGTAATTTACTCTCAACTAACAGACATCTTGCCATTTCAAATAGCGTTCCCCAATTTCTCTCAGCAGTCCCATTCTGATGGGGGGGGTGAGTAAGGTTCTGAGGTCTCATGTCTTATGCCTCGCTTACTTAGCAGTGACTTAAAACTATTTGCTACAAACTCAGTACCATTGTCAGATCTTATACTACATTTTAACACTGCATCACTCTTGTTTTTCAAAAAATATACAAATACTGCACCAGAATAATCATCAGTGAAATATATTGTGTATCTGAAACCTTCTCTAGTTTGTGGTTCTATCGGACCTGCTAAATCAGTATGTACTAGTTCTAATGTAGCTGTGGCTCGGGTATCAGGTTCTCTGTTCCTACTCTGAACAAATTTTCCCTGAGTGCAAATATAAATTTCCGAATTTTCGGATCCCTTCTTTATTCATATTCAGAATTTTTCATTGTTCTAATCTAAACTGCAGTTTCCCGGCATCGCCAACACTAGCTAAATCACTAAATAAAGCTATTAAATCTAAACCGCCGTTCCCCGACATTGTTGACACCAACTAAATCACTAAATAAAGCTATTAATCACTAAACTGCCGTTCCCCGACATCGCAGACACTAACTAAACCTATTTACCCCTAAACCGCTGTTCCCAAACATCACCAACACTAACTAAACCTATTAACCCCTTAAACACCGGCCCCCACATCGCAGCAACCTAAATTAAACTATTAACCCCTAAACCTAAAACCCTCTAACTTTAACATAATTAAAATACACCTAAATTAAAGTGACAATTATTAACTAACTACTTATTTAAAAATAAATATAAACTTACCTGTGAAATAAAAATAAAACCTAAGTTAACTACAATATACCTATTTACTAACTACCTAGTTAAAATTAAAAAAAAGCCGTAATCTAAAAAAAATAAAAATACCTAACACTAACCCGAAAATCAGTACTCACAGTTGCTGTGAGCATAACAAAAGATCTTCATCCCAGCGGTGAAGCATATTCATCTAGGAGGCTCCATCTTCATCCATTACGGGACCGGCATCTTCTTCATCCCTGTGGAGGCGGAGCGTTTGATGTGCGGAGGCGGAGATCCAGGCTGAGGTCCATCGGTCTGATGTGGAGGTCGTCTTCATGCAATCGTCCACCGCACACGGTTTAAACAGCCAATAGGATTTAAGCTGCTCTCATTCCTATTGGTTAATTTGAATCAGCCAATAGGAATAAGAGCTGCTAAAATCCTATTGGCTGTTCAAATCAGCCAATAGGATTTAAGCAGCTCTAATTCCTATTGGCTGATTTTTCTTGTGAACTGCTGGTGCAATGCTGCCCCCTGCAGATTCGCGGCTGCTAGCAGGGGTTGTCAATCAACCCGATCGTATTCGATCGTGTTAATTTCTGTCCACCGCCTCGGAACTTGATGAATTGACCCCTTTATCTTCATTTGCACTAGTGCTGTATTTTTCAGTATCCTCAAAACTTTTTAACTGTCTTTTAAATTTTTCAAAAGTTACTTTTCCATCACCTTGTGTAATGTGGATGGCAAACTTTCAAAATCATTGCAATCAACAATCCATCACTTAATGTTTCTCCCGCATTTCTCAGTGCTGTAATGGCTTTCTCTGCACACATAATATAGTCTGTCACACTCTCATTTACAGTTTTCTGAAGAGATGTCAGTTCAGTGTATAAACTAATTATGCGGGGCTTTCGTTTACCTGCATAATAGTCTCTCAATATTTGAAGAGCCTTTCTTCCATCATCAGCTACTTCTCTCATAATCAGAGACAGCCGTTTATCATCTAAACACTGAATTAATTCAGCATAAGCTTCCTAATTCTTACTGTGATCTTCATCCTCCTCTTTAGTGTCTGCAGGCACACGCAGGATGGTTTCTTTCAGCTTTAGCAACCTCTGATGTCCCAAGAATTAGTCTCCTAAAGTTCATAATTCTTTTCATCTCCATCAAAGCAAAGTCTGCTCCATCAGTTTCCTGCATCCCTCCTGGGCTCATAACCTGTTGCTATTCTGTTGCTATTAGGGTAGGATAATCGGATATATAAACTAATGTTATATAAAGATGGAGGAAAAATCACACAGGTACTTCTTGCTTTTATGTCTTTATTTTACTACAACGTTTCTGCTTCCTGTGTCAGGAGGAAGGAGGAGGTAACAACATAAAATAAACTTTATTTACACTTCTGTTAACATACAATGTATATAGGCTACAACACTGTAAGAGTACTTTAAGTTTATATCTCAACGTCTTAAGACCTCTGCTCCTTAACTCGTCCACCGCCTCTGAGGTGGTGGACAGCAATCCACCCGATCGCATATGATCGGGTTGATTGACACCTCTGCAGCCACGAATCTGTAGGGGGTGGCATTGCACACGCAGTTCACCAAAATGCTGTCGGCATTTATCGATGTGCGGCGGACATGATCTCTACAGCGGATCATGTCCATCCGCACTTTCATAAATCAGCCCCTGAGTGTTATTGCATTGTCTTGTTATCATGCATTTGTTGATTATGCAAATCTACTGTATTTACTGGTCCGTTAACTTACTTTTTGTTTTGTTGAGCTAACGCTTTAAAAAACTCTAGCTGCAAGAAAATTGTTGTATAGCTAGAGCGATGATTGGATAACATTTCAAACTGTTAGCTCAATAAAAAAACTAGTTTTGAAGTGGGCAGCCAGAGCGATGAGTATTTGAATTTCAGCACCACATTAAGTTATAGCATATCTTCGTTACAACTGATTAATTAAACTCCATCTAAAATATTGCTAACATTCCAGAACTGTTTATACAAAAAAAAGTTTACAATCACTTTAAGCAGTGGTGAGGATGGAGTAAGAACATAGAATAGGATTGAGTTTGCATTCTATTGGCTGTTCCAATCAGCCAATAGAATGCGAGGTCAATCCTATTGACTGATTGGATGACCCAATAGGATTGAACTTCAATCCTATTGGCTGATTGCATCTTTCTACCTTAATTCCGATTGGCTGATAGAATTCTATCAGCCAATCGGAATCTAAGGGACGCCATCTTGAATGATGTCACTTAAAAAAAACGTCATTTAGTAGGAAGACGTCGATTGAAGAGGATGCTCCGCGCCGGATGTCTTGAAGATGGACCCGCTCTGCGCCGGATGGATGAAGATAGAAAATGCCGTCTGGATGAAGACTTCTGCCCGTCTGGAGGACCACTTCACCCAGCTTGGATGAAGACTTCTCCCAGCTTCGTTGCGTACTTTGGCCCACTTGGGTGAAGACTTCTCCCGGTAAGTCGATCTTCAAGGGGTTAGTGTTAGGTTTTTTAAGGGTGTATTGGGTGGGTTTTGTTTTTAGGTTAGGGACTTTGGGCTTTCAAAAGAGCTAACTGCCTTTTTAAGGGCAATGCCCATCCAAATGCCCTTTTCAGGGCAATGGGGAGTTTAGGTTTTTTAATTAATATTTTATTTCGGGGGTTGGTTGTGTGGGTGGTGGGTTTTACTGTTGGGGGGGTTGTTTGTATTTTTTTCAGGTAAAAGAGCTGATTACTTTGGAGCAATGCCCCGCAAAAGGCCCTTTTAAGGGCTATTGGTAGTTTAGTTTAGTTTAGGCTATGTTTTTTTTTTATTTTGGGGGGCTTTTTTTATTTTGATAGGGCTCTTAGATTAGGTGTAATTAGTTTAACGATCTGTAATTTGTTTGTTATTTTCTGTAATTTAGTGTTTGTTTTAAATAAATATAATGTAGGTGTCGGCGATGTAGGGGGCAGCAGATTAGGGGTTCATAAGTATAATGTAGATGGCGGCGATGTCCGGAGCGGCAGATTAGGGGTTAATAAATATAATGTAGGTTTCGGCAATGTTGGGGGCAGCAGATTAGGGGTTCATAAGTATAATGTAGGTGGCGACGGTGTCCGGAGCGGCAGATTAGGTGTTAATAAAAATAATGTAGGTGTCGGCGATGTCGGGGGCGGCAGATTAGGAGTTAATAAGTGTAAGATTAGGGGTGTTTAGACTCGGGGTTTATGTTAGGGTGTTAAGTGTAGACATAACTTTTGTTTCCCCATAGCAATCAATGGTGCTGCGTTACTGAGTTTTATGCTGCTTTTTTAGACTTTTTCTTATCTGGCTCTCCCCATTGATTCCTATGGGGAAATCGTGCACGAGCACGTACGACCAGCTCACCGCTGACTTAAGCAGCGCTGGTATTGGAGTGCGGTAATGAGCAAAATTTTGCTCAACGCTCACTTCTTGCCTTTTAACGACGGGTTTCTGAAAACTCGTAATACCAGCGCTGCAGGTAAGTGAGCGGTGAGGGAAAACTGCTTGTTAGCACCGCATAGCCTCTAACGCAAAACTCGTAATCTAGGTATTTGTGTGTAGAATAAAAGAAAGGAAGGAACTGACATCACAGAGGCTAAAAAAGTATGATCAAACAAATATGATATAATTTGTAAGAAGCTTACAGTTATTTTAGAAGTATTATACAGGTATATAATGGAAGATTTTTTTCCAAACAGCTTACATTCTAGCGGGTATAATAAGAAACTGGAGCTTACAGTTTAGGGGTAGTTCTGAACCTTTTTTTATTTAGCTAGCTATTGCCTTTAGTACTGTTGGCTTTCAACACTTACGCCTAAATTACGATTTCTGCGTTAGCCTTAAAAAGCAGCGTTAAGGGGTCCTAACGCTGCTTTTTAATGCCCACAGGTATTACGAGTATGGCCGGTACAGGTGTACCGCTCACTTTTCTTCCGCAACTTTTGGCTACCGCAAATCCCCTTACGTCAATTGCGTATCCTATCTTTTTAATGGGATTTGCCTAACGCTGGTATTAAGAGTCTTGGAAGAAGTGAGCGGTACAGCCTCTACCTCCAAGAATCCTACCGCATTTAAAAGTCAGTAGTTAAGAGTTTTATGGGCTAACGCCGGAACATAAAGGTCTTAACTACAGTGCTAAAAAGTACACTAACACCCATAAACTACCTATGAACCCCTAAACCGAGGCCCCCCCAACTCGCAAACACTATAATAAAATTATTTAACCCCTAACCTGCCTACCGGACATTGCCGCCACCTACATTATACCTATGAATCTCTAATCTGCTACCCCTAACATAGCCGACACCTACATTATATTTATTAACCCCTAATCGACCCCCCCCAATGTCGCCCGCCACCTACCTACACTTATTAACCCCTAATCATCGCCGCCACTATAATAATGTATTAACCCCTAAACCGCCGCAATCCCGCCTCGCAAACACTGTAATAAATTTTATTAACCCCTAATCTGCCCCCCCCAATGTCGCCGCCACCTACCTACAATTATTAACCCCTAATCTGCCACCCCCAACGTCGCCACTACTATAATAAAGTTATTAACCCCTAAACTTAAGTCTAACCCTAACCCTAACCCTCCCTAACTTAAATATAATTTAAATCAAACGAAATAAAATTACTAGTATTAAATAAATTATTCCTATTTAAAACTAAATACTTACATATAAAATAAACCCTAATATAGCTACTATATAACGAATAATCATATTGTAGCTATTTTAGGATTTATATTTATTTTACAGGCAACTTTGTATTTATTTTAACTAGGTACAATAGCTATTAAATAGTTAATAACTATTTAATAGCTACCTAGTTAAAATAATTACAAAATTACCTGTAAAATAAATCCTAACCTAAATTACAAATATACCTAACACTACACTATCAATAAATTAATTAAATAAATTAACTACAATTATCTAAACTAAAATACAATTAAATAAACTAAACTATAGTACAAAAAACCCCAAAACTAAATAACAAAAAATAAATAAAAAAATTACAAGAATTTTAATCTAATTACACCTAATTTAAGCCCCCTAATAAAATAAAAAAAGCCCCCCAAAATAATAGAATTCCCTACCCTATACTAAATTACAAAACTAATCAGCTCTTTTACCAGCCCTTAAAAGGGCTTTTCGTGGGGCATTGCCCCAAAGTAATCAGCTTTTTTACCTGTAAAAAAAAATACAAGACCCCCCCAACATTAAAACCCACCACCCACACACCCCTACTCTAAAACCCACCCGATCCCCCCTTAAAAAAACCTAACACTAACCCCCTGAAGATCACCCTACCTTGAGCCGTGTTCATCCAGCCGGGCCGAATTCTTCATCCAATCCGGGCGATGTGGTCCTCCATCCAGCAGAAGTTTTCATCCATCCGTGGGGCAGAAGAGGTCCTCCATCCGGCAGAAGTCTTCATCCATCCGCGGGGCAGAAGAGGTCCTCCATCCGGCAGAAGTCTTCATCCATCCGCGGCTCCATCTTCAAGACCTCCGATGCGGAACATCCTCCTCGGCCGATGGACTAACGACAAATGAAGGTTCCTTTAAATGACTTCATCCAAGATGGCGTCCCTCGAATTCCGATTGGCTGATAGGATTCTATCAGCCAATCGGAATTAAGGTAGGAAAAATCTGATTGGTTGATTTAATCAGCCAATCGGATTGAACCTCAATCCGATTGGCTGATTGGATCAGTCAATATAATTGACCTCACATTCTATTGGCTAATCCAATCAGCCAATCGGATTGAACTTCAATCCGATTGGCTGATTAAATCAACCAATCAGATTTTTCCTACCTTAATTCCGATTGGCTGATAGAATCCTATCAGCCAATTGGAATTCGAGGGACGCCATCTTGGATGACGTCATTTAAAGGAACCTTCATTCGTCGTTAGTCCGTCGGCTGAGAAGGATGTTCCCTGTCGGAGGTCTTGAAGATGGAGCCGCTGATGGATGAAGACTTCTGCCAGATGGAGGACCTCTTCTGCCCCGTGGATGGATGAAGACTTCTGCCAGATGGAGAAATTCTTCTGCCCCGCGGATGGATGAAGACTTCTGCCGGATGGAGGACCACATCGCCCGGATTGGATGAAGAATTCGGCCCGGCTGGGTGATCACTGCTCAAGGTAGGGTGATCTTCAGGGGGTTAGTGTTAGGTCTTTTTAAGGGGGGATCGGGTGGGTTTTAGAGTAGGGGTGTGTGGGTGGTGGGTTTTATTGTTGGGGGTCTTGTATTTTGTTTTTTACAGGTAAAAGAGCTGATTACTATGGGGCAATGCCCCACAAAAAGCCCTTTTAAGAGCTGGTAAAAGAGCTGATTAGTTTTGTAATTTAGTATAGGGTAGGGAATTCTATTATTTTGGGGGGCTTTTTTATTTTATTAGGGGGCTTAGAATAGGTGTAATTAGATTAAAATTCTTGTAATTTTTTTTTTTTTGTAATTTAGTGTTTGTTTGTTTGTTTTTGTACTATAGTTTAGTTTATTTAATTGTATTTTAGTTTAGATAATTGTAGTTAATTTATTTAATTAATTTATTGATAGTGTAGCGTTAGGTATATTTGTAACTTAGGTTAGGATTTATTTTACAGGTAATTTTGTAATTATTTTAACTAGGTAGCTATTAAATAGTTATTAACTATTTAATAGCTATTGTACCTAGTTAAAATAAATGCAAAGTTGCCTGTAAAATAAATATAAATCCTAAAATAGCTACAATGTAACTATTAGTTATATTGTAGCTATATTAGGGTTTATTTTATAGGTAAGTATTTAGTTTTAAATAGGAATAATTTATTTAATACTAGTAATTTTATTTTGTTTGATTTAAATTATATTTAAGTTAGGGGGGTGTTAGGGTTAGGGTTAGACTTAGGTTTAGGGGTTAATAACTTTATTATAGTAGAGGCGACTTTGGTGGCGGCAGATTAGGGGTTAATAATTGTAGGTAGGTGGCGGTGACATTGGGGGGGCAGATTAGGGGTTAATAAAATTTATTATAGTGTTTGCGAGGTGGGATTGCTGCGGTTTAGGGGTTAATACATTTATTATAGTGGCGGCGATGTCAGGTCGGCAGATTAGGGGTTAATAAGTGTAGGTAGGTTGCAGCGACGTTGGGGGCGGAAGATTAGGGGTTAATAAATATAATATAGGTGTCGGCGATGTTAGGGGCATCAGATAAGGGGTTCATAAATATAATGTAGGTGGCGGCGGTGTCCGGAGCGGCAGATTAGGGGTTAATAGTATAATGCAGGTGGCGACGATGTTGGGGCGGCATATTAGAGGTTAATAAGTGTAAGGTTAGGGGTGTTTAGACTCGGGGTTCATGTTAGGGTGCTAGGTGTAGACTTAGGAAACAATGGGGCTGCGTTAGGAGCTGAATGCTGCTTTTTTGCAGGTGTTAGGTTTTTTTTCAGCCAGCTCAGCCCCATTGTATCCTATGGGGAAATCGTGCACGAGCACGTTTTTCCAGCTTACCGCTACCGTAAGCAACGCTGGTATTACAGGTAGAAGTGGAGCCAAATTATGCTCAACGCTCACTTTTCTGAGGCTAACGCAGCCATTCAGAAAACTTGTAATACCAGTGTTGTTTAAAGTAAGCGCTGGAAAAAAAAGGAGCGTTACCCCCTGCAAGTTTTTACCGACAAAACTCATAATCTAGCCGTTAGTATTGTGTTTGGGGAAGTATTGTTTCAAGAAATCTATGTTTTTTTATATATATATTGCAGCAATAGATAGATGTGTGTGTGTATGTGCAGGCGCGTGTTTATATGTATAATTCTGTGTGCGTATGCATCTGTGACTGTTTGTGTATGTGTTTGTGACTGGGATGTTTATTTTGGAAATGCCATAAAAAAAAATCACATTGCTTATTCACATTACTCCCTGACCAAAACATATTATGGGCAAAAAATCATAAAACTTTTAGGGGCAGCAGAATTTTGAGTGCCTAGAGCAGCAGAAAACCTAAATACGCCCCTGGCGCTCCCAATTGCATGAATTTTAATTAAACATATGGATGGAGAAATATATATATTTTACATCTATAATAAATAAAATAGCTATTAATATCATTTGTTATTGCGTTACATTTTAAATCTTTATAATATCAATGAATTGTAATTATTTTAACCTTTAACACAATCCTCGTTAATCTAGCGGAGCATTCATAATGATAAGTAAATAAATTAAAATGCATTTGCTTTTTATAGGCCAATGTTTTTATTGTAGGCAATTTTAATTCAGCAGTAGTTCTGATTTTTGACCACTAGAGGACAGGTTTAGGATTATCAGAATAGTCTTTTGCCCAGGTGTGATATAGGATAATGAAGTGGTTGTGGGTGTGGTATTTGGATATTTAAACATGAGGTTTATGTGTATATGTAATGTATTATGACATGAATAAGGACATGTAGCCCAAAAAATTGTCTGTTTCCTGTAATTTGGATTGGAAAATAAATTTGCACTTTAGTATTGTTACATATACTTGTTGAAGTCAACTAAGACAGTATTAGTATTACAGTGTCGATTTTATAATGTAAAGGGACAGTCTACTCCAGAATTGTTATTGTTTAAAAAGATAGATAATCCCTTTATTACCCATTCCCCAGTTTTGCATAACCAACACTGTTATATTAATATATGTTTTACCCCCTTATTTCAGTTCTTTTGACAGATTTGTATTTTAGCTAATCAGTGCATACTCATAAATAACTTCACTGGGGAAAGCACAATGTTATCAATATGTCATATGTGAACTAGCGCTGTCTAGCTGTAAAAAACTGTCAAAATGTAGTGAGATATAAGGCAGCTTTTAACAGCTTAGAAATTATGTAGGTTTAGCTTTTTTTTTTTTTTTTTTTTTTTTTTTATTGAGGTTATTGAAAAAACATCATCAAATACACATGTTACATAATCATTCAAGAACATTCTTTAAAGCCATGACAATGTTTAGGGGTTCGTGACTATACAAAAATCACATATAAATAACACAATAACTCAATATTTCTATGTAACAGGCAAAACTGAAACCTCGTTTTCTACTTTTTAATATTTCCCTCTCTTATTATAATATTATAAGAAGCCATTTTTGGTGCTCCTGTCGTCAAGAATGATGTCTAGAGGGAATAAGGTGATAAGAGTAATCTCTCATGAACATATGTCTAATTAGAATAGCATTTGTAACCGATTTAAAGAATGTAGTTAGGAGAAAGAGCTATGTTAGAGATGCGGCATAAGAAAGAGAAGCCGCGTGATTAGTTCTCCTATAAAAGGAGGTTCTTTATAATGGTGGGAAAGAGGGGGAAGGAGAGGGGGGGGGGGAGTAGAGGGGGGAGGGGGGAGAGGGGGGAAGAGGGGGGGAGGTGGGGAAGAGGGGGGGGAGGTGGGGGAAAAGGGGGGGGAGGTGATAATGAAAGTAAGCTAGATGGAATAGGTAACGTAAGAGTTTAGGGATTTGTTGCGATTGAAAAGGAGAGCAGGTGAATATATATAGTAGCTAATAGGTGCTTAGTGTACGGAGAAAGCTGGCTTCAGTGTTGTAGGGTAACATAGACATGTATACATTCATAAAAATATCTAGACTTCTGGATGTATGTCAAAATTACAACTCACATTAGATATAACAGACATAAGAACCTAAATTAGCATAGATGATAGGGGATAGCATTAAAACATAGGAAGGACTCTTGTTTAAAACGGCATTATCCTCATATCGACAGATTGGGATGAACCAATCTTAGCATCAGACTCCCTAGTCATCATGTATAGAGGATATATGGAGGAGTGAATCCAGTATCACAAACAGAAAATACAAATTTCCCTAGGGACTTAAAGCATTGCAGATAATCAATAACTATTGTAATATTCGTGTAACTATAATGACATCAATGATGGCCTTATATGCCAAGATATATGTTTTAGTAATAACATAAGTCCTATGCCACAAAGTTCGATGGGAGGAAGTCTTAGATGTTTAAAAGTTTCATCTCCCACTGACTAGGGGAGACATCATTACTTTACCCAACACCAACTGCATAATGGAGACAGGAAGGTAAGTGCAGCAAGAGTGGCCATGCATGTAAGTCTCTTGCAGGGATAGTGTCAGGATCAGTTATGCCAATCTCTGGGCCAGTACCGATGTAGGTAGATGACTGGGTTTGTAGCAGAGCTGACAAGGATCTCCAGGCTTGCCTCCGTCTGTTACCAGCTTTCCCGGCGTGCTGTCGCAGTGGTAGAGAAACTAAAGAGGTATTTGAGGTTAGCTGCCATGTAATGTCGACCATCCGTGTGTTATTTTGTGCTGAGCTCTCAATGTGAATATGTTTCACAATCTTCTCTGGCTGTATAATATTAGCGCTGCGTGCTTGGGTTAGAGTAGCGCAAATTTCAGCCTCTCCTTCTATGCTCTTAGACACTTTATCCCCCCGCCATAGAGGCAAACTACGCTTATCCGGCTTTATATTTTCCAAAACTGTACCGGAGATAGGCAGTGAGCGTTGGGGCCCCAGGACGCCACATAACCCATACTCCATCTCAATAAGTTCCGGTTGGGTGCGGTGATGAAACAAGTAAGCACTACTGCAGTTGGGGGCCTGAAATAACAAATGTCCCAGGGCAGCATGATGCCTGTAAAGTAGGCCTCTGAGAGCCTCCATGTATCCGGAGGAGATCTCTAAAGGAAACATTGTGTAATGTTGCGCCACAGATGTGAAGCCAATAGTCCATAGGTTTGCCCCTCCAGAGGTCAGAGAAATAATAAAGTGCAGACAGCTAGATCCTCCTTGATCGTCAGATGCTTAAGAAGAATGGCCCAGAAAATAGGATTTCAGTGTTTACTGCGTGGCGACATTGAAAAGCATTAGCGTTTCATATATCTTCTAGATAGGCTTTCCTCCACTCTCAGTCTCCCCTATAAGTGTACAGAAAGTACTAGGCTCTAATAGAGCAAATCAGGGTTTGCAGAATTAAAGTATTTCCATCTTTTTAATCTTTTATGCAGGAGCTCTGCTCATACACGTCTGTTCTCCATGACGGTTGGCTCCGCCCCCCATGTAGGTTTAGCTTTTAACAAAGAATACCAAAAGAATATAGCACATTTGATTATAAAAGTAAATTGCAAAGTTGTTTAAAATTGCATGCCCTATCTTAATTAATGAAAGTTTACTTTTGACTAGACTGCCCATTTAAACTGTGATATGATTTATGCCATAGTTTCAATACAATTATTGTATTTATACTGCTTTATAAAAAATATATAATATTGTGAAAAATAAATTACAAGTGAACATTGGAACATAAATTATTTTTCTAAAAAAAAAAAAATAAAAAAAAAATTTAACCTCTTCTTGAATACCTGGAAGTTCTGTTCCCATTTGAGTAGTCCAGACAGTGGAATCATGATTTCAATACATCTGGGGGTCCATCCGATAAAAATCGTCGCCCGCAAAAGCCGGCGACGCCAATATTTGCGCGGGTTTGGTATCACATATACGGCGTAACCTAGAAGTTACGCGCGTATATTTCTGCCGTCGCCCGTAGTTTTTTGGGCTATAGGCAGGTATACCAAACCAGCGCAGTTTGGTATCCAATATGCAGCGTAAGGACTTACGTGGCGAAAATGGAGAAAACTTACTCCATTTTCACCTCACCACAAAAAGCAGCCGTAAGAAGCCTTACGCTGACTATTGGAGCCCCGAAACTCCCTAAACTGGCTGCTAAAATAAACCTAACACCTAACGCATGTGCAATGTCTATCTCCCTGTCAACCGCGATCTTCTAAAATAAACCTAACACCTAACGCATGCGCAATGTCTATCTCCCTGTCAACCGCGATCTTCTAAAATAAACCTAACCCCTAACGCATGAGCAATGTCTATCTACCTGTCAACCGCGATCCCCCCCCCCCCGAAATCCCTAATAAAGTTATTAACCCCTAAACCGCCGCTCCCGGACCCCGCCGCCATCTACATAAACTAACCCCCTACTGTGAGCCCCTAAAACCGCCGCCATCTACCTTATCTATCCCCTAATTAGAACCCCTTACACCGCTGTCATCTACCTTATCTATCCCCTAATCTGACCCCTTACACCGCCGCCACCTATATCAAAATTATTAACCCCTAATCTAATCCCCCTATACCGCCGCCAGCTATATTAATATTATTAACCCCTAATGTAAGCCCCTTACACCGCCGCCATCTCTATTAAAATGATTAACCCCCAATTTAATCTACCTACCCCGCCGCCAGCTATATTATCTATATTAACCCTAAGTATATTATAGTTAATATAGGTATTACATTATATATATTAACTATATTAACCCTAATTATATTAGGGTTAATATAGTTAATATAGTTACTATAGTATTTATATTAACTATATTAACTCTATCTAACCCTAACACCCCTAACTAAATTTATATTAAATTAATCTAATTCATTTATAAACTAAAATATTTCTATTTAAATCTAAATTCTTACCTATAAAATAAACCCTAAGATAGCTACAATATAATTAATAATTACATTGTATCTATGCTAGGGTTAATATTTATTTTACAGGTTAATTGTTAATTATTTTAACTAGGTATAATATCTATTAAATAGTTATTAACTATTTAATATCTACCTAGTTAAAATAATTACCCAATTACCTGTAAAATAAATCCTAACCTAAGTTACAAATACACCTACACTATCAATAAATTAAATAAACTACAAACATGTATCTAAAAATACAATTAAATTAACTAAACTAAATTACAAAAAACAAACAAACACTAAATTACAAAAAATAAAAAAAAGATTACAAGATTTTTAAGCTAATTACACCTATTCTAAGCCCCCTAATAAAATAATAAACCCCCAAAATAAAAAAAATTCCCTGCCCTATTCTAAATTAAAAAAAGTTCAAAGCTCTTTACCTTACCAGCCCTTAAAAGGGCCTTTTGTGGGGCATGCCCCAAAGAATTCAGCTCTTTTGCATACAAATACAATACCCCCCCCCCCCCATTACAACCCACCACCAAAGAAGATTGAAGATGCCGCCGGAAGAATGAAGACTTTGCTGCCGCTTGGAGGAAGACGTCGCCGGAGGAAGAATTCTTCTTTGCCGCTTGGAGGAAGACATCGCCGGAGGAAGAATTCTTCTTTGCCGCTTGGAGGAAGACATCGCCTGGATCGGATCAGGAGTTCGGCCCGGTGTGGTGAAGACAAGGTAGGGAGATCTTCAGGGGGATAGTGTTAGGGTTTTTTAAGGGGGGTTTGGGTGGTTTTAGAATAGGGGTATGTGGGTGGTGGGTTGTAATGGGGGGGGTATTGTATTTGTATGCAAAAGAGCTGAATTCTTTGGGGCATGCCCCACAAAAGGCCCTTTTAAGGGCTGGTAAGGTAAAGAGCTTTGAACTTTTTTTAATTTAAAATAGGGCAGGGAATTTTTTTTATTTTGGGGGTTTATTATTTTATTAGGGGGCTTAGAATAGGTGTAATTAGCTTAAAAATCTTGTAATCTTTTTTTTATTTTTTGTAATTTAGTGGTTTTTTTTTTTTGTAATTTAGTTTAGTTAATTTAATTGTATTTTTATATACATGTTTGTAGTTTATTTAATTTATTGATAGTGTAGGTGTATTTGTAACTTAGGTTAGGATTTATTTTACAGGTAATTGGGTAATTATTTTAAGTCACTGGCGACTCCAAAAATCTGTACTTACGCAGATTTCTGGACATCGCTGGTTTGTGAGACTTGCGCCACTTTAGCAAGTGAAGGCGCCGCATATTGGATGGCTCGAGTTGCGAGCTGAAACTGCGGGCGACGTGGATTCCCTCGCTTGCGCCGCAAACTGCGATCTATATCGGATCGCGCCCCAAAAGAGCGCTTGATAATGGATGTATAACAAGCATGAACTATCAAGCCTTGCACCAATGCTCCACATGGAGAGAACAGGAAATATAAACAGACTTTATACACTAAGGGGCCTAATTATCATTGTGCGAGCGGATCAGCATACCCTGTCTGCATTTATCATTGCACCAGCAGTTCTTGTGAACTGCTGGTACAATGCTGCCCCCTGCAGATTTACGGCCAGATTACAAGTGGAGCGCTAAATATCGCTTGCGTGCAAGCGATTCTAGCGCTCAGTTTGTAATACCAGTGCATGATAATGTGCGCTGGTATTACAAGTTAATCGCAATGTGAACGCGAGCTCATGTTTGCATTGCTAGGAAGCATTGCGCGCATGAGAGCGAGCTTCCGTGCCTTGTTCTGATGCCGTCACAGACCGCATCAGAACCTCACACAGCGAAGGAGGTATGTAGCGCAGGGATGGGCAGCATTTTTAAATATATATGATATACATATATATTTATGTAATAATATCTGCATATACACATATTAACACATAAATTTATATGTATTTATGAGATATATAAACAGTTTAATGAAAAGAACGATTGGGTAAATATATAAAAAGTTCAAATTTATTGATAAATATTTAAAAATACAAACAGAAGCTTGCAGCATACACAGTGGTACAGCACAGCACCAAGGCTTATGCGTTTCGGCTAACGAACCGTAATCATAGCCAGGCTATGATTACGGCTCGATAGCCGAAACGCGTAAGCCTTGGTGATGCGCTGTACCAATAAGTGTATGCTGCACGCTTCTGTTTGTATTTTTAAATATTTACCAATAAATTTGAACTTTTTATATATTTTGCGGAGGAGTATACTGAATCGTTCTTTTCATTACATTATTGATCCTGAGTGATTTGCTCCAGTGTTGCAGGACTGATATCCAATCCGATTGCTCTTCTACATACTCCTCCCCCAACAGTTACGTCGTCCGGAGTCTGCTGTGGACGGAAGCAGCTACAGGTGCTGTGTTTGGCTGGAGCAGAACGACAGTTTGCAGTCTGTATCCTCTGGAGGCTACGGGACTGCTCTGAGCCTCTAAAGTCCAGGCGTACAGCACGGAACGGAACAGATGGACAAGTACATAGGAGGGTAAGCCTATGACCTTGGGTCTATTTTTGGCTAGTAACCCATACATAGTATTGCTAAAGGGGAGTTGAGTACACTCAGAGCACGGGGCAAAGTATAATAAACTTCTACCTAACAGGGTATTGACAGTCTGGGACCGACACACACACATTTGTATCTGTATATTTAATATATAAACAGTTCCCATAGACCGCAATGTAAAGGCACTTTTTAGTGCCATTTTTTTTCTAGCACCCCACTCCCACCAACTTTAAAGCTCCAAAACTGCCTAGTGCATTTTTTTTATGAAAAACTACAATGTTCTTTATTTTAAGGTGCCCTTTTAGAAAATTAACCAGAGATGTAATCTTGTAATGGCTCTTTAAGAATTGCGGGAGGGCTATAATTTAGTGTTCCACTTGTAATCTAGCCCTAAATAGATTTCATGTACCTTCCTTTACTTATGGCTGCCACAACTATGGAACCCACTGCAGGTTCCTGATGTAGAGTTGCTGCGCATGCACAACAGCACTGGAATGTAGTGAAAGCTGAATTTGAACATGGCAGCACCCATGACCAGCGGGAGGTAGTGAATAACCTCAATACGATGCTTATAAAATGTATTTAGCGTTTATTGTCCTCTTAAAGCGTGATATAAAGAGTGATATAAAAAGCCAAATACATTATGGATAAATGAATTCCTAGGGGTAGATTTATTATGCAGTGGATGCTGCATTTTACACCCATCATTTCATGCGCACCTGAAATGGAAGTAAAGAAGCAGCGGTCGTAAGACTGAAATCGTCCTGATCCGATCAGGATGATTTTCAACCCCTGGCTGCGAGTGAGCAGGGGGTGGCATTGCACAAACATTTCACAAGAAATGCTTGTGCAATGTTAAATGCCAACAGTATATGCTATCTGCATTTAGCAAGGTCGAGTGGGCATGATTCGCTACAGCGAATCATGTCTGCTCGATCTTTATTAAATCTACCCCTATATGTCAAAATAAATAGTATAAAATAGATGCTATGCAATTTCCCTATATAAATTATAGTTAGTTATATATTTATCATATCTATATTTTTTAAATATGTTAAAGTGGCTTGAATGTAAACTTGAAATTAATTAAATCAATTAGTATTCAACATCATGGATAATTCTATACAACAATATGTACATGAGTTAATTTACAATGATATGTACATGAGTTAGTTTACAACAATATGTACATGAGTTAATTAACAACAATATGTACATGAGTTAATTTACAATGATATGTACGAGTTAATTTACAACAATAGGTACATTAGTTAATTTACAATGATATGTACATGAGTTAATTTACAATGATATGTACATGAGTTAATTTACAACAATAGGTACATTAGTTAATTTACAATGATATGTACATGTGTTAATTTACAACAATATGTACATGAGTTATTTTACAATGATATATACATGAGATAATTTACAACAATAGGTACATTAGTTAATTTACAATGATATGTACATGAGTAAATTTAAAATGATATGTACATGAGTTAATTTACAATGATATGTACATGAGTTAATTTTCAACAATAGGTACATTAGTTAATTTACAATGATATGTACATGAGTTAATTTACAACAATATATACATGAGTTAATTTACAACAATATGTACATGAGTTAATTTACAATGATATGTACATGTGTTAATTTACAACAAAATGTACATGAGTTAATTTGCGATGATATGTACATGAGTTAATTTACAACAATATATACATGAGTTAATTTACAACAATATGTACATGAGTTAATTTACAATAATATGTACATGAGGTAATTTACAATGATATGTACATGCGTTAATTTACAATGATATGTACATGAATTAATTTACAACAATATGTACATGAGTTAATTTACAACAATATGTACATGAGTTAATTTACCTACCATGATATATACATGAGTTAATTTACAACAATATATACATGAGTTAATTTACAACAATATGTACATGTGTTAATTTACAATGATATGTACATGAGTTAATTTACAATGATATGTACAAGAGTTAATTTACAACAATATGTACATGAGTTAATTTACAACAATATGTACATGAGTTAATTTACAATGATATGTACATGAGTTAATTTAAAATGATATGTACATGAGTTAATTTACAATGATATGTACATGTGTTAATTTCCAACAATATGTACATGAGTTAATTTACGATAATATGTACATGAGGTAATTTACAATGATATGTACATGAGTTAATTTACAACAAAATGTACATAAGGTAATTTACAACAATATGTACATGAGTTAATTTACAACAATATGTACATGAGTTAATTTACAATGATATGTACATGAGTTAATTTACTATATGTACAAGAGTTAATTTACAACAATATGTACATGAGTTAATTTACAACAATATGTACATGAGTTAATTTACAATGATATGTACATGAGTTAATTTACAACAATATATAAATGAGTTAATTTACAACAATATGTACATGAGTTAATTTACAATGATATGTACATGAGTTAATTTACAACAATATGTACAAGAGTTAATTTACAACAATATGTACATGAGTTAATTTATAACAATATGTACATGAGTTAATTTACAACAATATGTACATGAGTTAATTTACAATGATATGTACATGAGTTAATTTACAACAATATGTACATGAGTTAATTTACAATGATATATACATGAGTTAATTTACAATATGTACATGAGTTAATTTACAATGATATGTACATGAGTTAGTTTACAACAATATGTACATGAGTTAATTAACAACAATATGTACATGAGTTAATTTACAATGATATGTACGAGTTAATTTACAACAATAGGTACATTAGTTAATTTACAATGATATGTACATGTGTTAATTTACAACAATATGTACATGAGTTAATTTACAATGATATATACATGAGATAATTTACAACAATAGGTACATTAGTTAATTTACAATGATATGTACATGAGTAAATTTAAAATGATATGTACATGAGTTAATTTACAATGATATGTACATGAGTTAATTTTCAACAATAGGTACATTAGTTAATTTACAATGATATGTACATGAGTTAATTTACAACAATATATACATGAGTTAATTTACAACAATATGTACATGAGTTAATTTACAATCATATGTACATGTGTTAATTTACAACAAAATGTACATGATTTAATTTACGATGATATGTACATGAGTTAATTTACAACAATATATACATGAGTTAATTTACAACAATATGTACATGAGTTAATTTACAATAATATGTACATGAGGTAATTTACAATGATATGTACATGCGTTAATTTACAATGATATGTACATGAATTAATTTACAACAATATGTACATGAGTTAATTTACAACAATATGTACATGAGTTAATTTACCTACCATGATATATACATGAGTTAATTTACAACAATATATACATGAGTTAATTTACAACAATATGTACATGTGTTAATTTACAATGATATGTACATGAGTTAATTTACAATGATATGTACAAGAGTTAATTTACAACAATATGTACATGAGTTAATTTACAACAATATGTACATGAGTTAATTTACAACAATATGTACATGAGTTAATTTACAACAATATGTACATGAGTTAATTTACAATGATATGTACATCAGTTAATTTACAATGATATGTACATGAGTTAATTTACAATGATATGTACATGTGTTAATTTCCAACAATATGTACATGAGTTAATTTACGATGATATGTACATGAGTTAATTTACAACAATATATACATGAGTTAATTTACAACAATATGTACATGAGTTAATTTACGATAATATGTACATGAGGTAATTTACAATGATATGTACATGAGTTAATTTACAATGATATGTACATGAGTTAATTTACAACAAAATGTACATAAGGTAGTTTACAACAATATGTACATGAGTTAATTTACAACAATATGTACATGAGTTAATTTACAATGATATGTACATGAGTTAATTTACTATATGTACAAGAGTTAATTTACAACAATATGTACATGAGTTAATTTACAACAATATGTACATGAGTTAATTTACAATGATATGTACATGAGTTAATTTACAACAATATATACATGAGTTAATTTACAACAATATGTACATGAGTTAATTTACAATGATATGTACATGAGTTAATTTACAACAATATGTACAAGAGTTAATTTACAACAATATGTACATGAGTTAATTTATAACAATATGTACATGAGTTAATTTACAACAATATGTACATGAGTTAATTTACAATGATATGTACATGAGTTAATTTACAACAATATGTACATGAGTTAATTTACAATGATATATACATGAGTTAATTTACAATATGTACATGAGTTAATTTACAATGATATGTACATGAGTTAATTTACAACAATATGTATATGAGTTAATTTGCAATAATATGTACATGAGTTAATTTACAGTCATCTAGATTTAGAGTTCTGCGTTAGCCGTCAAAACCAGCGTTAAGGGCTCCTAACAATGGTTTTGGCCACCCGCTGGTATTTAGAGTCAGTCAGGAAAGGGTCTAACGCTCACTTTCCAGCCACGACTTTTCCATACCGCAGATCCCCTTACGCCAATTGCGTATCCTATCTTTTCAATGGGATCTTTCTAACGCTGGTATTTAGAGTCTTGGCTGAAGTGAGCGTTAGAACTCTAACGACAAAACTCCAGCCGCAGAAAAAAGCCAGGAGTTAAGAGCTTTATGGGCTAACGCCGGTTTATAAAGCTCTTAACTACTGTGCTCTAAAGTACACTAACACCCATAAACTACCTATGTACCCCTAAACCGAGGTCCCCCCACATCGCCGCCACTCTAATAAAATGTTTTAACACCTAACCTGCCGACCACACCCCACCGCCACCTACGTTATCCCTATGTACCCCTATTCTGCTGCCCCTAATATCGCCGACACCTACATAATATTTATTAACCCCTAATCTGCCGACCGGACCTCGCCACTACTCTAATAAAGTTATTAACCCCTAAACAGCCGCACTCCCACCTCAAAAACCCTATAATAAATAGTATTAACCCCTAATCTGCCCTCCCTAACATCGCTGCCACCTAACTTCAAGTATTAACCCCTAATCTGCCGACCGGACATCGCCGCTACTCTAATAAATGTATTAACCCCTAAAGCTAAGTCTAACCCTAACACTAACACCCCCCTAAGTTAAATATAATTTTTATCTAACGAAATAAATTAACTCTTATTAAATAAATTATTCCTATTTAAAACTAAATACTTACCTGTAAAATAAACCCTAATATAGCTACAATATAACGAATAATTATATTGTAGCTATTTTAGGATTTATATTTATTTTACAGGCAACTTTGTATTTATTTTAACTAGGTACAATAGCTATTAAATAGTTAATAACTATTTAATAGCTACCTAGTTAAAATAATTACACAATTACCTGTAAAATAACTACACTACACTATCAATAAATTAATTAACTAAACTACTTACAATTACCTACAATTAAATCAACTAAACTAAATTACAAAAAACCCCCACTAAATTACAAAAAATAAAAAAAGATTACAAGAATTTTAAACTAATTACACCTACTCTAATGCAAGCTCAATCTGATTGGCTGATTGGATCAGCCAATCGGATTGAACTTGAATCTGATTGGCTGATTCAATCAGCCAATCAGATTTTTCCTACCTTAATTCCGATTGGCTGATAGAATCCTATCAGCCAATCGGAATTCGAGGGACGCCATCTTGGATGACGTCATTTAAAGGAACCTTCATTCGTGGTTAGTCCGTCGGTGAAGAAGGATGGCTCCGCGTCGGCTGCTTCAAGATGGTCCCGCTCCATGCCGGATGGAAGAAGATAGAAGATGTCTGGGGTTAACTGCCTGTGACTCTAGGGACAGCACAGCTTCCTGAGAGTGCTATTAGCACCCAGGGCTGAGCATGTCGCAGGGTCATGGGATGTGTACCCAGTCCAGTCTGATAGTGCAGTCCCCTTCTCCTTCTGTGTTTTGTATATATATATTTATATATATATATATATATATATATATATATATATGTATATATATATATATATATATATATATATATATATATGTAGGATTAAGTAAAATGTGTCTCCTCAGAAACCTGAGTTGACACAAGTGTTACTCTGTAGTGGGCGCTGGTCAGAAAGGTTATAGGAGATAATGGCTGCTATATAAGACAAATACTGGGAGGGTTGTAAAGCCCTAGACAGTAAGAGTAAATATGTATTCGAAAAGGTGGATACAGCGCCTATATGTCCAGTATACTGTAGAGGTATGTAAGGCGTATGTATTATAACAAAAAAGAGAAAAGTAAAAAGTACATCAATGTAAAGTATACAATACTAAAAGAAAATAAAAATTAAACAATATCAAATATTATAATAAAAAATATATATAAACATACAACAAATAAATAATGAATGAGAGTCCAGCTAAAGATAGCATATAAAATATATGAACTTAAAAATAGTGTTCATAGAGGTCCTGGAGATGATATAATTCGTAATAAATCTCCAGGTGTAGTAATTATGTAGGTTATAGTTGGTATAAACTACCCTTACCAGATATTACCTCAATCGAAATGAGGTAAGTATGCCGCACTGGGGGTAGATATAGATGATTGGATTTCCTCCTTGTATTCTGCTATGGTGCCTCTTGTGATGTTCGTTAACCTCTTGGAGTATGCAGGGATAAGTTTCTGAAGGTGAGTTGATCCCTTGTACTTCCTATGGGTTGATGGTTGGCCTCTTGGAGTGCTCTTTCTGTTCTGGTATTGACTTTCTCCAGCATAGAGATACCCAGGGAGACACAGAGAAAATATATAGTGTAATACTGTTTATTTGTTAAAAGAGCATAAAAATACACTTTATATTGCACTCACATTTGACAACCTCAGACAATATGAGGTATGTATATAGCATATATATTTAAAAGAATCTTTCCGCAGGTTAGAGAGGGATGCGTAATCCCCAATCTTAAATGCAAGTCTCTTAAAGAATTTACGTGCAGCTGTGGTGTGTTCCAAGATAGATAGTACAAAATAAGGTGCCCACAGAGCAGCGCTAGTGAAACTGGCTGCAGGAGGAACAAATAAGGATATTATAAAACAACTATTAAAACGTAGATAAAATATGTTTACACAGAAGTAGATTCCCTAACGCGTTTCAAAGGTTTGAGTCCTTCTTCTTCAGAGGGTAGAATCTTTTTACTTTTCTCTTTTTTGTTATAATACATACGCCTTACATACCTCTACAGTATACTGGACATATAGGCGCTGTATCCACCTTTTCGAATACATATATATATATATATATATATATATATATATATATATATACACACTAACCGGCCACTTTATTAGGTACACCTGTTTAATTGCTTGGTAACAAAGCAACAAAACAAATTGCTAATCAGCCAATCACATGGCAGCAACTCAATGCATTCAGGCATCTAGACGTGGTGAAGAAGACTTGCTGAAGTTCAAACCGAGCATCAGAATGGGGAAGAAAGGAGATTTAAGTGACTTTGAATGTGACATGGTTATTGGCGCCAGACGGCTGGTCTGAGAATTTCAAAACTGCTAATCTCCTGGGATTTTCATGCACAACAATCTCTAGGGTTTACAGAGAATGGACCAAAAAAGATAAAATATCCAGGAGCGGCAGTTGTGTGGATGAAAATCCCTTGTTGATGTCAGAGGTCAGAGGAGAATGGGCAGACTGGTTTGAGATGATAGAAAGGCAACAGTAACTCAAATAACCACGTTACAACCAAGGTATGCAACTTCTGTCAGCTAAGAACAGGAAACTGAGGCTACAATTGGACAATAGAAGATTGGAAAAATGTTGCCTAGTCTGATGCGACATTCAGATGGTAGGGTCAGAATTTGGCGTAAACAACATGAAAGCATGGATCCATCCTGCATTGTATCAATGGTTGAGGCTGGTGGTGTAATGGTGTGAGAGATATTTTCTTGGCACACTTTGGGCCCCTTAGTACCAATTGAGCATCATTTAAATGCCACAGCCTACCTGAGTATTGTTGCTGACCATGTCCATCCCGTTTTGACTACAGTGTACCCATCTTCTGATGGCTACTTCCTGCCGGATAATGCACCATGTCACGAAGCTCAAATAATCTCAAACTGGTTTCTTGAACATGACAATGAGTTCACTGTACTCCAATGGCCTCCACAGTCACCAATCCAGTAGTGCACCTTTGGGATGTGGTGGAACGGGAGATTTGCATCATGGATGTGCAGCCGACAAATCTGCAGCAACTGCGTGATGCTATCATGTCAATATGGACCAAAATGTCTAAGGATTGTTTCCAACAATTTGTTAAATCTATGTCACGAAGAATTAAGGCAGTTCTGAAGGCAAAAGGATGTCCAACCAGGTACTAGCAAGTTGTACCTAATAAAGTGGCAGTGAGTGTATATAAATATATATATATATATATATATATATATATATATACTATTTTTTTTTTATACAACATTTATATAAATAAATTGGTATAGCAAGGTAGGGATATATACAGTATACTTCATTATTAGCTTGCAATATATGCATAGATATGTAATCACATTAGTTTGCTAAAATTGTTAGCTTAGCCCGTACCAGTGTTTTCTTGTTGGCTTTCTCCTATATGTTTGTATGATTGAATGTTTGTGATAATGTTATGTTACATGGTAAAGAAACATAGACATAGCTAAATTTGTATATATTTGAATCTATTTTTTTCAAGTGTTTTGATAGAATGTGGCATGTGTATATATAACGTGACAAATTCAGTATACACATTTTACATACTTCTAATTACATGCATTAGTTGTTTTTTACTGTAGTTGTATTTATACTAATAATAAATATTTTTAATGATATTTTAGCAGAGTACTATGGTTTTTACCTTAACACATTAGGCAGAGTGTTACCAGTATCTAATAGATCATAGAAGCAGCACAATCATGTGGGACGTTCCACAAACAGTTTTAAAGACATTTAGTAGGCAGCCTCTAAAGAAGAAGGGAATTCCCCTATGAAACACATCAGGCCACGCCCATTGTCTACACGCCACAAGCAATCAGCTGTTCTCTAACCGGCTAAATATCCGAGCGGCTGTTTTTTGCAAGTGGCGGCTATTTGAAATTGCCCTTTTAGAAATCGCATCTATGGTACATTTTGGAACAGTGTACTCACTTGATGTACCCAGCTGAACTACAAGACAAAATACAAATAAAAGCACAAAAAGTGAACAAAATAAATGAAATACAAATCCAAACCAAGGATATAAACGTAAGTGAGTTTTTCTATTTCCAATGAGCTCCAAATGGTGTGTCACATGAATCAAAAAGTCCACCTTTAAGTTCTGGGTTCCCCGTGGATCTTAAAGGGACAGTCAAGTAAAAAAGCAACTTTAATGATTTAAATAGGGCATGTAATTTTAAACAACTTTCCAATTTACTTTTATTACCAATTTTGCTTTGTTCTCTCTGTTTTCTTAGTTGAAAGCTAAACCTAGAAGGTTCATATGCTAATTTCTTAGACCTTGAAGGCCGCCTCTAATCTGAAAGCATTTTGACAGTTTTTCACCATTAGAGGGCCTTAGTGCATGTGTTTCACATAGATAACATTGAGCTCAGGCACGTGATGCTCCTAGGAGTCAGCACTGATTGGCTAAAAATGCAAGTCTGTCAAAAGAACTGAAATAAGGGGGCAGTTTGCAGAGGCTTGGATACAAGGTAATCACAGAGGTATAACTGTGTTGGTTATACAAAACTGGGGAATGGGTAATAAAGGTATTATCTACATTTTTAAACAACAAAAATTCTGGTGTTTACTGTCCCTTTAAAGAAAAATCTGATGTAGTGTAAATACCTCAATGGCTCAGATGAATATGGTGCAAAAAAGATGTGTACTCACACTTTTCAGAGCAACTTTAAGCTCATGTACTGGTGGTCCTGATTCACAACGCTGTCAGGATCAGCAATACAGATAAATGGAAATCCGATGCGTATCTATATATAAGTGTTTGTAGAAAAGAGATACAATAGTGTGATATCATAAACACACGGCTCAGATAATCTTACTACAGGTGTATTCTCACACTTTAGGGAGCTGATACACAGTTCTGGGTGAATCGCAGTCTCGGTATAAGCCACTGAATCAGCTATGCAATGATACAGGAACACTTGGTAAAGTGGTAACATTTAATAAAATCAATGATACAAATTATAAAATATATATGTCAGTGTACAGCCACTCAGGGGTAAAGTATGAATATACTAATTCTTTCAAAGTATCTAATCCTTAGAAGCAGGATGGCTCCAGATTGAAACTCTCGGCAAACAATGTATTGAAAGAGTCAGGACTGATGCGATGTAGCTCCCTCTCACTGTGAAGTTACTGACAAGCAAACCTGACATACGTTTCGCCACGCCCATGTGACTTTTTAAAGGGTGTTGTGCTTATTGCGACTTTTAATTTAGCCCTAAATCTTTACGCAAGGACGTCAGTTGCACTAACCTGACAAGCGCAAATTCCGTTTGCGCTTGTGCAGTGACGTTCACTTTCAACTTGTAATATGAGCTCAAATGCAGGCATGATATTTCAATATTTTGCAGACTAACGTTAGCATGGCACTTGTAATGTAGCCCTAAATACATTATTAGCTATGTTAGTCAACAAATTACTATAAAGTATATGGGGGATATTTATCAAAGGCCTGGCGGACCTGATCCAACAGTGCGGATCAGGTCCGCCAGACCTCGCTGCATGAGGAGAGCATTACGCTCTCCGTATTCAGCATTGCACCAGCAGCTCTTGTGAGCTGCAGGTGCAACGCCGCCCCCTGCAGATTCATGCCGCCAGCAGGGAGGTGTCAATCAACCTAATCGTACTCGATCAGGTTTATTTTCGGCGATGTCTGTCCACCTGCTTAGAGCAGGCGGACAGGGTTATGGAGTAACGGTCTTTAGACCGCTGCTTCATAACTGCAACGGAGCTTGATAAATGGGCCCCTCAATGTTAGATTTAACCACCCATGGTTATAGCACCCCAGCCAATGCAATACTGTTCATGTTGTGTTCAATTAAAAAAAACACGTAAGATCTCTTTAGTTACCATGCAATGGTACACAAACTCCCACTACCGTAGGTAAATCACTTGAATAAAATAAATAAATGGTGCAGACAGTTACCTAACAACCCTCCTTGAGAAAATTCACCTTCCTGAAAACTTTTCTAGGGAATCATAAACATTCATTATAAACCATTTGTACATTCAAAGAATGGAACAGTTTGTGGTTTCTACACATTACATCCTGATTTTGGGGTACCCTGACACGGGTGCAATCTAAGATATCAGGACATTGAACATTCTCCCTTGTGCATAGAAACATTACCATCCCTCAGGGGTTAAGGAAATGTTAACCCATTTCTGGCAGCATGGCTTCAGAGCTGACCTGAAATAGTCCATACCTTGGAAAAGATGAAGGGGTTACTCCTCTGAAGCAAAACAATCAACATAGTATTTAAGGTGCTCTGGACCTTATAGGTCTATTACTATTATCTGTGTGAGTTCTCTACCAGCCATTTATATCTTTTCACCACCGCTCACACTGGTTCTGCCCCTTTCACCCTTCTTTACCACCCTATGTCCTGGACTTGACTTAGGAAACACTGGGATTTGCCCTTTGTGCTGGGACAGGTCTTTCGTAGCCATGTCCACTTTGTTGCCTGACCTATCTCCTAGAAAAAGTAATTTACTTCCAGTGACAAATAGTATGCTGTTTTCCTAGCTGGCCCGCGTCTTCTCCAATGTCAGATGCCCAACTAACCACAAATCTTTACTGGGACACTGCAAATTAAACTCAGTAACCAAGCAGGAGCTAGGGGTAAGAGAGCAATGAGATTAAACTTGGTTGCTGAACTCTCTCTAGCACTTTAATCATCACCTACTAGAAAAAGAACAATTACGTACTAGCATGTATCGGCATCTTTATTAATCTAAATATCAAAGGAAAACATTCATATGTAAAATTTTAGTCTCGCTATCCAGAAAAAGACAAACTCGAATAGGTGACTTTAATGCAGATCTCTCGAGAGCAGATACATCCATTCTAAATAGGCACTGGAGATTCAGGTAACAGCAGCAATAGTATAAGGAGTATAGTCAAATACAAAAACTAACTGAAAGTCACTATGCTCATTAAGGTAATAAGGAAGTTCAGAGTAAGACAGTGCGGGTCAAAGCCTCACAGGTAAAAGCAGCACAAAATCATTTAACAAATGTATGAGTCTAAAAACAAGCTAAAGTCAAATACCAAGTCAGTCCAAAACAAGGGGCTAATACAGAAGAGTAGTCAGGGCAAGCAAAAGTGAAACCAGTATCTCTAAACAACAAACTGCCAGAGTAAGTAGTCAGAAACTCAATACAAGAGCACTCTTATGCTGCAAACAAAGAGCTTAAAAGACCCAAGTCAAAATTAAACTTTCATAATTCAGATAGAGCAGTCAATTTTAAACAACTTTCCAACTTACTTCCATTAACAAAATGTGCACATTCTTTTTATATTTACACTTTTTGAGTCACCTGCTCCTACTGAGCATGTGCAAAAATTCACAGAATATACGTATGTGCATTTGTGATTGGCTGATGGCTGTCACATGATACAGGGGGTGTGGAAATAAACAAACCTTTGACATTTGTCAGCAAAAAAAATCTACTTCTCATTTCAAGTTCAGACTAAGTGCTATTACATTGTCTTTTTATTGTGTATTAATGATTATATGAGAAATCCCACAGGACATTTTCTTGTTAACCGCAAGTAGTAGTACTATATACTCTGGAGGATCGTCCTGTATCTTAGAAGTTAGAGCCGGTGACGGATAAGAGAGGCCTAGAGCGGCGACTCACATATAGGCAGCGTCCCCCCCTCGATTGATCAAGAGTTACTCGGCTGCAGCTGGACACATCAAAACATTTATAGGGATCTACATCCCACTACCAGTTAAATCAGAAAGATTTTACAGACAAGGCTGAACCTATAGCTACTGGCCCCTAACAGAAATAACAACACCACAATATACTGTCCCTAAAATGACCGACATGGAGAAGGCTGATTACCTAGACATCTTCAATAATAAGCACTGGCGCATAGTTGAAGAGCTTTGCTTGCTCCTCATGGACAAAGCCCCACAGGATCTCCTGACACGACAGTGTACCTCTACGACTCTCTCACTTTTGGATGAGACCAGACAGCGAGAAGACGAACGAGACAATATCACAACTTTACCTGATGACTTCCAGCATAATATGGCGGCTACAGGGGCGCTGAATTTCACACAATTCATTATCTCCGAGGTAAATGAAACTGCAAGGCCAGCGACATCGGGTCTGCATATCAGTGTGAGTGAACCCCGGCAGACACCAGAGCACTGTTCACATGTCGTGGTCCAGTGGGGCTTTGGGGGGGGGGGGGGGGCCTGAGAGCCAGGGCTATAGAATGCTCATGTTGTGAGCTTGCCGATTCACCCAAGATCCAAGATTTCAGCAGTTTCCCCTCTGAGACTTTTGGGCTTATAACCAAATACCTAAACTTTCCAGGTATTACAAGTACCTTGATCTTTACTGGCCTGTTGAGACTTTTACCACCCTGGGACTTTTACATAAAAGGCATACTGTGAGATCACCAGATTCCCACCATAGTTCACCCCTTTCGGCAGACAAAGGCATGGGGATAATAGAACTTAGGAATCAAGCTGTTAATGATAAGCAGTAGCTGAATTTACATTAAGTTTAGAAGTTGTTACTCTTTTCTTTTTTTTTATTTTTATGAATATACGCTTGTTGGTGAATGTGTTTATATTTTATATTCTCTATCATATATTGTCTCGTAACAGATTGTGATCCCTGCTTACTAGAAGCCTACCAGTTATACACCTGGACTGTTATAACTCAATTAGGTACACTCCAATTTATCTACAAGATAAATAATGACAGATTCTTCTATCGGAGTATAGACCCGCCTTCTTGATAAAACGTATTAGATGCCTTGCTATACTCACAACTAGAACCAAATGTATTAATCTGTAAGGGTTGATGGTATTGTTTTTTGATGCAACTCCACATGGTATTGTATCTTTTTATTCCAATGATTGGAGAATATAGTGTATATGTACTGGGTTAAGTAACATATCAAGGGCAAAATGAACATAACGTCTACTCTAGGGGATTGGAGTTAGGTATATATATCCAGCAACACAGAGAAACCTGTTACTACCACAATATATTAAGGTGCCCCAACACACTTAGGGTGATGTGTCCAATCTCTCCTAATTCTATATCAGCAATGTTTATTTGGCATATCTTTTAAGGCGCATATATTATTATCTCTGGACCTTGCAGCTTGCTGCCGAAGCTGCTGTGACAGAGACAAGCCTGATACCATAAAAGGGACACAGCTCTATACCTAGATGCATATAGTTGATATTTATGTGCAGTGGCGTCACTAGGTTTGGTGTCACCCGGTGCGGTAAATTATGGTGTCACCCCCCCTCCCCCCAGAAAGCAGACACACACAAGCACAAAAATACAGGCACACACACATACAAACACTCCGACACACTTAGAAACACACTCAGACACACACAAAGACACTGAGACACACACAAAAACACTCAGGCACACACACAAACACTTAGACACACACACACACAAAAACACTCAGGCACACACACAAACACTTACACACACACACACACACACACACACACACACACACACACAGAAACACTCAGACACACACACACAAAAGCACTCAGACACACACACACAAAGTATGAAAATTCTGCTCTCTGACTCTGTTCCAAGTCTTTCAGTGCACAGCCCCGGGCCGCGTCCCTACCGCTTCTTATGGCCAAGCACCTCTGTTCTCTGCCCACCCCCAGACCCCCGCCCGCCCTCCCCTCCTACCTCTTCAGTGTGCACTTAGTGTACCGTAACTGTACCGGTCTGGTGGGCATCATACGTGGCTCCTTCACTTTAGAGACAGTGTTAGACAATCATGCGGTCAGGTGCCAGGCATCCCCCTCATGATTTTCCAGTTCCCGTTTAGAGAGACAGCACAGCAGTGAGTGACTCCACTGCTCCACACGTCACTGAGCAGTGAGCACAGATAGGCAGGCAGGTTTAGGCTAGCAGTGCAACTTTGCAAGCCCCATGGCATGCCCACAACATTTATAGTGAAATCTGGCAGGGGAGGAGCAAAGTACAAACAAGCAAAAGCAGCCGGGAAAACTATTTGTGGAAATTGCAGAGCTGGCTCAAGGGGCAAAAAAATGAAGTGTCTACAACTTCCCCAGTCCCACTAATGTTCACAAATGCTGGCCCCTCTAATAAAAATATCTATGCATCTCTAAATTGTATTTTTTTTTTTTTTTAGTGGTGTCACCCCCTGGAGGTGTCACCCTGGTGCGGCCCGCACCCCCCGCACCCCCCTAGTGACGCCGCTGTTTATGTGGAACCATACCCTCACATTATACCAGGCACGTTGTAAGGCAAAAGAATCTAAAATTCGCCCTTTATGCTATGATTTATTTTCTGATGAGATGGCCCAATTATTAGAAAGCCTGTTTGCACAACTTAATTTTTTAACTACCTGGCCGCCAGCAGGGGGGTGTCAATCAACCCGATCGTACGCGATCTGGTTGAATTGCAGCAATGTCTGTCCACCTCATCAGAGCAGGCAGACAGGGTTTTGGAGCAGCGGTCTTTAGTCTGTAGACTCGCCAAAAACACGGGCCCTCAAGCTCTATTTGGAGCTTGATAAATGGGCCTCCTAGTCTGCACTTTGAATTTATCAATCTGGTCCAAGAGTGACCAACACTGTTATATTTGGTGCAAAACTAATGAGGACATTATAATTTTATAATACCCTGTGTCTGTGCATTGAATTAATCAACTTGGTCCAAGAGTGGCCAATTTGGGTCAGAAACAATGAGGACATCATTTTTACTGAGGGTATGAAACTGAAATATTACGCTGTTGTAAAATGTACTATGTACCCGCATTCTTCCCTTCGTACTTTTTTATGTTCTCAATAATAAATAAAATAAAAAAGATAACTGGAACACCTATATATTCACTTGAAAAGGCAGAGAACAGCCAGAACATGATGAGAGTCCACAAGAAAAGGACCCTGTCATTGCCTGGGTTAAGATGTATTTTCTTTTAGTCATGTAAAGAGTTTAGGTGGTTTGGGAGGTATTATGGTGGAAGCCCCCTTAAAGGAATAGTCTAGTCAAAATTCAACTTTCATGATTCAGATAGAGCAGGCAATTTTAACCAACTTTCTAGTTTACTCCTATTATATTTTTCTTTGTTCTCTTGGTATCTTTATTTGAAAAAGCAAGACTGTAAGCATAGGAGCCGGACCATTTTTGGTTCAGCACCTGGGTAGCACTTTCTGATTGGTGTCTAAATGTAGCCACCAATCAGCAAGCGCTACCCAAGTGCTGAACCAAAAATGGGTCAGCTCCTAAGCTTACAATTAAAGGGCCATAATACCCAAATGTTTAAACACTTGAAAGTGATGCGACATAGCTGTAAAAAGCTGACTAGAAAATATCACCTGAACATCTCTATGTAAAAAAGAAAGATATTTTACCTCAAATGTTTCTCAGTAGCCACATCCCATTGTAAAGGATTTCTAAGCAGCATATTAGTATGTCTGTCCCAGGACAGCGGAAGGGGCGAGCTTACGTGCACTCTCATCTTATTTCCCTATTCATTTTAAAGGAAGTTTGCAATGAAATCTCATGAGAGTTAAGTGAAATCTCATGAGATCACAGTAAAAGAGTTCATGACCTCAGCACTGCTGATGCTGATTGGCTGCTGTTCATTTCTTCATTTTTTTTTTTTTTACCTGCAGCTGAGTATAACTTTTTACACAGAACTTACTCTGCTGAGCTGAGGAGATTGTGAGGTAAAATATCTTCCTTTTTTACATAGAGAAGCTCAGGTGATATTTTCCTGTCAGCTATTTACAGTTATACTGCATTAGTTTCAAGTGATTTAGCATATGAGTATTATGTCCCTTTAAATAAAGATAACAAGAGAACGAAGAAAAATTGCAAGCTCTATCTGAATCATTAAAGTTTAATTTTGATTAGACTATTCCTTTAAGTGGGATATCTTTTGCAGTAGGTTGGCTTTTAGGTGGGGAGGTCTTACCAGTGGGGGCACTGCAATAAAGGGGATCTTTTGGGTTGAGGATTCCTTGTGGCAGGGTTACTGGTAGTTTATGGGTTAACATTTGTAGGGTCTGGCAGTTTAGGGGTTATAGTAGTAGAGGTTCTGAGTGTTGGGAGAATTAATTAAAGTTTGATAGCAATGGGGATCTTATCAGGTTAATAGTGGTTGGGGGCTGAAGGTTTAAGGATTAATAGTGATAGTGTTCCGAAGAGAGAGCTGCTTATTGCTGTGGGTTTATGGAGGTTTTTGGGTTAATAGGGGTTGGGCCTTAGTCACTAGGGGGTTTATTGCTATGGGGGTTAAGTTGATATAGGGGTTAATATCAATAAGGTGCCTAGAGGGATGCGTATACAAATAAATGTTGTTATTGAAAGTTAATTCATGTACAAATTGTGCATACAAGTCCCATGATAACTGGAATGTGCTCATTTAGGAAATGCTACCTTCACACATCTCTGGTTACATTTTTTAAAGGAAAACTAGAAATATCAACTCAATATTTGGAGAGTTCAACATCCGGACATAAAAGAATACTCGTGTGAGTCCAAATCACATAAGAATTTCTCCAGAATAGATATGTTTCTTATAGATGAAAGCATATTAAAATTAGATTTAGAATCTGATATATCAGAGTTTAGTCTATCGGACCATGCCATTATAACGTTAAAAGTAAATTTAAATGTTCAAGAGACATTAAATAGGAATACCTTTAGATTCCCTGGCTATATGATTAATAATCTGGGTTTCTGTAACTGGCTCATACAAAGATGGCGAGAATATTCTGAATTAAATAATACATACAGGAATAAGACAGAAATTTTTTGGGAAGCAGGTAAAGCAGTCTTGAGAGGTGAAATTAAACAATACATGATAAGAATGAAAAGAAAGATGGCTAGTAGGGAACTGCAATTGGCAAACCAATTGAAGAACACTTATCGAAAATATATCTTAAAGGCAGATAGACTATCATGGGATAAATATAGAAAGGCTAGAGAACAACGAGACCATTTCATGAACAATAAATGGGTAATGGAGGATATTAAGAATAGGCATTATTGGCAGGGTCCGCAGGGTATATCTGCCAAAAACCTGACTAAAATTAGAAATTTTAGGAAAAATAAAAACATGATTATGTCGATTAGGCAGGAGAATAAAGTCTACACTAAATCACATGAAATCCGGGATGCCTTCTTTAAATATTATCGGAATATTTATGCCCTTGGGGAATTAGATGTCAAAGCAAAAGAGACCTTTTGGGGTAAGACTAAACTTCCAAAGATCGATAGTGAGAAATTAGCGCAATTGAATCTACCAATTTATGTTGAGGAAGTTAAATGTGCTATTGATAGAATAAAGACTGGGAAAGCCCCAGGCCCAGATGGGCTTGTGGCAGAGTGGTACAGAATATTAAAAACAGACATAGCTGATATTTTAACTGACTTATTTAATCTATATTTTGTTCAAAATAAAATGAAATCTTTATATTTTACGGATTCAGTAATTACACTGATTCACAAAAAGGGTAAACCATTAGAGGATATGGGTTCTTATAGACCCATATCTCTACTCAATAACGATTATAAGCTACTTATGAATATTGTCGCTGAGAGGTTGAAAAAAGTGATTGGAGATATAATTCATCCTGATCAGACGGGTTTCATGCCAGGTCGGAATGTAGCGAGGAATATACGTAGGGTACTACTAACAATTGAGCATTACCATAATAAATTATACAGAACAGGAAAATATAATGAAGTTGATCATGCTTTAGTTACAATAGACGCGGAGAAGGCGTTTGATTCAATAATTTGGGACTACTTGACGTCCTCCCTACTACAGTTTGGGTTCTCGGGCAATTTAGTAAGTCTGGTGAAACTGATATATAAATCGCCAAGATCGCAAGTGTTAGTAAATGGGGGATTTACACCATACATTATCATGCAAAAAGGTACCAGGCAGGGATGTCCATTATCCCAACTTCTATTCAATATTGTTCCGATCAGCCAATAGAATGCTAGCTCAATCTGATTGGCTGATCGGATCAGCCAATCGGATTGAACTTGAATCTGATTGGCTGATTCCATCAGCCAATCAGAATTTTCCTACCTTAATTCCGATTGGCTGATAGAATCCTATCAGCCAATCGGAATTCGAGGGACGCCACTTGATCTACTCTTCTGCCCGGATAGGATGAAGACTTCTGCCCAAAGATGGAATTCTTTAGCCGCCGCTTTGATCAAGACTTCAGCCGGAGGATGGACGTCACTCTTCAGCCCCCGCTTGGGCTTGGATGAAGACTTTGGAGGCTCTTCTGGACCGATCGGGACCCGGTGTGGTGAAGACAAGGTAGGGAGATCTTCAGGGCTTAGTGTTAGGTTTATTTAAGGGGGGTTTGGGTTAGATTAGGGGTATGTGGGTGGTGGGTTGTAATGTTGGGGGGGGTATTGTGTGTGTTTTTTTTACAGGCAAAAGAGCTGAATTCTTTGGGGCATGCCCTGCAAAGGGCCCTGTTCAGGGCTGGTAAGGTAAAAGAGCTTTTCTATTTTAATTTAGAATAGGGTAGGGCATTATTTTATTTTGGGGGGCTTTGTTATTTTATTAGGGGGCTTAAAGTAGGTGTAATTAGCTTAAAATTGTTGTAATATTTTTCTAATGTTTGTAAATATTTTTTTATTTTTTGTAACTTAGTTCTTTTTTATTTTTTGTACTTTAGTTAGTTTATTTAATTGTATTTATTTGTAGGTATTTGTATGTAATTAATTTATTGATAGTGTAGTGTTAGGTTTAATTGTAGATAATTGTAGGTATTTTATTTAATTAATTTATTGATAGTGTAGTGTTAGGTTTAATTGTAACTTAGGTTAGGATTTATTTTACAGGTAATTTTGTAATTATTTTAACTAGGTAGCCATTAAATAGTTATTAACTATTTAATAGCTATTGTACCTGGTTAAAATAATTACAAAGTTGCCTGTAAAATAAATATTAATCCTAAAATAGCTACAATATAATTATAATTTATATTGTAGCTATATTAGGGTTTATTTTACAGGTAAGTATTTAGCTTTAAATATGAATAATTTATTTAATAAGAGTTCATTTATTTTGTTAGATTTAAACTATATTTAACTTAGGGGGGTGTTAGGGTTAGGGTTAGACTTAGCTTTAGGGGTTAAAAAATTTATTAGAGTAGCGGTGAGGTCCGGTCGGCAGATTAGGGGTTAATAATTGTAGGTAGGTGGAGGCGACGTTGTGGGGGGCAGATTAGGGGTTAATAAATATAATATAGGTGTCGGCGATGTTAGGGAGGGCAGATTAGGGGTTAATACTATTTATTATAGGGTTATTGAGGCGGGAGTGAGGCGGATTAGGGGTTAATACATTTATTATAGTAGCTGTGAGGTCCGGTCGGCAGATTAGGGGTTAATAATTGTAGGTAGGTGGAGGCGACATTGTGGGGGGCAGATTAGGGGTTAATAAATATAATATAGGGGTCGGCGGTGTTATGGGCAGCAGATTAGGGGTACATAGGTATAATGTAGGTTGCGGTGGTGTACGGAGCGGCAGATTAGAGGTTAATAATAATATGCAGGGGTCAGCGATAGCGGGGGCGGCAGATTAGGGGTTAATAAGTGTAAGGTTAGGGGTGTTTAGACTCGGGGTACATGTTAGGGTGTTAGGTGCAGACATAGGAAGTGTTTCCCCATAGGAAACAATGGGGCTGCGTTAGGAGCTGAACGCTGCTTTTTTGCAGGTTTTTTTTCAGCTCAAACTGCCCCATTGTTTTCTATGGGGGAATCGTGCATGAGCAAGTTTTTGAAGCTGGCCGCGTCCCTAAGCACCGCTGGTATTGAGAGTTGCAGTGGCGGTAAATTATGCTCTACGCTCCCTTTTTGGAGCCTAACGCAGCCCTTCTGTGAACTCTAAATACCAGCGGTATTTAAAAGGTGCGGGGAAAAAAAGCCAGCGTTAGCTACGCGGGTCGTTACCGACAAAACTCTAAATCTAGGCGTATGTATTTAAACACCTTTCATGGGTTAAACATTTAGGGCTAGATTACAAGTGGCGCGCTAATGTTTGTATTAATGTGCGCACGTATTAGAATTTGAAAGTAAACATGTTCACTCGAACGCAATTGAATTTGACTTTATGTGCGCAAACCCAATAGGAGTACACTAATTCTTCATGTGCGCTAACCTGACATGAGTTATCTTAAGGCGCGTTATGTATTTATTACAGAAAAAATATTAAAATATATTAATAATTAATGTAAATAATTATTCTAAATAATCCATAGAATAAATAAATATATATATATATATATATATATATATATATATATATATATATATATATATATATTATAGTATATATAATAATTATTAATAATTATTAATATATTTCAATATTTTATATTTACATAGCGCACCTTAAAGTGAAAGTAAATTTTCATCCAAAGAATGAATGCTATTGATTCATCTTATAACACTGTATGTAGTTGCTAAGTTGTTTTTTTTTATTCCTTCTTATTTTTTATGAATTACAAAGAAACTGAAAGCGACTCCTAAATTTCATGAATCAGTGATAAAACTATAATGATACAGTGTATAATACATATACATGCAGAACAACCACATAATGGTGTGGATTGGTAGATTGTTTTAAGTCACCAATGTCGCAAATGACAAATAAGCCTGTTTTCTTAACCCTTGAGAAAGTCCGTCTGTGAACAGAGGAAACTCGTAGGGTGGGCAGAGCTTAAGGACCCAGTGGACGAGGTTACCTGTAGGTGTGACGGTCTCGCACATAACATCGCCTCCAGCACATCCAGAAGCTGCGGGTAGGCGGATAGGATAACAGGAGGGTACAGAAACTCTGTGGAGGTCACCCATTTGTAAAGGCTCGTTCACACTTTTATTGTCAGCCAGTGTTGAGAATGACTTTTGCATAACCTACTTCTATGGCCCTTAGGAAGCCTGCAGCAAATTAAGAAGCAAACGCCTTCTACTGTTTATGGGCAATAAACTAATTACAGCTAGAAAATATGTCTGCTAGCAACACTTTAAAATAAAAGTTGCTACTTTGATGCCTCTAGAGAACACAGGCCCATTGTGAGGTTGTGACATTCTGATCACTACTATCTGGCATCCGACAATATCGTGCTCCCTAACTGTGTGTGAGCAGTTTGCTGTATCCAATCCTAATACACCTGTGCTTGTAGTTGGATTCCTTTCTGAGACGCAACAGCAGCGAACACGCCTGTGAGAGCTTTCTGAACAGCTTGTGATAGTTCAGAATGCCCCTCTGGCACTTTTTTAAGTGCTTTGGAGTTTGTGAGTATAATGTGATTATTTTTACATATACCTCTCATACACCCGTATGATATTGCACCATTGTGGCGCCTTCTCTTGTTCATCTTTGCTACTTATTTTTTATATATTCACGATTTTTCTTACATACCATCTTTTCTGATCCTCCGCCCCCCTGCTCATTTCTTGGTTTTTCTATTTTACAAGTAAGAGCGGTACCACCCATTCTTACGTGTTCATCCATGCATGCTCCCATGAAGCATCCTGTATTGCGCATGCGTTATTAAAATAAAATAATTATTACGGCATATGACAGTTTCCTTGCATACTTACTGTTTCTGATTGATCTGTTCCATTAACTTCTTGCAATCCCTTTGTTCTGATGCCGGAACATCAATCAGAAATTGTTGCTGTTAAAGACAATGTGCATGCGTGTCTAATGAACACGCTTCTATACAGGGAGTGAATTCAATGAGACACGCATGCGTAGTTTAATTTGGGGGCGTATAGTGAGTATATTCAGATGCCACTGGGGGACCAATAAGAATCATGAAGATGATATTCGTCATTTCAAAATAAATATTTTTTTTATATTTAGGCGGAGTGACGGCGATATATATATATATATATATAAGCGGATTGAAAGGTACAAAATTATAAGTTTATTAGTAAAAAAAAATCATGAATTAAACTCAACCTAATTTTATATGCACTTTGCGTTGCGGTATAGAGGTGCATGATAGTTTACTTTCACTTTAAGATAACTAATTCTTTATGTGCGACACTGCGTTAGACCTAAAGCACAAAACCTGAAATGCATAGAAAAAAATGACATTTTTATTATTAAATATATATTTCTATACAGGGAGTGCAGAATTATTAGGCAAGTTGTATTTTTGAGGATTAATTTTATTATTGAACAACAACCATGTTCTCAATGAACCCAAAAAACTCATTAATATCAAAGCTGAATATTTTTGGAAGTAGTTTTTAGTTTGTTTTTAGTTTTAGCTAAAAACAGGTGACTATTACTGTGCATAATTATTAGGCAACTTAACAAAAAACAAATATATACCCATTTCAATTATTTATTTTTACCAGTGAAACCAATATAACATCTCAACATTCACAAATATACATTTCTGACATTCAAAAACAAAACAAAAACAAATCAGTGACCAATATAGCCACCTTTCTTTGCAAGGACACTCAAAAGCCTGCCATCCATGGATTCTGTCAGTGTTTTGATCTGTTCACCATCAACATTGCGTGCAGCAGCAACCACAGCCTCCCAGACACTGTTCAGAGAGGTATACTGTTTTCCCTCCTTGTAAATCTCACATTTGATGATGGACCACAGGTTCTCAATGGGGTTCAGATCAGGTGAACAAGGAGGCCATGTCATTAGATTTTCTTCTTTTATACCCTTTCTTGCCAGCCACGCTGTGGAGTACTTGGACGAGTGTGATGGAGCATTGTCCTGCATGAAAATCATGTTTTTTTTTAAGGATGCAGACTTCTTTCTGTACCACTGCTTGAAGAAGGTGTCTTCCAGAAACTGGCAGTAGGACTGGGAGTTGAGCTTGACTCCATCCTCAACCCGAAAAGGCCCCACAAGCTCATCTTTGATGATACCAGCCCAAACCAGTACTCCACCTCCACCTTGCTGGGTCTGAGTCGGACTGGAGCTCTCTGCCCTTTACCAATCCAGCCACGGGCCCATCCATCTGGCCCATCAAGACTCACTCTCATTTCATCAGTCCATAAAACCTTAGAAAAATCAGTCTTGAGATATTTCTTGGCCCAGTCTTGACGTTTCAGCTTGTGTGTCTTGTTCAGTGGTGGTCGTCTTTCAGCCTTTCTTACCTTGGCCATGTCTCTGAGTATTGCACACCTTGTGCTTTTGGGCACTCCAGTGATGTTGCAGCTCTGAAATATGGCCAAACTGGTGGCAAGTGGCATCTTGGCAGCTGCACGCTTGACTTTTCTCAGTTCATGGGCAGTTATTTTGCGCCTTGGTTTTTCCACACGCTTCTTGCGACCCTGTTGACTATTTTGAATGAAACGCTTGATTGTTCGATGATCACGCTTCAGAAGCTTTGCAATTTTAAGAGTGCTGCATCCCTCTGCAAGATATCTCACTATTTTTCTGAGCCTGTCAAGTCCTTCTTTTGACCCATTTTGCCAAAGGAAAGGAAGTTGCCTAATAATTATGCACACCTGATATAGGGTGTTGATGTCATTAGACCACACCCCTTCTCATTACAGAGATGCACATCACCTAATATGCTTAATTGGTAGTAGGCTTTCGAGCCTATACAGCTTGGAGTAAGACAACATGCATAAAGAGGATGATGTAGTCAAAATACTCATTTGCCTAATAATTCTGCACTCACTGTATATACAGTATCTGATATTTCTTCTGCACTCTCCATTAAAGTCTATGGTGAGAATATCTGAGGTCCTAAAGTTAGTAAGTGTCGGGTTTTGCTCATGCTCAAAAGTTTTACTTTCAACTTGTAATACGCACACTAACCCGCACTCACAAAAATATTACTTCAATATTACGCAAAATAGTGCGACACTTGTAATCTGGCCCTTAGTTCTTTTCAGACAGTAGCTCAGTAATAGAATTAAGTAGAGCATTTTATTACTGCTTTATTATGTCCTATTAAAAATGAGTAGATATTACTATTCCTTAAACAGTACATACAGGTATTTGCAGTTAAAGGGACAGTCAGCACCAGAATTACTGTTTTTAAAAGATAGATACTCCCCTTTATTGCCCATTCCCCAGTTTGGCATAACCAACACAGTTATATTACTATACTTTTTACCTCTGTGATTACCTTGTATCAAAGCCTTTTCTGACAGCCCCTTGATCACATGACTTTTTATTTAGTATCTATTGACTTGCATTTAGCCAATTATTGCTGTGTTGTTGTGACTCTTAACTCCACGGGCATGAGCACATGTTATATTTATGGCCCATATGAACTAGCAGTATCCTGTTGTGAAAAGCAACTAAAAAAGCTTGTGATAAGAGGCTGGCTATAGTGGCTTAGAAACAAGCAGAAATTTAGAGGTTTAAATGTTATAAAGTATATTAATATAACAATGTTAGTTGTGCAAATCTGGGGAATGGGTAGTAAAGGTGTTATCTATATTTTTATACAATATCAACTTTAGTGTTGACTGTCCCTTTAAGCCGATATTTTCCTTTCTTTTTTCATTACCATAATAATCTGTACCATAAAAGGCTCCCAGTATGCAATGTATAAAGTTCTACAGTACATCCAAACATTGTAGGCAAAAAAAAAAGAACATTTTAACATTGCTTTCATAAGTTGTTTGCGCAGTGCCATTGAGGGGCACAGTGCCGGACAATGGTAATTTTACAAATGCATTCATTGGTGCTGAACTTTAGAAGAGGAAACGCCACTAATAAGATTAGAAAGCCCTAGTGACATACAGATTGCACTAAGATGGTTGTGCCCATGGGGAGATGTGTCCTTGAGGCTGACGTTGGAACCCTTGTCATATGCTTTCTGTTAATGCTGGTATTTCCTGTCCTTCGACTTCATGTAAGAAGCAGGAGATCGCAGGATCTGCAGAGTACTACATGGTGGCAGGAGCTGCCCATTCTTTGATCCTATTTCTGCATACCAGACAAAGCTGTGTTGGGTTTGGGGATTTGCTGGGATGAACAAATTATTATTCCTCCTGGAAATTGCGCTGCCACTGACATTCCTGTGTGTCGGGACTTAAATCCATCCTTTCAGAGCTAATAAAACAAGAACAGAGGTCTGGAATGGAATGAGACACTGGGAGCAGAAAAGAAGTTGAATTGCAGGGAAAAGCAGGAACAACTAAAGTCCCCTTATAAAAATGTATTCAAAATGTGTATTTGTAAATGCAAGAAAAATTCTAGACTCCTAATATCTTATCAATAATTATCTTTAAGTTTATAATGTGTATGTATATGAGTCATGTGATACGTTGTTTATGTACATATATCTTACATGTGATTTATTACCTTAACCAAGCTAACAAGATGAACACAAAACAGTAGTTAGCCACTGGCTCTCAAGTTAATGTTTTTTTGTTTAACGATAGTGAGGTCTTAAAAAGACATAAGACACATGTTATTTATATATAATCATAGTATATATCAGCAATAGAACACTGCACTGGGAAAAGTCTGCATGTTAATCAAGGGCTAGATTACAAATGGAGGACACAAATATTAGCGCTATAGAGCGTTAGCACCACTCAAGTTAAATCAATTGAGTTCTTATTCTTACGCTCATAATACAAGTTGAAAGTAAAATGTTATGGCTTGAGCAAAAGTCTCTTGCATACTAGCATCTGGAAGTCAGCTAGTGCGGCTGTGCTAAATCCCTCTCCTCTCTCTCTTCTATCAGTAGTGCTACAGAACCCTGTTCTGACTTTGGCTATTTTATTGTAAATATATATATTTTATCTATCTATCTATCCATCATTTATCTATCTATCTATCTATCTGTCTCTCTCTCTCTCTCTCTCTCTCTCTCTCTCTCTCTCTCTCTATATATATATATATATATATATATATATATATATATATATATATATATATCGCTCTATATATATGTGTGTGTGTGTAGGTATATATATATATATATATATACATATATATAAATAACTTTTTTTATGAGTGAAGAACAAAATTATTTAAACTATTTCTAATTTTAAAATAAAAAAGTTGTGTGCTCACATTGTTTAAAAGGGATATAGTATATTGCAAGATGTTTGACTGGCCAGGGCTCAAAGGTATATCTATCTATATAAATATATACAGTATATCTATATATATATCTATATCTATATCTATATCTATATATATACTGTATATATATATGTGTGTGTGTGTGTGTGTATGTGTATAAAGGTATATATTATATCACTTTAAAACACTTTTTATACATTTATGTTAATAAACATACATATTACTGTTAATATGTATATATGAGTGCAATAATTTATTTTATTATCATTTATATATTTTTTTGTACATTTTTTTTAGGCCTAAAACTTTACTCCAGGGGCTCCACTTATTAAGCAGTGGAATTGCAATTGTGCAATGTTAAATGCTGGGCATTTAGCAAGGTCGAAAAGACATGATTCGCTACAGCAAATCATGTCCGCTCGACCTTTGTTAAATCAACCCCCAGGTCTCTAGTCGCACTAACTTTTTTAGCACTGTTATGCTTGCGCACAAAACAACAAGTGAGTTATGCTATCCAGTAAATATTTAGGGTACACTAAATAGATGTTGGCCTCTTTAAACATTCTCTGGTAAAAGTATTTTACTATTGACCTGTAATACCAGATTTTGGGCTATTCTGAGTGCTGGCACACGATATTGATAGCACACCCTGCACTATCAATAGCGCCCCACTTGTAATCTGTTTGATTAGACACACCAACATGATTCAATCAGTTCATAAACCCCCTAAAATTCTACATGCAATTAAAGGCAGGTTAGGCAACAGCCTAATGCGTCGCTTTAGGGGGGCACAAAGTTGGTGCATGACATTTTTTTTTTAATTAAATGTTTAAATTTATTTTTTAGTTGCCTAATTTTGGCTACATATTAGGGGCCATATGTGGTGGCATAATAGCTAGAATGGGAGGGGACTCCTCTGAAACATAGGGTGGCAGATAGTGCAGGTCAGCCAGAACAACTAAAAGCAAAGGGCTTAAATTTCTCACTGAACAGCCCCTGCACTCTCTGCAAAACTTTAGCAGCCTTCATAAAAGTTGACGGAGTTGGTGACAGCAGTGGGACTCTCCTCCACCAGAGCCTAATGAGCATAACTGGGGCTGATGGGCACTCATAGGAAAACTGACAATCCTACAATTTTTATATACTACAAGACAAGTCCTATTTCAGTGTATAGATTATTGTCATAATAATTATACGTATGTATAAATGTTAGGCATCATTACGCAGCACAGAATGCTCACTATCAGTGAAAAGGCACAGTTAACATCATTATACAGTGCAGCATATATGTTATCAGTGTATAGGTATTCTGCATTAATTACACAGTGAAGCATGTGTATAGATGTCTTGCATTATCATGTAGTACAGTGTTGTGTTTATATATGTCTTGCATTATCATGTAGTACAGTGTTGTGTTTATAAGTGTATATATGTATTGCATTATCATGTAGTACATTGTTGTGTTTATAAGTGTAGATATGTATTACATTATCATGTAGTGCAGTGTTGTGTTTATAAGTGTAGATATGTATTGCATTATCATGTAGTACAGTGTTGTGTTTATAAGTGTAGATATGTATTGCATTATCATGTAGTACAGTGTTGTGTTTATAAGTGTAGATATGTATTGCATTATCACTTAGTACAGTGTTGTGTTTATAAGTGTATATATGTATTGCATTATCATGTAGTACAGTATTGTGTTTATAAGTGTATATATGTATTGCATTATCATGTAGTAAAGTCTTGTGTTTATAAGTGTAGATATGTATTGCGTTATCATGTAGTGCAGTGTTGTGTTTATAAGTGTATATGTATTGCATTATCATGTAGTACAGTGTTGTGTTTATAAGTGTAGATATGTATTGCATTATCATGTAGTGCAGTGTTGTGTTTATAAGTGTATATATGTATTGCATTATCATGTAGTACAGTGTTGTGTTTATAAGTGTATATGTATTGCATTATCATGTAGTACAGTGTTGTGTTTATAAGTGTAGCTATGTCTTGCATTATCATCTAGTACAGTGCTGTGTTTATAATTGTGTATATGTATTGCATTATCATGTAGTGCAGTGTTGTGTTTATAAGTATATATGTATTGCATTATCATGTAGTACAGTGTTGTGTTTATGAGTGTATATGTATTGCATTATCATGTAGTACAGTGTTGTGTATGTAAGTGTAGATATGTCTTGCATTATCATCTAGTACAGTGCTGTGTTTATAATTGTGTATATGTATTGCATTATCATGTAGTGCAGTGTTGTGTTTATAAGTATATATGTATTGCATTATCATGTAGTACAGTGTTGTGTTTATAAGTGTAGCTATGTCTTGCATTATCATCTAGTACAGTGCTGTGTTTATAAGTGTGTATATGTATTGCATTATCATGTAGTACAGTGTTGTGTTTATTAGTGTATATATGTATTGCATTATCATGTAGTACAGTGTTGTGTTTATAAGTGTAGATATGTATTGCATTATCATCTAGTACAGTGCTGTGTTTATAATTGTGTATATGTATTGCATTATCATGTAGTACAGTGTTGTGTTTATAAGTGTATATGAATTGCATTATCATGTAGTACAGTGTTGTGTTTATAAGTGTAGATATGTATTGCATTATTATCTAGTACAGTGCTGTGTTTATAAGTGTGTATATGTATTGCATTATCATGTAGTACAGTGTTGTGTTTATAAGTGTATATATGTATTGCATTATCATGTAGTACAGTGTTGTGTTTATAAGTGTAGATATGTATTGCATTATCATGTAGTACAGTCTTGTGTTTATATGTGTTTATATGTATTGCATTATCATGTAGTTCAGTGTTGTGTTTATAAGTATATATGACTTGCATTATCTTATAGTGCAGAGTTCTGTGTTTATTATTGTATAGATGCCTTGCATTATCATTTACGGCAGAGTGTTGTGTTTATTAGTGCATAAATGTTCATTATCATCACTATACAACACTGGTTTTCAAACCTGTCCTCAGGCCTTCGCTAACAGGCCACATTTTGACGATATCGGAACTAGAGCACAGATGAAACAATCAGCTGATTATGGCTATTTTACCTGCTCTCTATCAAACGTAATCCAGAAAACCTGAGGACAGTGCTATACAGTGAAAACCAGTGCTATACAGGGACACTTGTCAAAATGTGAGTTGTACTGGTCCCCTGGCCATAACTTGCCAGTAATCCACTGCAAGTTAATGTGATCTATTGTAGGGCTTGAAACATTTATCAAGATGCATTCACATCTTCTGAGAACTTACAGTTCAGGCTTGCAAAAGTGAGTCTGTAACCACAAATTTAAAAAGCAGCCTCTGCTTCTTATTTTAGGTGGCAGAGATAAATCTCCCCAGACTCACTTGTTTGAGGTGATTGACAGGCCTTGCTCTTTCACAATTAGTTGCCCAAGAGCAAGGGGCAGGATTGAACAACAGAGCTTTTCTGCAGCCTTTAATTTTGCCAAGTGGCAATTGCAAGTGGACAGGTTCTGTGCTTGAGAACTTGTCTGCCTGCAGCTTGATTACATTTTCCTGTTAGGCATGCTAGTATCAGTGTTGGTATAATAGTGAAATAGAAAAGAGGTCATCTTGCCTCCAGGTTTGTGTGTTTTATATATTATCACCAATGTTTGATTGATTATGCAGAGCCACCACTGATTTGCTATGTTTTGCAGAGCCACCACTTTGGTATGTTATGTCATGCAGAAATTAACCATTATAGTTATAATAAATCAAATTAAAAATCAACAATTTGATGTGATAACAGAAATCTATCATTATTGCTGCTAGAACATTTTGTTAAGGGACAGTATACTCCAGAATTATTATTGTTTAAAAAGATAGATAATCTCTTTATTACCCATTCCCCAGTTTTGCATAACCAACACTGTTATATTAATATACTTTTTACATCTGTGATTAGCTTGTATCTAAGCCTCTGGAGACTGTCCCCTTACCTCAGTTCTTATCAGTGCAGACTCTTAAATAACTCCACAGGAGTGAGTACAATGCTATCTATATGATACACATGAACTGTTAAAATGCAATGAAATAAGAGGCAGTTCAACAGCTTAGAAATTAGCATATGAGCCTACCGAGGTTTAGGTTTCCACAAAGAATACCAAGAAATCAAAGCAAATTTGATGATAAAAGTAATTTGGAAAGTTGTGTAAAATTGCATGCCCTATCTGAATCATGAAAGTTTAATTTTGACTAGACTGTCCATTTAAGAAGCAGTAATGGTAAGTTATATAATTTTTTTGGGGGGCGGTAAAATGTGTCTTCACCTGTGTAGCCAAAAATCCTAGCACCAGCCCTGCATACAATCCCCCCCCATTTTGAAACCCATAATGTCTGAGTCACCTATATAATTATACCCTTTACAGTCCCCATAGTTTCTAAGTACCCCTGGGCTATTGAATCATTATTGCATTATGTCTTTAGAATGTGTCTTTAGCACAAATGGCAACAGTGTTTGCAACAATATATAACTGCTAGAAACAATGTTGCAAAACACTTCTGCCTTAGAGGCCTATCTATCAAGCCTTCAACTTTTTTGCATTCAATGGCACCAAATATGATGAGAGCTCAATCCTATTGGCTGATTGAAACAGCCAATAGGATGAGAGCTGCTCAAATCCTATTGGCTGATTGGAACAGCCAATAGGATTTTAGCGGCTCTAATCTTATTGGCTGATTGGAACCTTTCAGCCAATAGGAATGCAAGGGACGCCATCTTGGATGACGTCACTTGCATTCAAGATACAGTTTACGGTGGAGACCATATTGAAGAGGAGCTCCTCGTCAGATGTCTTCAGGATGGACCCGCTCCACGCCGGATGTTTTCAGGATGGACCCGCTCCTCGCTGGATGGATGGAGATAGAAGAGGCCGCATAGATGAAGACTTCACCAGTTGGATAAAGATGGAAGAGGCCGCCCGGATAAAGACTTCTTGCCGGCTGGATGGATCCTTCAAGCGGAACTTTAAAAACTGTAAGTGGATCGTCGGGGGTTAGTGTTAGGTTTTTTTTAAGGTTTTTTTTGGGTGGGTTTTATTTTTAGAGTAGGGTCTGGGAAGTAAAAGAGCTAAATGCCCTTTTAAGGGCAATGCCCATACAAATGCCCTTTTCAGGGCAATGGGGAGCTTAGGTTTTTTAGATAGGGTTTTTATTTGGGGGGGTTGGTTGTGTGGGTGGTGGGTTTTACTGTTGGGGGGGTGTTTGTATATTTTTTTTACAGGTAAAAGAGCTGATTTCTTTGGGGCAATGCCCCGCAAAAGGCCCTTTTAAGGGCCCTTGGTAGTTTATTGTAGGCTAGGGTTTTTTTTTATTTTGTGGGGGCTTTTTTATTTTGATAGGGCTATTAGATTAGGTGTAATTCTTTTTTATTTTTGATACTGTGGTTTTTATTTTTTGTAACTTAGTGTTTTTATTTTTTGTAACTTAGTGTTTATTTTTTGTAATTTAGAAATTTTTAATTGTAGATTTAAATAATTTGAGTAGGGTTAAGTTTTTAAATATGTAATATAGTTAATTTAATTGGTAGTTTAATGTATTTTTAGTATAATAGTTAGGGTAGGTTAATTAATAGTTTAATATAGTTTAATTTAATTCTACAGGTAAGTTTAAATTTATTATAAGATAGGGATGTTGTAATTTTAATGTAAAGTTAGCGGGTTGTTAGGTTAAGGGGTTAATAGTTTAATTTAGTTTATGGCGATGTGGGAGGCCAGGGGTTTAGGGGTTAATACTTTTATTTATTTGCGGTGGGGTCCAGGAGCGGCGGGATAGGGGTTAATACTTTTATTTAGTTGCGGTGGGGTCCAGGAGCGGCAGCATAGGGGTTAATACTTTTATTTCGTTGCCATGGGGTTTAGGAGCGGCAGCATAGGGGTTAATACATTTTATTTAGGTTGCGGCGATGTTGGATGGCAGATTAGGGGTGTTTAGACTTAGGATTTATGTTAGGGTGTTAGGAGTAAACGTTACTGGTTTTCTACCATAGAAATCAATGCGATATCTGGCAGAATCGAACATAAGCTTTCGCTGCTTTCAGACTCCCATTGATTCCTATGGCATCCGCGGCCTCCAGGGTGGTGGATTGAAAACCAGGTATGCTGGGCCGGAATAGCCACGATTTTAATAACAGAAGTAAATTGGAAAGTTGTTTGAAATGACATACTGTATTGGAATCATGAAGGTTTAACTTTGACTTTACTGTCCCTTTAATATTGGCAAAAAAAACTGAGTTGAATGGGCAATAGATCTGTTCTGAAGACTAATTTGGACTGCCATAAAGGATCTGAAAGACTCAAACATGTGATCTCTTTAAACTATATAGTTGGTGTAAAGGAGGTGTAGAGATCATGCACCTGATCTGGGGTCCATTTTGGGCATTTAGCTGGCGTGAGGATACTCTAGAGACTATAATGTAATCTGAATCTAATTATAGTATATAACTGGCATCAAAGAGGTTCAGGGCATACAGCTGTGTTGAGGTGTCACATATTTTGCATGAAGGAGCCTGCAGATGCAGGTATGTGATCTGAGTTTTCATGTGGGCATGATATAGCTGGCAGTATGTCACTTTTTGAACAAATACTCTTAATTACTTCTGACTATTGACAAGCCCAAAAATGTTTCCAAAGAAAATTACAGCATTAAATAATTTGAACATATTTATTTTACAATGCTGTACTTAAAGGGACAGTCTAGTCAAAATTAAACTTTCATGATTCAGTTAGGGCATGCAATTTTAAACAACTTTCCAATACACTTTCATAATCAAAATTGCTTTGCTTTCTTGGTATTCCTAGTTGAAAGCTAAACCTAGGTAGGATCAATTGCTAATTTTAAGCCCTTGAAGGCCGCCTCTTCTCTCAATGCATTTGACAGGTTTTCACAGCTAGAGGGTGTTAGTTCATGTGTGCTATATAGATAACAATGTGTTCACGATCGTGAAGTTACTTATGAAAGGGCACTGATTGGCTAAAATGCAAGTCTGTCAAAAGATCTGAAATAAGGGGGCAGTCTGCAGAGGCTTTGATACAAGGTAATCACAGAGGTAAAAAGTATATTAATATAACCGTGATGGTTATGCAAAACTGGGGAATGGGTAATAAAGGGAATATCTATCTTTTTAAACAAAAATTCTGGAGTAGACTGTCCCTTTAAATTCTGATATATGCTATGAGTTGAATTAAACGTTTTAGCGCTATATCACAGTTATTCTGATGTACAAAGACACCCTTCAACAACCATGAAAACAAGAGTGAAGTCAAGAGGACAAGATCATCCAGTTTAAAAATAAAATTACAACAAAAACTGTAATACTGTTTAAACATATTTTATTTTCAATAAAACAAAGAAAAATGACTTTCATACTCTTTAGAGTATCCGTTCTAGAATTTGGTAATAATATGTTACATTTCCCCACTGAGTTCACCTGTCATGTGTTCAAGGCATCCATGTGCATGATATTAATATTGTGAGTATTTTCATCTGCATGTATCTGTTCACCATATGTGAAAACACAGCACTAAATTTAAAGCTAAGACAGTACCTTTAAATAATTTATTTTTAAATAAAGTAGGTACCAAATTATTATTATACATTATTTTAATAATTTTATAAGTGACAAACCTTTTGTAGAATCCTACCTAATGAAAATTAATCCAGCCGCCCTGCTGTAAAATAAAAAAAATGGGAAGTACGGAACAGCCTACTTGGAGTGCGTGCACAAAGGGGAGGAAATGAACAAGACTGAGTAACTGTTTACACAGGAGTTCCACTCTCTCACTTCAGGCAAAGGCCTCTACTTGTCAAGCCGTCAACTTTCTTGCATTCGACGGCACCAATACGCTTGCCTAAAATCGCCTAACATCGCTGCCGCGGACCTGAATACGTTCGCCAAAATTATCAAGAAAGCTGTCAAAAAGCCGCGCACCAAGTACGGTGCGATGAGCAGCGGACTGTTGTTAACTAACAGTCATCGATCTCGCTGCTGTTTGACTTATTCGCAGCTTTCTTGGTATACTGTCACTAAGCACCCACACTATACTACACTGTTTTACCCCCTATGCCACCGCTCCCGGAGCCCACCGCACCTAAATAAAGTTATTAACCCCTAAACCGCTGCTCCCGTAGCCCACCGCAACTCTAATAAAGTGTTTAACCCCTAAACCGCCGCTCCCAGAGCCCGCCGCCACCTACATTATACATATTAAACCCTAATCTGCCCCCCCTATACCTCCGCCACCTACATTATACTTATTAACCCCTAAACCACCACTCCCGGACTCCACCGAAACTAAATAAAATGTTTAACCCCTAAACCGCCGCTTCCGGACCCCGCCACAACAAAATAAAATGTTTAACCCCTAAACCGCCGCTCACGGGCCCCGCCACCACCTACATTAAATTTATTAACCCCTAATCTGACCCCCCTACACCGCCGCCACCTACATTAAATTTATTAACCCCTAATCTGACCCCCTACACCGCCGCCACTTACATTAAATTTATTAACCCCTAATCTGACCTCCCTACACAGCTGCCACCTACATTAAATTTATTAACCCCTAATCTGCCCCCCTACACCGCTGCCACCTACATTAAATTTATTAACCCCTAATCTGACCCCCCTACACCGCCGCCACCTACATTAAGTTTATTAACCCCTAATCTTCCCCCCCTACACCGCCGCCACCTACATTAAATTCATTAACCCCTAATCTCCCGCCCCCAACTTCGCCGCCACTGTATTAAATGTATTAACCCCTAAACCTAAGTCTAACCCTAACCCTAACACCCCCTAACTTAAATATAATTTAAATTAATCTAAATAAATATTCCTATCATGAAATAAATTATACCTATTTAAAAGTAAATACTTACCTATAAAATAAACCCTAAAATAGGTACAATATAACTAATAGTTACATTGTAGCTAGCTTAGGGTTTATATTTATTTTACAGGCAAGTTTGTATTTATTTTAAATAGGTACAATAGTTATTAAATAGTTATTAACTATTTAATAACTACCTAGTTAAAATAAATACAAAAGTACCTGTAAAATAAAACCTAACCTAAGTTACAATTACACCTAACACTACACTATAATTAAATTAATTCCCTAAATTAAAATAAATTAATTACAATTAAATAAAATTAAATAAAATTAACTAAAGTACAAAAACCCCCCACTAAATTACAGAAAATAATAAAATAATTACAAGAATTTTAAACTAATTACACCTAATCTAATCCCCCTAATAAAATAAAAAAGCCCCCCAAAATAAAAAAATCCCTACCCTATACTAAATTACAAATAGCCCTTAAAAGGGCCTTTTGCGGGGCATTGCCCCAAAGTAATCAGCACTTTTACCTGTTCCAATCAGCCAATAGAATGCAAACTTCAATCCTATTGGCTGATTGCATCACCCAATAGGATTTTTCCTACCTTAATTCTGATTGACTGATAGAATTCTATCAGCCAATAAGAATTCAAGGGACGCCATCTTGGATGACGTCATTTAAAGAAATATTCATTCGTCTGGTAGTCATCGACCTGGAAGGATGCTCAGCGTCGGGTGGCTTGAAGATGGACCTGCTCCGCTCCGGATGGATGAAGATAGAAGATGCCGCCTGGATGAAGACTTCTGCCCGTCTGGAGGTCCTCTTCTGCCCGGATAGGATGAAGACTTCGGACCGTCTGGAGGACCACTTCTGCCCAGTTGAGTGAAGACGTCTCAAGGTAGAGTGATCTTCAATGGGTTAGTTTTTTTTAAGGGGTGATTGGGTGGGTTTTAGAGTAGGGTTGGGTGTGTGGGTGGTGGGTTGTAATGTTGGGGGGTATTGTATTTTTTTTACAGGTAAAAGAGCTGATTACTTTGGGGCAAGAGCTATTTGTAATAGGGTAGGGATTTTTATTATTTTGGGGGGATTTTTTATTTTATTAGGGGGATTAGATTAGGTGTAATTAGTTTAAAATTCTTGTAATTATTTTATTATTTTCTGTAATTTAGTGTTTGTTTGTTTTTGTACATTAGTTAATTTTATCTAATTGTATTTAATTGTAATTAATTTATTTTAATTTAGGGAATTAATTTAATTATAGTGTAGTGTTAGCTGTAATTGTAACTTAGGTTAGGTTTTATTTTACACGTACTTTTGTATTTATTTTAACTAGGTAGTTATTAAATAGTTAATAACTATTTAATAACTATTCTACCACCTAGTTAAAATAAATACAAACTTGCCTGTAAAATAAAAATAAATCCTAAAATAGCTACAATATAACTATTAGTTATATTGTAGCTAGCTTTGGTTTATTTTATAGGTAAGTATTTATTCTTAAATAGGTATAATTTATTTCATGATAGGAATATTTATTTAGATTAATTTAAATTATATTTAAGTTAGGGGGTGTTAGGGTTAGGGTTAGACTTAGGTTTAGGGGTTAATAAATTTAATATAGTGGCGGCGATGTTGGGGGCAAGAGATTAGGGGTTAATAAATTTAATGTAGGTGGCGGCGGTGTAGGGGGGTCAGATTAGGGGTTAATAAATTTAATGTAAGTGGCGGCAGGGTCCGGGAGCGGGGGTTTAGGGGATAAACATTTTATTTAGTTGCGGCGGGGTCCGTGAGCGGCGGAATAGGGGTTAATAACTTTTATTTAGGTAGCGGCGGTGTAGGGGGGACAGATTAGGGGTGTTTAGACTCGGGGTACATGTTAGGGTGTTAGGTGTATACATTTCCCGTAGGAATCAATGGGATTTCGGGCAGCAGTGAACATGAACTTTCGCTACTGTCAGACTCCCATTGATTCCTATGGCATCCACTGCCTCCAGGGTGGCGGATTGAAAACCAGGTACGCTGGGCCGGAATAGTGGCGAGCGTACCTGCTAGTTTTTTGATAACTAGCAAAAGTAGTCAGATTTTGCCGAACTTGCGTTCGGAACATCTGTAATGACGTAAGCATCGATCTGTGTTGGACTGAGTCCGGAGGATCGTATGTTACATCACTATATTCTACTTTTGCCGGTCTGTAGGGTTTGATAACTACGGCAAATCAGGCTCGCCACAAATACGCTGCGGAATTCCAGCGTATTTGCGGTTGACAGCTTGATAAATAGAGGCCAAAGGGCTAGATTACAAGTGGAGCACTAATTATCGCTCCCGCTCACATGCTAAATGCTTTTTGCTCATGTCGAAAAAAAGCTGAAGTTACAAGTTACGTTAATGTATTCTCCCATGTACATCAATGGAGTCCGAAAAGTTGAAACAAAAAGTAACACCCTATTCGCTAACCCAAACGCATATTCTCAAGTGCACTAACCAGACATGAAAATATTCATATTTCATATTACAATGTTCTTCACATAGCAGAATGTGTTCTATGTATTTATAAACACACACACACACATATATTTATATATATATATATATATATATATATATATATATATATATATATGATGTTTTTTTGGTACAATATATATCTATACCTAAATATAAATGATTATATATAGGTATAGATATATATAGGAATATCTATAATATAATATTATAAATACTTAGAACATATTCCCCTATGTGAAGAACATTGGGATGGGAAATATTTAGAATAAATGCATAGGTAAACACTTTATTAAATATGAATATTGCATAAATATGACTTTTACATGTTTTCAGCTACTTGACTGCAAAGGGCTCCAATGCACTTATATATATATATATATATATATATATATATATATATATATATATATATATATATATTTATATATATATATATATATATATATATATATATATATATATATATATATATATATATATGTATACATATATATATAGGTGTTTACTGTGTATATGTTTACTGTATATTTACTGTACATGTTTCACATTCCAATTTTCTTTACTTACAGGATGTTATTTTTATTCTTAAATACATATTTCCATATATGTGTTTATATACCTATACCTGCATATCGATTCCTATAGATATTTAGGTATAGATATGTATTTTATATGAACAGTCTCAGATATATTTAGAAATATATATTTAATAATAAAAAGTACATTATTTTCTATGTGAAGAATATAGGAATGTAAAATATGCATTTTGATCTTAATGAGGGTACATGAAAAAATAGTATTCTTAATGCGTGTTATTGAAATATTACATATAAAATATATTAAAAAATATAATTAAAACTAATAAATAAACTGTAAAATAAATAGATATATTCTTTGGATTTATTTAGAATATTGTACAGTATGTTTAATCATTTTTATTTGTTTTGTTACAATATTTTATATGTCATATTTCAATAACGCCCCTAAGAATATTAAGTTTTCATTGCGCTAACCCGCTAAATACATATTTTACATTCCTACGTTCTTCACATAGAAAATAATGTACTTTTTATTATTAAATATATATTTGTATATATATATCTGATACTGTTTATGTAAAATACAAATCTATACCTATATATCTAGTGCACTAACCCGAAAGAAAATGTTCTATTTAATTAGAAATAGATATTTTTTATATATATAAATTATGTATTTTTTGTATAATATATATATATATATAACATTGGAATATCTATTTAAAAATACATAGTACATTTTCCCTATGTGAAGAACATTGGACTGTAACATATTTACAGTAGATACACAGTAAAACACATGATTTAATATTAAAATGTATTAAAAATAAAAAAAATAGTTTTCAGTTATTTGAGTGAAAAGGGCTCCAAAGTTGATATACCTAGGTGTACATGTGCATACATGTGTATATATGTGTTTTTATGTGTATGTATATACTTATATACACACACACACACACACATATATATATATATATATATATATATATATATATATATATACCACACACACACATTAAAGCCCTTTCAATTCAAATACCTTGTAATATACCATTTACCTTTTAACCCTTATTATTATTATTTTTTTTTAAATCTCTATATGAATAATTATTATCAGAAAGTGTATATATGAGTGTAACAGTTTATTTTAATGTATTTACATTGTGTTTGTAAATTTAGCCTTAAAACTTTACGCAAGGGCTTCAGTCGCACTTACCCGATGAGCGCAAGTTTTGTTTTATTTTCAACTTGTAATGTGAACTCAATTTAGGGCGTGCACGATATTTCAATATCACGCTCACTAGCCTATTGATGGAGTGACAGACAGCTAGACAGAAAGACAGATAGACACCAGTTACTCTGAAATAATGCATTGTAAGAAGACCCATGAGTGTTGTTTTTTTAGATTCAGTAAAGAAATTCTCTTGCCACAAGCTTTTGCTAATATATCATTATAGTTGCTTACGAAGGAACATTATTTAGATTATTGCTACACAGAGTAGGTGCATAGACTGGATATATATTTTTATTAGGCCACACAAATTGTACAGATGATCCATATTTTCTGTATCTAATCTGATTTTCTTTTTGGTTTATTGATGTTGCTTTGCAAGCAAGACAACAGAATGCCCCTGACATGATGTATCTATCAGTAGAGAATCAGATCATAAAAAACAAAAATGTGCAGACTGTGGCAGGCTGAGCACACGCCATATGCAGTCTGTTCGTTTGGCTGAATTTTGCATGCTGGTAGTAGAAATCATTAATAAGATTGTATCTCATCTGCCTTACTTACAAGCAGCTTTACTGTATTGATAAAAAGCACATAATATTACCCAGCCTATGTAATCAGTCTGCCAGTGCAATCTGCACATAATCTCATCCTGTCTAATGACTATATCCTCTTCATGTAATCTGCACATAATCTCACCAATCTTGTATCAATAAATACATAACGGGATTTTATTCTTGAAAACTGTGGGAAATCAAATACTGGATTCTAAAGCCTTCATTTCATGAATGAGTTTTTACTTAGTACAGTGAAATATTGGTTCTAATAAAACATGTTGTATATAGGTATATATTTTACAAAAAAAATAGTCATAGTTATATATATATATATATATATATATATATATATATATAGTTATATACATATATAGAACATTTTCTTTTTCAAGCCTCATTATTAATTTCAACAATAATATAATGTAATATGTGGCACTATTAACCGGGCACATTTGGTATACAATGTGTTAAAGCCCTGTTTTGTGGCCCAGAGTTTTACTTACAGAGTACATCTGTACCTAGGAAGGCAGACTTTTGTTGGGCAGCACATTGTGAGCAGTAGTATGGCAGTGTGCAATTTCCTCTTCTACAAACTTACAAAGCTTTTATCTAAATAGGGGTTCTTGGGAGGTACAATCACAGCCCTATATATGGCTGTCTGTAAAGGATTATCCTTAATATCATTATTATTCATTATTATTAGTATTATCATATAGCTGCCCAGAGGTTTTATCAGTTAACTAAATGAGGTTATTTACTGATCTATGTGCCCCTGATTTGAAAAGGTTAATAGAACACAGCTGAATATATGAGAAAAATATGGCATAAAATAGAAGGGAGTGAGGGCAGCAGATTTTCCAGTGCATGTGGCAGCACACAAAGTAACTACATCATTGGTTAACAGTATATCTTCATAACCTTGTACTCATTAGCCTGGTTCACAAACATTCATTTATTCATAATCCTGTTCTGACAATACTCATTAAACCTATGTATGACCTTGAACCAAAAAATGGAAGGAACACACATGATTGCAGGAATTGCTTGGCCTGTGGACATTAGGCTATAACTCAGGTCTAGAATTGGTCATGAGACAATGCGGCTAGTGTAGTTGAAGCTTGGGGTCGTAGATGGAATGTTCCAATACTTTGGTGTATTTGTTGATCATATATTGTGATTTCAATTTTCAAGGTGCTTTGAGGATGCTTCTTTCCTCTCCTGTACTTTGCATTGTTAAATGCATCCAGCACATTGCAGCGCAAGTGGATATCATTGTGTTATTAACAAGTGGTCTATAATAGGTCTGGTACCACTTTTTCTATATTTCTGTAAATTATTGCCACACCATGGAAGATCTTAGGCCACATCTGGTTTGATTCATATGGTTACAATTAGTTTAACATGAACAAGGTGTGACCATAAAGTTGTCTTGTACTTAAATAAATAATAATGTGTGGCTATCTCATAATTGCAAATGAGGAACTGACTATAGGGGGTTTAAAGGGTTATTAAACAGTGCTCCTTTAGTAAAAACAAATATATTAAATAAAAAGAAACAGATTGTGTAATAGGGATAAGGGAACAGACATATTGACAACTTAGATTGCATTCTGCCTGTTTAGAGCATGGGCAAATATGACTCCCTGTTAATCTAGTATTCACATAAAACTAAACCAGCTCATATTACTCTAGACGTTTTATGACATCAAGCTTTAAATGCCTTGCTGCACAGGCCCCAGCTTCCTTGTAGGGCTGCGACAAGAAGTAATTAACTCTGCACAAATAAAGTTTAAAAAATAAATTAAAGGTTAAATCTATTTAAAGAATGAATAATACATATTGCAATGATCTCTATTAAGTATAAGCCACTGCTTAGTGCGTTTTTATTACAACAATGAAACAGACTGTTTTATATTGCCTTGAGTAGGAGGTCTTAGGGAGATTTAGCTGTTATGCATACTCTTTTTAAATACCCAGAACGCTCACATGACAAAAGAGTGAGATTTTAACAGAAATAAATGTAGAAGATGGTACCCACTAGCTGTAACATACTGCCCTTGATATTTGACCTTAAAGGGACAGTCTACACCAGAATTTTTTATTGTTTTAAAAGATAGATAATCTCTTTATTACCCATTTCCCAGTTTTGCATAACCAACACAGTTATAATAATATGCTTTTATCCTCTGTGATTATCTTGTATCTAAGCCTCTGCAAACTGCCCCTTTTTTCAGTTCTTTTGACAGACTTGCAGTCTAGCCAATCAGTGCCTGCTCCCAGATAACTTCACGTGCACGAACACAGTGTTATCTATATGAAATACGTGACCTAACACCCTCTAGTGGTGAAAAACTGTTAAAATGCCATCTGAAAGAGGTAGGCTTCAAGGTCTAAGAAATTAGCATATTAACCTCCTAGGTTATGCTTTCAACTAAGAATACCAAGAGAACAAAGCAAAATTGGTGATAAAAGTAAACTGGAAAATTGTTTAAAATGACATGCTCTATCTGAATCATGAAAGTTTATTTTGGCCTAGACTGTCCCTTTAAGGTCACCTTTGTTAGTACCCCACAATATAAGGTCTAGAACAACCTGCAGATGTGTGGTAGAATCATATTGGCCATTGGAGAAGAGGAGTAACTACCACCCTTTAAAAACCCCTTTATAGCATATGATTCAGACAAAGGATGATACCATTTAAAAAAAAAAGTTTCCAATTGAGTTATTTTAGCACATTTGCATCATTCCCGTTGCATTCTTTGTTGAAGAGATATATTTAGATAGGTCTCTGGAGCACCACCATGGCAGGAAATAGTGCAGCCCTCTTGTTCTCTTGCAAATGGATAACATTCTGGTAAAACTGCTGCCATATAGTGTTCCAGACACAGCCACAGCTTATGTCCCTGCTTTTCAACAAAGGATACAAAGAGAATGGAGAAAATTTGATAAAAGAAGTAACTTGGAAAGTTGTTTAAACTTACATGCTCTGTATGACGCACAAAATAAAATGTTTGGGTTTCATATCCCTTTAAAGAATAGAATTGTGTGATTCATATCCAAGCTAGAACTTCCCTGATCTCCCTTGACCTCGTATATAACTCATGTTTAACAATTGTTTTACATTGGAGCAAAAAAATGATATTCTTTGCTGAAAGCATATCTAGATATGCTCAGTAGCTGCTGATTGGTAGATGCACAAAGATGCCTCGTGTGATTGGCTCACCCATGTGCATTGTTATTTCTTCAACAAAGGATATCTAAGGAACAAAGCAAATTAGATAAAAGAAATCTATTGGAATGTTATTTAAAATTGTATTCTCTACCTGGATCATGAAAGACATTTTTTGTGTTTGGTGTCCCTTTTAAGTGAGTATAGGCTTTAACCTGTTTAAAAAAATGCTTATATTTTTATTTTCATATACTTAATACACAATGAAAAAAAAATCATGAAAACAAAGTGATTTATTAGTATTTCAGTCAAAGGGGTATATTGATTAATGTGCAAGTAGACATGATAGGATTAGCGTATCATGTCCTCTGCACATCGATAAATAGCGACAGCCTACGCTGTCGGCATTTATCATTGCACCAGGAGTTCTTGTGAACTGCTGGTGCATTGCCGCCCCCTGCAGATTTGCGGCCAATGGGCCGCTAGCAGGGGGTGTCAATCAACCCGATCGTATTCGATCAGGTTGATTTCTGTCCAAGGCCTCAGAGCAGGCGGACAAGTTATACAGCAGCGGCGAGCCATACAGAGCTTGATAAATCACCCCCAAAATGTCTTTAATGCATTATTTTCACTGGGGCAATAAAGTGGTGTTATGAAATAAATAAAACTATTTCTATATTTTTGGGGAAACATCCCTTAGTCATGCTAATGTTGCCAAACCTTCCTTTCCAGGTATCTCCCTTATTTGCCCAAACAGTTTTTTTCAGTCTTTCGGTATGTAGTTAGACTGAACTATATCTATAAAATAAAACAGATCCTACATTTACTTGCATTGGTTAGGATTATAACCATGTAATTTGAATTTAAATGGATTACATTTATATTCACTGAAGATGATTGGATAAAATATGAACATGACTTTCTCATGTAATCTACATAAAATATTGCACCTGTCTAATCTGTTCCTAAATTGATCTAAGCATAAAAATAAATAGTAGCTCAAATATAGTAACATGACCCAGTGTACGTGGTCTTATACTGCTCATGAAACCTAAAGATTGTCTAATTTTGCCCTAGAAATAAGGACTGAATTAGAAGATAATATTTTACAACTATTTACATTAAGCAATGTGCACTTTCTATGTATAATGAATATTATCCCTCCTCCTTATCTTCAATCAAAAAAACAAAAGTATACCAGATAATTATCAGAAACCAGAACCCTTTGTTTAGTATTATTTTAGAAAACTCATGGTTCCCTATTTTTTGCATTTAAAACTTAAAGGGACACTGAACCCAAAAATTTTCTTTCGTGATTCAGATAGAGCATGTAATTTTAAGAAACTTTCTAATTTACTCCTATTATCAATTTTTCTTCGTTCTCTTGCTATCTTTATTTGAAAAAGAAGGCATCTGAGCTTTTTTCTTGATTCAGAACTATGGATAGCTCTTTTTTTATTGGTGGATGAATTTATCCACCAATCAGCAAGGACAACCCAGGTTGTTCACCAGAAATGGGCCGGCATCTAAACTTACATTCTTGCATTTCAAATAAAAATACCAAGAGAATAAAGAAAATTTGATAATAGGAGTAAATTAGAAAGTTGCTTAAAATGTCATACTCTATCTAAATCACAAAAGAAAAATTTTGGGTTCAGTGTCCCTTTAAACATTATTAAATGTTCATTAAAACATTAAATGTTATTCCCTTATAAAATGTTTATTATATTTTCGAAACCATTTTGGCAATGTACTTTAATCATTTATATTTCTCCCATTCCCTGTAATTTACCCCAGAATTTTTAGGAGGGATACTGCAGCATCCATAATATTGACCCTGCAACATTCAGTTCAATGACTGCAAATCCCCCCTTCAAAATCTTTTTTTTATATGCATTTTTTTAATGCAGTAGCAATTTACAGTCATATAACTATGCATATATAAAAATAACCTAATGGTCCTAATAAAGTTGCTTCTTTAAACTACATATTATCTGAATCCGCTTAAATAGAATGTATAATGTTTGGTTCTGTGTCCCTACATCTAAAATATAAATATGTTTTAATCTAAAGAATTTACCCAAACATCTACATATTTTCACATTCTCTTCCTTCACACTGCACATTACTTTCTAACAACCTTTATACGTATATGATTGGTTGATGCAACACTATTCTGCATATTATCAGATCCTGCCCTGGTAAACTGAATGCTAATTGCTAGTGTGGTTATAGTCATCTTATTATACAAATCTATGTCTGTAACTTGCATTTTTCATGTATTAATACTCTGCAAATGATCACTTTATGACTCTATCTAGCACATGCCTGCTATAATCTGCAAACTGATATTTTACTCCTGCTACTTTACTCAACATCATATGTAGCACTGCAGAGAAATGTGGCATCTATCAAATACATTTTTATGATTCTGCTCCTCCATAGGTTAAATACCCACATAAGTTAGATTATGCGTTTTATCTATTTCTGCATCTTACTTAGGTTACCTAATTGTGTTTTGTAACCACATTAGTTGATAATGCTTTTATAAACTGAAATTATATGATGTTGCCTCTGTAACTTGCTTTAATTAACTGCATATACATTCTGATGCTGCCTGCATTTGGTGAATATATTCTGATCTGGTATGTAACCTACATATTATCTCATTTTGCCACTTCATCTGCCATTATATTTATTGTTGCCTCCACAATTTGCTCATTAATAAATCTTGCCTCTAGAACCCAAATATTACCTGATATTCTATTTCTGATATTCTATTTCTATTAAATCTGGTGCTGCCTTAAATGGTCAATAAACCTTTATTAAAGGGATATGAAGCCCACATTTTTTTCTTTTATGATTCAGATAGAGCATGCAATTGTAAGCAAGTTTCTAATTTATTCCTATTATTTTCTTTGTTCTCTTTATTTAAAAAGCAGGAATGTAAGCTTAAACGCTGGCCCATTTTTGGTTCAACATCTGGGTAGCGCTTGCTGATTGGTGGCTAAATATAGGTAGGGTCATGAGTTGCTAACTGGTAACTGTACATATATGGCTCATGTTATTGACTCACCCATGTGAGTTGCTGTTTTATCAACAAAGGATATCAAGAGAATGAAGCAATTTAGATAATAGAGGTAAGTTGTAAAGTGGTTTAAAATGGTATTTTCTATCTGATTCATAAAAGAAAAATGTTGGTTTTCATGTCCCTTTAAATGTTTATGATTGTCATATGTATATGATATATGCTTTGATGTTTTTAAAAACATACTTTTAAAAAATACTGTATTGATGTGTCCGCTGGATGTCCCAAGATTTTTTAAAATTTTTATAAGCAGCTGGCATTGTAACTCCAAACACATCCCTCAAGAAGGTGCGGCTGAGGGGGCAGCCGGGTATGGGATCCATAACAGATCCTAGAATATAAAGTAATTAGAAAATGTACCTAAATAAAAATTGTTTATTAAAAATAATAATTGATTTTGTACATTGTATCATATCTTCCTTTGATTTTAAGTTTTAAATGCTGTAGGTTTACTGTCCCTTTAATTATGTGCATATATTAAGATTACATTTCTATGATATCCGATAACCTGCACATCATATAATTCTGTCCATACACCTGCATATTATCTGACACTTCTTATTAAACCAGTAAATAGTACAAGTTACCTTTAGCCACCAGTAAATAACACAAGTCACCTATAGCCAGTATATTGTCTATCCATTGCTGCCTATATTCTGCATCTTATCTCATGATGAGAGTATATTATATTATCTAATGCTATCTTTACAAATTCCATAGCATCAAAGGTTACCACAATAATCAATAATGCTACATCTATAATTGTTTTTTAACAGATGCAGCCAGTTAGACATTAGATTCTGCCAGTAAATTTTACACGTTTATGCTGTAGCTAAAATTGTACATAGGCCAGTGAGGTTTCTTTACCTGTTCTTGTATAATGTAGATGTTTTAATGTCACACTTATAAATGCACATTATCTGAGGTTTATGCTTTAAGATGTTGACTACTTTTTATGAAACTTCCCTTATAACAGAAGAATATGTGAAGCAGACTCTATCATCTACTTGTTATGTCGCTTCCTCTATAACATAAAAGTATCTGATGCTGACTCTAAAATCTAATATTTTATGTTGCTTCCTCTATAACAGAAGAGAGTAACTGATGCTAAGTCTCAAATCTAATTTTTGTATGATGCTTCCTGTATACGAGTATCTGATACTGAGTGTATAACTTTATGACTACTTTATATAATGCTTCCTCTATAACTGAAGAGTATGTGTTACAGACTCTATAATCCTCAATGTATGATGCCTCCTCTATAGCTAAAGAGTATGTGATACAGACTCTATTATCCTCAATGTATGATGCTTCTTCTAAAACTGAAGAGTATCTGATACTGAGTGTATAATCTATGCTTTATGACTACTTTTATATTCCTCTATAACTGAAGAGTATGTGATACAGACTCTATTATCCTGATTGTATGATGCCTCCTCTATAGCTGGAGTATGTGAAACAGACTCTATTATCCTCAATGCATGATGCCTCCTCTATAGCTGAAGAGTATGTGATACAGACTCTATTATCCTCAATGCATGATGCCTCCTCTATAGCTGAAGAGTATGTGATACAGACTCTATTATCCTCAATGCATGATGCCTCCTCTATAGCTGAAGACTCTATAATCTATAATAGAAGGACATTTGATGCTGATTCCATAACTTGTATACAATCTGATGCTATGTCTATAGACTGAATATTATCTAATATTATCTAATATCATCTTTAGAACCTGATTATCTGACCCAAGTATATTCATATAATATAAAATTAACTCAATAACTGCATATTTCTTACTCTCTAGGTGCTGCAAACTAGCTGATGCTATCAATATAGCCTACATATTATACATATACATATATTATACATATTATTTTCGATTCCTTATATATATCACAGTTTTTGGTTTTAAAATCTGCATACTGTTGATTATTAATATTATATCATACTTAATATTTTATATCAATAACTTACATTTTTCATATTAGTTAACCTTTTCAATATTCTGTAGCCAAAATATCCTAGGGTTGTCTGACTATTTCTGTCACTTGATTTAATATACTACCCGCTTTATGCAAGCCATGCTGTTGTCTAAATATGATCTTTTCAATACCACTTTTGTATTTAACCTGTTCCCCTAACATTCTGCATATAAGCTCTTATATAAACATATTATATAAAAATAAAAGTTATTACAATATGAAAAACTGAAAAACAGTCAAATATAATATACAAAAAAATAAAATGTTACATATCAAAAGATGCAAATGTTTAGTTCAGTAGGAGAGCTTGAGTAAATAGTATTATCACTAGATGAGTTAAGTTAGCATAAATTACACATCTGTCAAAGAACGCTGATTCTTCTTCCTTTAAAAAACTGAGTCTGCTGGGAAGCTGCTATTTTCAGACCCCAAACATAGAGACCTCACCTCAGGTGTCTGGATCCCGATGTGTGTGGCAGTCACACAGCCTTATCAGTTCTCCGTCCAACAGTTATTAATAAAAAGCTGGGCTGGAAAAATGATAAGGAAGTGATACTGGCATCTGATGAGTGTCTTCAACTTTATTCCTAATAAAGAATTCCAATTAGCTGCATATTTCAAGAGAAGAATATCAAAGGCCAATCAATATTCGGAATTCAGCTGCTATTCAAGAGTCGGCTTCATAATGCATGTGCAAGATCTCCATCATGCTGAGACACAAAGTTTTCTCTGCAGTTTTCAGAATCATTTTAAAGTCCCTATACCTCTGGATATCATAATGTGATCTGAATGAGTGCTCTGGCTCCACACCCTTCCCATTCATACCTCCCCTGACTGCTTGCCCCCTCCCCTAGAGGGCTGCCATTGGCTCTGCTTTCCCTCTCTGCCTCAGGACTTCTGCCGAATCGTTACATTCCATTTCACTGACACTCATTCCTTGTTCCATAAGTACTGGGAGGAGTTTCTGCCAGTCATGGTGTTATGTAGGCAAAAACAAAAAAATCTGTTCTGAATGGAGTAAGTCATGTGTGAAACAGTGCATCATTAAACCTTCAGAAATGATCCCTTACCTGAGGCTTTCACTGAGTCCTACAAAAGTCCCATCAGAGATGTTGTGAAAGATATTAGCATTTTTTTTAAACCTTGTGGCAGGTGGCATACCATAATCAACTCCTTATCTGTTCACATAGGATGGCACCTTTCTCTGCCCTTATTGATGGCCCCACAAGCTATGGTTGTATTTTCCCCAAGGGTACATACCTCAGATGTCAAAATTCATATGTTTGCACATAAATCAAACAAATAGTAGTCTGTCAGGAAAAAAAATCCCTGAAGCTAACCATTTTCACATACCAAAACAGCAGCATATTGCTTGTTTCCATATGTTATTGCTAAAAGTTAGTGTGGAAGTCACTGATAATATGGGCTGTTTCCAGATGAATTATTTAAGCTTCACTATACTTCAAATATACCAGAGAATCAGTCATAGATAAAATACGTTTCAAAACTTGCTGCAATGCCTTTTGAAACACAAATATTCACTGTAATTGATCTGATTATTAAAGGCATAACATTAATAGATTGATAGGATTTAGCAATTAGCTTCAATCTTGCATAATCTATCTAGTGACAAATTATATCCACAAGTGCTGCTAAGAAGCCTTGGTAAACGTACACATCAAAGGGATGTAAAGTTGTATGTAACATGCTCAATTTTTGCAATATACATGCATTTAAATAAATGCTTCATTTAGGATTGATAATTGCTAGAGCAATAGTTATTAATAACCATTAATTAATGATACAGCATTAGTTCAGTAGCAAATATTTAATGCCCAATAATTATCAGAGAGCTGAAAGTGACAGTGCATGTGCAATATACCAATACATATGGACAAGGCCTTATGCCTTTTCAGCAGCAAGTCAACCAAATTGTATTATTCTGCAATATACCAATACATATGGACAAGGCCTTATGCCTTTTCAGCAGCAAGTCAACCAAATTGTATTATTCTGCAATATACCAATACATATGGACAAGGCCTTATGCCTTTTCAGCAGCAAGTCAACCAAATTTTATTATTCTGCAATATACCAATACATATGGACAAGGCCTTATGCCTTTTCAGCAGCAAGTCAACCAAATTGTATTATTCTGCAATATACCAATACATATGGACAAGGCCTTATGCCTTTTCAGCAGCAAGTCAACCAAATTTTATTATTCTGCAATATACCAATACATATGGACAAGGCCTTATGCCTTTTCAGCAGCAAGTCAACCAAATGTTATTATTCTATTTGTTTTTCTAACATAAATCTGTAAAATATTTATATCACATAATGTATTTGACTTTTGATTGCATTTGAAGTGCAGTGCTTTGTATATCTATCCCTGAGCATAGACTTTTTATCTAGTTCAGGGGCCTATCAGGAGCTAGCGACCTTTTATGAGTGCTGTGCCATAGTAAAGCTATAAAGTAACCAAGCACACAAATTGTGAAGTAATTTTCTCATCCCCTTAGCCTAATATTCCCAGGGACACCTGGCTGCTGACTGCTGTTTGTTTTCCCCAACATATTGGGTGCTGTCTCTTAATCACCTAATTTTTCTGTGCAGCTAGGTAGGCATTTGGAGCACTACATTGCAGGAAATAGTGCTGCCATCTAGGGCTCTTGCAAATGGATAACATTTTTGCAAAACTGCTGCCATATAGTACTCCATAAATGCCCCTGCCTTTGAACAAAAGATACCAATAGAATGAAGAAAAAATGATAATAAAAGTAAATTAGAAAGTTGTTTAAAATCGCATGCTCTATCTGAATCATGAAATAACAATTTTGGATTTCATAGCCCTTAAACTTTAAGACTTACTATTACTGTTCCTTAGTGCTTAGGGCTGGAAGGCTGCATTGATGTTTCAGTTACTCACAAAACTTAGTAACTTAGTAGCTAGGGATGGGCGAAGGTTTTGCAACATTCGAAAAATGAAACGAATTTTAACACATTCATTCATTCTTTCAAATATAAAATGTTTGTACAACATTCTAACATTTGTTTAATGTAATAGTATTTCTAATGTTAGCTTTAAATGTAATATTCAAATTATGCAATATTCAAAATAAAGACATTTAAATTGATATATTTGTATCTATTATGAATCAATTTTCTTAAAGGGACACTGAAGACAATTTTTTTCTTTCATGATTCAGATAGAGCATGCAATTTTAAGCAACTTTCTAATTTACGCCTATTATCAATTTTTCTTCGTCCTCTTGCTATCTTTATTTGAAAAAGAAGGCATCTAAGCTATTTGTTTGGTTCAGTACCCTGGAAAGCACTTGTTCATTGGTGGATGAATTTATCCACCAATCAGCAAGAACAACCCAGATTGTTCACCAAAAATGGGCCGGCATCTAAACTTACATTTTTGCATTTCAAATAAAGATACTAACAGAATGAAAAAAATTTGATAATGGAGTAAATTAGAAGGTTGCTTAAAATTCCATGCTCTATCTGAATCACGAAAGAAAACATTTGGGTTCAGAGTCCCTTTAATTCCCTACCACATAAACTATTGAACGTCTGAATAGTATTTGTTGAATCGAATGTTACATTCGAAAATTTTGAATGGGGATATTTGATATAATTATGAACTTTTGAAAACAAAAGTAACATTCGAAAACTGGAAATAACACTTGATTATCAAATTTTAATGGATTTTCATTCTTATTATCATTCGATTGTCCAAAACTAATGTCCACAGGACTATTTGTTCTACCAAACTAGTTACACTTTCCGCACATTGGCCAATCCCTATTAGTAACACATTTTTTTTAATAATGTTGTCCAGTGTAACATGATGACACAGAGTTTTTACATTTCTGTTGTTAGGGCTTCTATTACTGCTATAGGAAGTTGGAACTGTGATCTTTGTTGACAGAACTCTGTTATGTGAGGATTTATCATGATGTCAAACAAGCCTTACAAATAGTTGTTTTCCTCTTTTAATTCAGATAATATTTAATTATTAAACACAGTATTTTGAATATATTTTAAACAATGAAATCTTGCTTATTATTTTGGTTAGTTGTACATCATTATCAGTATCTATTACATTTTTTTTTTTTTTTTTTTGTTATCACTTTTATTTAGATTAGTCCTGTAAGCTTGTTTCTCTTTATACTAGTGTACGAGGCATGAGGATAAGTGACTGTATAAGGGACAGGGGACAGTATTTCTGTTGCCCATTCTGATGGATAGGGGGCAGAATTTACAATGTGTTTTATGAGGTATATGATAATTAACTGTTACTTGGGAGGAATTGATGCTGGGAGATATGAAGGATGCAGGAGTATATTGATAATGAAAAAATTAAAACTGAATACCTTGTAGATTCTTGACAGTGTTTTAGACATTAGTAATATTGATAAAGTGCTGACTCATGTGCAGTACTAAAAGTATGGGAAGTAATAATATTTGTACTATGAGGCAGTACTGATACTCTGCATTATAAAAGATGATTCTTATTTTTATTATTGGTCTTTGGATGTGGAACAATACCGACACCTTATTTTAAAGATACGAGCAGTATTTACACAAGAATATAGGTGTTAAGGCAGTATTGATGCTAGGTAATATAAAGGGAAGAAAAGATGTCCATGTTTTGAGAGACCTGTATTTGTAGTAATGCTGGGCATCTAGTGACAATATTATATCTACAGGAAAAGAGATATGAGGCAGTATAAATGATGGACAGTTAAACTAATGGGTTAAATAATTTGTGCTTAGCAATTTTGTGATACTGGAAAGGGTTGATGGCATTTTTTGGAACTAGGACACTACTGTCTCTTGTCACTAATAGCGTTTCCGAGTAATACGTATAAGAATTCATATAGGGCTAGATTACAAGTGGCACGCTATTTAGCTCTTAAGTTTATGCAAAAACACAGCTGGAAGTAAACTTTTAACATGGGAGGCTTATCACATGTATTACAAGTTAAAAGTTAAAAATGTTGGTGGGCAAGCGAAACTCGATGCGGGCTAACTTCAGGGCTTTGGAAGTCATAATGAACTGAAAAGCAGACTAGCCAAGCAACCGAGCAGTAAACAGTCCTTACAATGTCTTTAAAAACAGCAAACTGTGCTCGTGGTATGTTCATGATAAATGTTACTGAGCGGAAGATATTAGCTGTAAATACACCGTATTGTCCTTTGTCCTGTACATTTTATGTAGTTTTAATAAATATCTTATTCTTTTGAGCTGCTGTTCCTGTTTTATCTAGAGGAAGCTGAGGAGCTAAATACCTACCTACTTAACCTCTTAGAGCTAAGTTATAACTCACTGCTGTGTGAGTACCAGTCATTTAGACTATATTCCCCTTTGTAAAAACAATCTTCCTATTGTTTGTTTTCTATGTTATTTCTCTGCATAATTGGAAGACATACAACAAGAGGGAGTGTCGAGAGACCTTATACCTACCTGCCTAACCACTAACAGCTGAGTTGAGTACCTGACCACTCATACAAATATTGGTTTGTTAAATTGTCTGTTTCTCTTTTTTTCCACCTGAGGTCTATTTCCAGGATTAACCCAGCACTCAAAATAATCTGTAAGAAATCTCAACCTGTGGGATTGAAGAACTATATATATCCTTTTACTTTATTTTACACAATTGTTTTAGCATTTTCACAATTTATTTGTAAATAAATTTATATTTAAGTGAACACATATATATATCTATTTAAATTACAAGCTGAAAGACTCAGAAGCACTAACTTCAGAACTTTGTATATTACAACCGTGCTGTCTCCCTCTGCCCATAGACCTCTATAGGGCACACTAAAGAAAGCAGTTTCCTTTTATCACTTGCGAACTAACATGCTAGATCAACTGCGCTAAAACCGAAGGTGTGTTAGGAATACTGAACGTTCCTATGCTCTTCACTTAAAAGAAAAGGTTATTTTTATTTTTATATATTTCAATATATATATATATATATATATATATATATATATATATATATTGTACATACAGATATATAGAAATATATATTTAAAAATAGAAACTTTTTCTAAATGAAGGACATTTCAGGTAATTATTTTCAAAACACGTTAAACCTTATTAAAATTGTTTTAAAAATATATTTTTTTTTGCTTACCTGATATATTCATTTCTTTCATGGTAGATAGAATCCACAAGCCATTATTCCTGGGGATTCCACTCCTGACCACTAGGAGGAGGCAAAGATTTCCAAAACTCCATGAGCCCTTAAGAACCTCTCCCACCTTACTGGAAACTAGTCTGATGTATAGCCAAGCAAGGAGAAGAAGAAAGGTAGGAAAGGATAAGAGCAAGAGAAAAAAAAGGAGCAGGGAAAAAATTAGGTGCATACTTCAACTGCCGACAATAAAAAAATGGACGGGGTCTTGTGGACCATTACTCCTGGGAAACTAACACCTAAGCTGTAGAGTTCACGAGTAATGGGGGCTGGACAAGAACAAATTACTCATCTAAACTTGATTATTATTATTTTTCTTTTCTCTTTTTCAAAACATTTCCTTTTTATTTTTTTATGAATTAGTTTTTTTACATGCTGCAAAAACATGATATATGTATACACATACATATTTTTACACACAACAATATTTAATTTTCAGAAACAACTGCCTGAAGGACTTTCCTACCAAAAGCTACAATATTCTTGTGAAACAAGACTGAAAGAGCTGAAATGTGACTTTTAAAGAACTTGGGAATACATCCTTATCCAAACCATCCTGAGGAAACTGAAGGAACTCTAAAAGTGAGCACACTAAAACCATTTTCCACATACCAAGAAATAAAGGCCTTCCAAACCTTGTGATATCTTCCTTGTCACAGGTTACGGGAATGAATCAAAGTCTTAATGATAGAATAAAAAAAAATCTCTGTCTTAAAACTAAGTGTTCAATCTCTAAACCATCACGTTTAGAGATTTGAGATCCTGATTAAAAAACAGACCTTGAGACAGAAGGTCGTGGCACAGAGGAAGAGGCCACGGAGGGCAACTGGACAACTCCAGATCCGGAAATCAAGTAATTTGAGGCCAAGCTGGAGCATTCAGAAGTACTGATTATACCTCATGCTTGAATCTGGCTATCACTCTTGGTAACATAACAAGAGGAGGAAAAATGCAAACCAGACAAAACATCCAAGGAGCTACCAAACAGGTATCTACAAAGTCTGCCTGAGGATCCCTGGATCTAGCAAAGTATCTGGGAAGCTTGTTGTTCAACCGAGAAGTCATCAGATATATTTCTGGAAGACCCTACAGATTCACAATCTTACTGAAAAATTCAAGATGAGGAGACCACTGCCCTGAATAAAGAAATTGGCGACTGAGAAAATCTTTACTGCAGATATTGTACAAAATTGTTCTTTGCCCAGGACAGAATTCAGAACACTTTCCTCATCACCAGGGAGCTATGAGTTCCCCCTTAATGGTTGATTTAGGCCACTGCTGTAACATTGTCTTACTGGAAATGCAGATAAGTCTCTTTCGTCAGGAGAGACCAGTACTGAAGAGCCTGAAAATGCCTTTAGTTCAATGGACTGATGATGTATCCACTAAGAAAGGGATTTTTTTGCTCTGAAATCCATAAGAATCTTCTGAGACAACTAAGTGTAATCCCTGCACCACTGACGAAGCATCCAAAGCTCAAGAGGCCTCATGTGAAACTGAACAAAAGGAATAGCATCATAAGTAGCTGTCATCAGATCTAATACTTCCATGCACAAAGCTACAGAATGTAAAGAAACGGACTGAAGATTTGCACAAGATGAGGGTAACTTCAGCCTTCTCTGATCTGTCAAAGTAAGTCTCATGGAGACTGAATCTATTATCATACCTAGAAATGTAGCCTTGGACTGAGGAGTAAAAAAACTTTGGAAAACTAATTCTCCAACCATGCTTTTGAAGAAACTACAAAAGTCTATCAGTATGGGATACTGATAAATGTAAAGATGGAGCCTGTACCATGATATCATCCAGGTAAAGAAACTCCAAAACACCCTGAGCTCTTATAACAGATAAGAGTTTTCCCAGTGCTTTCATAAAAAATCTGGGAGTGTTAGGCAAACCAAATAGAGGAGCTTCAAACTGAAAATGTTTGTCTAGGAATGCAAATCTTAGACATTGAAGATGATCCCTGTGAAAAGGAATGTGAAGATAAGCATCCTTCAAATCTATTCTGTACATACACTGTTGTTGAACAAGAGGAAGAATAGTCTGACTTTCCATCTTGAAAGAAAGAACCCTGAGAAACTTGTTTAGAGTCTTTAAATCCAGAATAAGTCTGTAAGTTACCTACTTTTTGGGAACAATGAAGGGATTGGAATAATACCCCTGACCATGTTCTGTCTTTGGAATTGGGACTATTACTCCCATAGGTTCCAGATCTATGACTGACTGAAAAAAAGAGCTCTTGCTTATACAGGATTTTTTTTTTAAACATGAGAAAAAATAAACCTTCCCCTGAGAGGCTTCAGTTTGAAAACTATTCTGTATTCCTAGGAAACTATATTTAGAACCCATGGATCTTGAACAGATTGAAACCAAGCCCCCTAAAAAATCAGTAATATTCCCCCTACCAAAAAATCTAGATCAGAGCTACATCTTCATGCTGACTTTGAAATAGGTTTCTTACGGCTAGATTTAGAGTTTTGTCGGTAACGACCCTCGTATCTAATGCTGGCTTTTTTCTGGCCGCACCTTTAAAATAACTCTGGTATTGAGAGTCCACAGAATGGCTGCGTTAGGCTCCAAAAAAGGAGCGTACAGCATATTTAACGCAACTTCAACTCTCGATACCAGAGTTGCTTACAGACGCGGCCAGCCTCAAAAACGTGCTCGTGCACAATTCCCCCATAGGAAACAATGGGGCTGTTTGAGCTGAAAAAAACCCTAACACCTGCAAAAAAGCCGCGTTCAGCTCCTAACGCAGCCCCATTGTTTCCTATGGGGAAACACTTCCTACGTCTGCACCTAACACTCTAACATGTACCCCGAGTCTAAACACCCCTAACCTTACACTTATTAACCCCTATTCTGCCGCCCCCGCTATCGCTGACCCCTGTATATTATTTTTAACCCCTAATCTGCCGCTCCGTAAACCGCCGCTACTTACATTATCCCTATGTACACCTAATCTGCTGCCCCTAACACCGCCGACCCCTATATTTTATTTATTAACCCCTAATCTGCCCCCCACAGCGTCGCCTCCACCTGCCTACACTTATTAACCCCTAATCTGCCGCGGACCGCACCGCTATTATTATAAAGTTATTAACCCCTAATCCGCCTCACTAACCCTATAATAAATAGTATTAACCCCTAATCTGCCCTCCCTAACATCGCCGACACCTAACTTCAATTATTAACCCCTAATCTGATGACTGGAGCTCACCGCTATTCTAATAAATGTATTAACCCCTAAAGCTAAGTCTAACCCTAACACTAACACCCCCCTAAATTAAATATAATTTTAATCTAACGAAATTAATTAACTCTTCTTAAATAAATTATTCCTATTTAAAGCTAAATACTTACCTGTAAAATAAATCCTAATATAGCTACAATATAAATTATAATGATATTATAGCTATTTTAGGATTAATATTTATTTTACAGGTAACTTTGTATTTATTTTAACCAGGTACAATAGCTATTAAATAGTTAAGAACTATTTAATAGCTAAAATAGTTAAAATAATTACAAATTTACCTGTAAAATAAATCCTAACCTAAGTTACAATTAAACCTAACACTACACTATCAATAAATAAATTAAATAAACTACCTATAATTATCTACAATTAAACCTAACACTACACTATCAATAAATAAATTAAATACAATTCCTACAAATAAATACAATTAAATAAACTAACTAAAGTACAAAAAATAAAAAAGAACTAAGTTACAAAAAATAAAAAAATATTTACAAACATTAGAAATATATTACAACAATTTTAAACTAATTACACCTACTCTAAGCCCCCTAATAAAATAACAAAGCCCCCCAAAATAAAAAAATGCCCTACCCTATTCTAAATTACTAAAGTTCAAAGCTCTTTTACCTTACCAGCCCTGAACAGGGCCCTTTGCGGGGCATGCCCCAAGAGGTTCAGCTCTTTTGCCTGTAAAAAAAAAAATACAATACCCCCCCAACATTACAACCCACCACCCACATACCCCTAATCTAACCCAAACCCCCCTTAAATAAACCTAACACTAAGCCCCTGAAGATCTCCCTACCTTGAGTCGTCTTCACCCAGCCGAGCCAAATTCTTCATCCAAGCGGAGCAAGAAGAGGTCCTCCATCCGGTAGAAGTCTTCATCCAAGCGGGGCAGAAGAGGTCTTCCATCCGATTGAAGTCTTCATCCAAGCGGAATCTTCTATCGTCATCCATCCGGAGTGGAGCGGCAGCATCCTGAAGACCTCCGACGCGGAACATCCATCCTGGCCGACGACTGAACGACGAATGACGGCTCCTTTAAATGACGTCATCCAAGATGGCGTCCCTCGAATTCCGATTGGCTGATAGGATTCTATCAGCCAATCGGAATTAAGGTAGGTATATTCTGATTGGCTGATGGAATCAGCCAATCACAATCAAGTTCAATCCGATTGGCTGATCCAATCAGCCAATCGGATTGAACTTGATTCTGATTGGCTGATTCCATCAGCCAATCAGCGTCATTTAAAGGAACCGTCATTCGTCGTTCAGTCGTCGGCCAGGATGGATGTTCCGCGTCGGAGGTCTTCAGGATGCTGCCGCTCCGCTCCGGATGGATGACGATAGAAGATTCCGCTTGGATGAAGACTTCAATCGGATGGAAGACCTCTTCTGCCCTGCTTGGATGAAGACTTCTACCGGATGGAGGACCTCTTCTTGCTCCGCTTGGATGAAGAATTTGGCTCGGCTGGGTGAAGACGACTCAAGGTAGGGAGATCTTCAGGGGCTTAGTGTTAGGTTTATTTAAGGGGGTTTGGGTTAGATTAGGGGTATGTGGGTTGTAATGTTGGGGGGGGTATTGTATGTTTTTTTTTACAGGCAAAAGAGCTGAACTTCTTGGGGCATGCCCCGCAAAGGGCCCTGTTCAGGGCTGGTAAGGTAAAAGAGCTTTGAACTTTAGTAATTTAGAATAGGGTAGGGCATTTTTTTATTTCGGGGGGCTTTGTTATTTTATTAGGGGGCTTAGAGTAGGTGTAATTAGTTTAAAATTGTTGTAATATATCTCTAATGTTTGTAAATATTTTTTTATTTTTTGTAACTTAGTTTTTTTTTATTTTTTGTACTTTAGTTAGTTTATTTCATTGTATTTATTTGTAGGAATTGTATTTAATTTATTTATTGATAGTGTAGTGTTAGGTTTAATTGTAACTTAGGTTAGGATTTATTTTACAGGTAAATTTGTAATTATTTTAACTATTTTAGCTATTAAATAGTTCTTAACTATTTAATAGCTATTGTACCTGGTTAAAATAAATACAAAGTTACCTGTAAAATAAATATTAATCCTAAAATAGCTATAATATCATTATAATTTATATTGTAGCTATATTAGGATTTATTTTACAGGTAAGTATTTAGCTTTAAATAGGAATAATTTATTTAAGAAGAGTTAATTAATTTCGTTAGATTAAAATTATATTTAACTTAGGGGGGTGTTAGTGTTAGGGTTAGACTTAGCTTTAGGGGTTAATACATTTATTAGAATAGCGGTGAGCTCCAGTCATCAGATTAGGGGTTAATAATTGAAGTTAGGTGTCGGCGATGTTAGGGAGGGCAGATTAGGGGTTAATACTATTTATTATAGGGTTAGTGAGGCGGATTAGGGGTTAATAACTTTATTAAAGTAGCGGTGCGGTCCGCTCAGCAGATTAGGGGTTAATAAGTGTAGGCAGGTGGAGGCGACGTTGAGGGGGGCAGAATAGGGGTTAATAAATATAATATAGGGGTCGGCGGTGTTAGGGGCAGCAGATTAGGGTTACATAGCTATAATGTAGGTGGCGGCTCTTTGCGGTCGGCAGATTAGGGGTTAATTATTGTAGGTAGCTGGCTGTGACGTTGTGGGGGGCAGGTTAGGGGTTAATAAATATAATATAGGGGTCGGCGGTGTTAGGGGCAGCAGATTAGGGGTACATAAGTATAACGTAGGTGGTGGTCGGCAGATTAGGGGTTAAAAAAATTTAATCGAGTGTCGGCGATGTGGGGGGGGCCTCGGTTTAGGGGTACATAGGTAGTTTATGGGTGTTAGTGTACTTTAGAGTACAGTAGTTAAGAGCTTTATGAACCGGCGTTAGCCCAGAAAGCTCTTAACTACTGACTTTTTTCTGCGGCTGGAGTTTTGTCGTTAGATTTCTAACGCTCACTTCAGACACGACTCTAAATACTGGAGTTAGAAAGATCCCATTGAAAAGATAGGATACGCAATTGACGTAAGGGGATCTGCGGTATGGAAAAGTCGCGGCTGAAAAGTGAGCGTTAGACCCTTTTTTGAATGACTCCAAATACCTAAAACCAGCGTTAGAAGCCTCTAACGCTGGTTTTCACGGCTACCGCCAAACTCCAAATCTAGGCCATAGTTTGCTTTGACTTGTTCTAATTAGGTTTCCAGTAAAATCTGGAAGAACCCAGTTTTTGAGAGGAGGAAGAGGTCTTTTGGTTCCTAGATTGACAAAAGGAATGAAAATGGCTAAAAGTCCTGAATTTACCCTTAGACTTCTTGTCCTGAGGGAGAAAAGATCCCTTACCTCCAGTCACAATATAAATAATAGCAGACCATGCCCAAATAAATCTTTTTTTCTGAACAGGAAGGGACAAAAGCTTCAACTCAGAGACCATGTCAGCTAACCGTGATTAGAACTAGTCAACAACAGCATCACAAATAAAAGCATTAGCTGTCTTTAAGAGTCTAAATTGATTCAAAAACTTTTCAAAAGCACACTCCTTTGAAAACGTGTCAGATAAGCATTCACACCAATGAGTAGAGGCTGCAGCAACACAAGCAATACTAATTGCTGGCCTTAAAAGGGAACCTGCCTGCTTAAAGTGCTTTCTGTAATAACCACACCACCTTTGTATGTTTGCCCAGTGTGGTGGCTGTACAGAGTTTCTGGTTTGTACTTGAACCTGTGTCTCCTGATTTTTAGCTCCTGATTGTTGTCTGCACAAGCTTGTTTTTACCAGGTGCATCTCATTACCATTAGGTTGCCATATAAGGCAGCCACACCCAGTTATCTGTGCTCTGACATTGGACATGTTTTCTGTGAGAGCACTTTGCTGTTTGATCTGTGACCTCCTGGCTTTTGGACCTCAGCTTTGTTTCTGGACATCGCCTTTGCCAGTTCCTGCTTTAGTGTGACTCTCTGCATGTTTCTGACTTTGTTGCTTGCTTGTCCCCTGGCTATTACCATAGTTTTCCTGAGCTGGTTTGTATTTCACCTGCACTGCTACCACAGTAATCTTTACTCTGGCCTATACCTCTGAACTGTTTTTGTATCTTAACTGCATCAGTGAACTACTTCCCAATTCTGGGCTTGTACCTTGCTGGGATCACTTTTTCAAAGATTTTATTAAGGCATTGAGAATACAAAATATGGATACCAATGGTATTGGTAACAGAGTCTACAAAATAATTGTGACAGTGTAGCATAGATCCTCAATACAATCAGTATATAATGTTCATTCCCAACAATAATAATAAATACAATCGTTATCTTGTAAGCCTAATGTTTTACATATTTATATTGTATTGAAAGATAGATGTCTAAACAAAGATCAACTTTTCTTAGTCCAGGCCCCATTTGGGCCTTTTGCTGTATCATATAATAGTTTTTGATAAAAAGGAAATGTAGGATAGGGAAAAGAAATAAGAAAGCGGGGGGGGGGGGAGAGAAAAAAGGAAAAGATTCTCCTCTCCCTCCTTATTAATTTGAAAAGGTCAAGGGTTAACTAATAACACTTGTTGATTGCATGTTCAGTTATCCAGTCTGACCAAATCATTTCAAATAAAGTAATTGCATCTAGAGCATGAGCACAATACATTTCCATAGAATGTATATAATCCATCATTTCAGTAACTCTAGCCCAAGAGGGTGGTGATGGATTCCAGGATGCCAGGTTCTCACTATTGCTAATTTGACTGAAATAAATAAATATATACATAAATATCTCTGTGGTTTGGTTTGGGCACAGAAGTGTGTCAAAATGAAGGAGCATAGCTTTTGGGTGATTTAAAATGTTAATATGAATATATATTAATAATATGGATATTAAAACAGGTGCGCCATAAGTGAGTTATGCGAGGACAAGACCACCACATATGAAAGAAATCACCATTGTTAGAACAACCTCTCCAACAAAGGGGTGAACTATTGTCAAAAGTATTCTTTTTAAGAGGTGTAATATACCACTGAGTAACAACTTAATTATATTTTTCATATAGGGTGGTACAGTGGATAGCTTTTTTTAGTCAATAAAATAGTTTTTTGCCATTCTGGCAAGGATAGGTTAATATGCAAAATGTGTTCCCAAGCAATTAAGGGACTGGATTTCCCAAGTGGTCGAGTGCCTTCCATAAATTAATAATGCATTGATAAGGCTCTGAGAAGTGTCGCACCTTCACTCCATTTATGTTCCCAAAAAAATACTCGGTCAGGAGAACTTGGGATCAAATCTCAAACTAGACAACTTTTAAGTTTTAAAAATTCAAATTGTAGAATCCTATGTGAGGGATGGTTGAGGCCTAACTCAGGCAAGGTCCTATATCTATAACTAACAACAAGGTCTGCTATAGATGTAATTCCAATTGCTTGCAAAAAAGCAGGAAATAGAGTCTGGTAAACCCTTGTTTACCAGACTCTATTTCCTGCTTTTTGGCAAGCAATTGGAGAGAGCAAATGTATTGGTGAGGGATGAGGAGCTAAATAGGTGTAATGACGAATACGATCCCATGATTTCAGACATTCTCGTATTATGTTAGAAATGTTTAGTTCCCTGCGGCACTGAGGAGGAATCCACGGTAGGTCAGCTAGAGTGATCTGGAGGAGTAGGCTTATTTGATTTCCTTCCAGCAGCTAGTTCGATGTTTGACTCCCCAGTTCGAAATGTGTGTTAACATTGCAGCTTCAAAGCATCGAATAACACTAAAGAATTCTATGAGAGATGCATGGGCGTTTGCCTCTCCATATATATTTAGTCATGAGACTTTGAAATTTTAATAACAAATACTTAAGAAGTCTGATAGGTAACAGCGAAACAGATGTGTAATGAGATGGAGGCAAAATCCTATTTCTGGTGAAGCAACCTAAGTTCACGGAGCAGTGGTAAATAAATGTCAGAGATTACCATAAAAATGTTGTTAGAGAGATAAATACCCAAGTGTTTCAGGGAATGGCAAGACCTTTTGAAGGGATATCTTACTTTGAGGTCTATATATTCCTGGGTATAGCCCGAATTAAACACCTCTGTATTGTTCTAATTCAGTTTAGAAAAGTTTGTCATCTGCAAATAGCGCAATTATTTAAGTTGTACCGAAGAGGGGAATACCTGATATGTGTTAATCTTGCCAAATGCTTTCTGCTAAAAATTCAATTACTACTGTAATTAGCAAGGTGGAGAGTGGGCACCTTTGTCTGGTGCCATTTGTGATGTAAAAACTTGGAGAGCAGAAACTAACACCTCTGACCCGTACATATGGGGCAGCATATAATGCTCCAATGGTCGTGAGCCATTGGGGGGGGGCCCAAATGCTCTAAGAGATTCCCAAATTAAGTTCCAGCAAACACAATCAAATACCTTCTTGGCATCTAAAGAGACCAAGAGATTATTCCAAAAAGGTATTCAGAGGCCGCCTAGTATCTCTATGAAGCGTGAAACCAACTTGATCAGGATGAAGAATGGACAGTAATAAAGGTGTCTATTGGCTGGCTAGAATTTTTGCATATATCTTGATAGCTGTGTTTATTAATGATATAGGACAGTAGTTGTAACATAGAGAGGGATGTTTACTTGTTTTAGGAATTGTGATTATGGAGGCCTCTAAATAATCCCTAGGAAATTACCAAGTATCATTAGCCTGCTGAAAGAGAGAGTAACTCTGGTTTTAATGACATAATCAAGCTCAGTGAGGGTGTGGTAAGGAACGGTGTGGAAAGGATTTCTATGTGATCATGAGTGAGATTAGGTAATTTAAGATATTTAATAAATTATCTTTTTGCTTGAATTTGAGCCCATGTCAAATTAGTATTGTCTTTAAGATTATATTGGGTTTTATAGTAGTCAGCAAAACATTCATCACCAATTAAGGGCTCGCTTCCATTGAGCCGTTAAAAATGGAACTGTAAGCTACCGAAGCGGCTAACAGCTAAAATTAATTTACAGCTCCATTTTAGTACCAGGTTTCCATTGAAAAAGTTTCCGCTTTGCGTGCGGTCGCTCTTTTCGTGTAGGTGTAAGTTAGTGTTGTGTTAACGCTTCCACCCGATGCCGGATTTCTAAAACATAAATAGGTTACTATGGTAACCCGACCTTACACTACACTCGATCGCATATACAGCGCTGCATACAAGTGAGGTGCGTACATTTTTCCCGTCGCTCGCTGTTAAAATAAACACACCTAACACATGCACAATATCTACCTCTCAACTGCAACCCCCCACCACAATAACTAATGTATTAACCCCTAATCCGCCAACCCCAATATCGCAAAGTATCTATTTAAACTATTAACCCCTACTCCGCCATGCCCCACAACAAAATCTAGCCATTTAAACTATTAACTCTTAATCCGCCATGCCCCACAACGCAATCTAGCCATTTAAACTATTAACCCCTAATCTGCCATGCCCTACATTGCAATCTAGCCATTTAAACTATTAAACCCTAAACCGCCATGCCCCCATATTGCAAATAACTAATCACTAAGCCCCCTAACCTAACACCCCCTAAATTAACCCTATTACATGTTCAATCAGCCAATAAAATTTCAGTAGCTCTCATCCTATTAGCTCATTTGAATTTGAAGAATCAAATCAGCCAATAGGAATGCAAGGTACGCCATATTTAAATGCGTAATTTACATTCAATATTCAGTGTACAGCGGTAAACATACGAAGAGGATCCTCCATGCTCCTTGGCTCCGCGGTCGCTGGTCTTCAGTTCCTCGGTAGCCGGTCTTCAATTCCGTGGTCCTGAATGAAGATAGAAGAGGTCGTCACTTGGAAGAAGACTTCACCACCGGATTTCAGGAACCGCGAGTACCTATCTGGAGGTTAGACTTAGATTTTTTAAAAATTTTGGGGAGGGTTTATTTTTCAGATTAGGGATTTTGGGCAATTGTAAAAGAGCTGAATACCCTTTTAAGGGCAGTAAAAGAACTTAATGCCCATTTAAGGGCATTGCCCATACAAATGTCCCTTTAGGATTTTTTAGTGTTAGTTTTTTTTTATTTTGGGGGTTTGGTGGGTGGGGTTTTACTGTTAGAGGGGGAACTTAGTTTTTTTTAAAGGTAAAAGAGTTGTTTAACTTAGGGCAATGCCCTACAAAAGGCCCTTTAAGGGCTATTGGTAGTTTAGTATTAGATTAGGGGGTGTTTTTATTTGGGCGGGGCTTTTTTATTTTCATAGGGATTAGGTATAATTTTTTTATTTTTGATAATTTGGTTTATTATTTTATCTAATGTTAGACTTTTTTTAATTTGTTTTAATTTTAGATTAATTTAAATTTAAAGTACCCTAAATTTAGGATTTATTATTTTAATTGTAATTCAGGATTATTTTAATTTATGTAATGGGGTTATTTTAGGGGGTGTTAGGTTAGGCTGCTTAGTGATTAGTTATTTGTGATATGGGGGCATGGCGGTTTAGGGGTTAATAGTTTAAATTGCTAGATTGCGTTGTGGGGCATGGTGGATTAGGGGTTAATAGTTTAAATGGCTAGATTGCACTGTGGGGCATGGCGGATTGGGGTTAATAGTTTAAATAGATACTTTGCAATATGGGGGTTGGCGTATTAGGGGTTAATGGATTATATATATACTTTGCAATATGAGGGCATGGCGGAAATTTTTTTTTTTTCCAAGTTTTATTGAAATATCATTTCAGGGTACAGAAAAAAGGAGGGAGGTGAGTTATTATCACAATAAATACATATTAGGGGAAAAATACATTTCTAATTATGTATCAGACCCTCCTAGAAAAGGAGGAAGTAAATAAAGGAAAAGAGGGGGGGGGGGGAATAACCAAAACACAAGGAATCGGACACCTAATGAAACTTATTAGGTGTATATAAAAAAAAAAAAAAAAAAAGAGAAAAAAAAAAAAAAAAAAAACCCAGAAACAGAACCTTTTGCATAAGGAGAGGAACATATCGACCTTATCTTGTCAATAGAATAAAATAATAATAATTTACTTCTGTAATAATTACAACTAGCTCCATATGACACCTTAAGATGACCAACCAGCTCCTGGGGTAGGGGAAGGGAGAAAAAAAAAAAAAAAAAAAAGGGGGGAATACGCCCCTCCGCTCAATTATACTTGCCAGTTAAATGAAAATAAACCAAGTTCCACTTGTTGCATAAACCAACTAGATTCTCTTAAGGGGGCAATTAATTGTAATTGAGCCTCTAAGGGAAGAGTTAGTATTGTTTTCTCCCATTTAAGGAAAAATCTTTGTATTTGTTTGTCATTGGGATTTCTCAAACTGAATTGTTCCAATATTATCTGATTATGAATTTTATTTACAAACTCCTTGAATTTAGGTTCCCGTGTAGTTTTCCAGTTTCCAAGGATGACATTGCGTCCAACTAGAATTACCGTATTTATAAGCCTGATGTTCTTATATGGTTCATCATGACTCAGAAGAAAGAAAATATGTCTTGGTCGGAGAATAAGACTACAAGCAAATACCTTATTTATCCAAAAGCAGACTTTACTCCAAAACTGTGAAACTTTGGGACAGGTCCAAAAGCAATGCATTTCATCTGCATCAATAAAATTACATTTCGGACAGTTTTCTGCTTTTTTGTACCATTTTGTCATCTTACTTGGAGTGATATATAATAAATTTATTAATTTAAAGTGTGATTCCCTCCAGTCTGTAGAGACCAGAGTTTGATCAGTTAGTTTAAAGCTTTGGAGAATATGTTCTTTAGTAAGGTTTGGAAGAATGTCGTTCCAACTCCTCACCAACTTATCAATATGTATTAACCCATGATACTTAATAAGCATATTATAGAGAAGTGAAACAGAAACCTTCCCACAATGATATAGTCTAATAATATCATCCAAACCCCCAAGAGAAAGGTTGGTCCCGGTCTCCACAGATAGTGTACCAATCCAATGCTGAGTCTGAAGATAGGCATAGAAAGAGGTTTTTGGTAAATTAAAACTAGATCTTAGCTCCGTAAATGTCCTTATCATTAATGACTCATTTACACAAATGTCCTTTAAGTTTCTAAGACCTTTCCTGGCCCATATAGAGAAAACTTCATGCATGAGCCCAGGTGGAAAATCCGGATTCCCTAACAAAGGTAAAAACTCTGATTTACGAAAATTAACTTGGATCTCAGAGCAAACTTTCTGCCATGCCAGGATTATGTACTTAAAAGTATACAAATGTGACACATTTGCTGGTAGTCTTGCAAATGGAATATAAATCAATGCTTTAAGTGAAAATGGAGCTATCAGCTGTGATTCTAAATAAAAAAAAGAGACATATTCCTTTTCTGATAGCCAATCCAGCACAATTTTAGTGTGTGTGGCATAGTTGTAAAATTGAATATTGGGAAAAGCCAATCCACCATGTGTCTTAAAGAAAGAAAGCTTAGCAAGTGAAATCCTAGCTTTCTTCCCATGCCATAAAAATTTAGAAAATATTTTTTGCAAGAATTTAATATCTTTCTTCAGGAGTAATAAAGGTAGATTCTGAAGTAGGTATAGTAGCTTTGGGAATAGGATGGTTTTTATTAACATTACACGCGCCGACAGTGAAATAGGTAAATTGTCCCATGCTGATAATTTCCTCTCAAACATAGTAAAACATTTCAGGAAATTTAAGTCGTACCATTGTGAGGGATTCTTGCTTAAGAAAATACCTAAATACTTAATTTCCTGTACTTCTTTGAAAGTATGGAGGATGGGGTTCTTTGGTTTATAAATCCAAAGCAGCTCTGATTTCCCCAAATTAATTTTGTAACCTGAGATGGAACTAAAAATTTCAATGATCTGTAACAGATGAGGTATAGATTGTTTAGTATTACTTAAAAAAAGTAATATGTCATCTGCAAATAGGGAAGTCACTAAATTCTTATCTCCTAACTTAATCCCTTTTAGCTCTTTTCTCAGCAAAATCGCAAGAGGTTCTAGTGACAAATTAAAGAGTAAAGGGGAAAGGGGGCAACCTTGGCGTGTACCTCGTTGCAGAATGAATCTATCGGTTACCTCACCATTAACAATAATAGCAGAGGATGGAGCCTGATACAATACACGTATATATTGGTAAAAGTTTCCTGTAAAACCAAATCCTTCAAGCGCACTAAACAGATGGTCCCATACTATACAGTCAAATGCTTTCTCAGCGTCGACTGTAAGTAGGGCTAAATCTGTTCTAATATGGGACTTTTTCCTTATTGAACTATTCCAAAAGTGGTCAATAACCAACATAGTTTTCCGTAGATTCTTCACCGGGTTCCTTCCCATCATGAATCCTGCTTGATCCATGTGTATTAATGGTTTTAAATAATGCTTTAATCTGTTTGCAATAATGGCAGTTAAAAGCTTGTAATCTTGGTTTAATAAGGATATAGGTCTATAGGAAGATAAAGCTTCTGGATCTTTGTCCTTTTTAAGGATCAATGCCACGTTAGATGCTGTAAAAATTTTTGATTGCATTTGATTTTTGATGTAATATTTATTAAAGAGCGCCGCTAATATCGGAAGAATTTGGTCATGCAGGAGTTTGTAGAACTCCGATGGGAGAGCGTCCGGGCCTGGCGTCTTACTTAATTTAGCTTGTTTAATAGCTTCTGAAATCTCATCTATTGAAATAGGTTCATTTAGGCTAAGTAGGTCCTGTGTATCAATTTTGGGTAATATTATACTTTGCCAGAATTTCTTTTTATTCTCAGCATTAACTTCTCCTGCTGAATACACTTCCTGGAAATACTTAACAAATTCACGCCTTATCTCCGAAATATTAGTAATTCTTTTATCACCACTATTAATTGAGGCTATAAAGTTCTTCTGGGACCAACCTTTAGATAGTTTAGCTAGAAATTTTGCAGATTTACCATAGTACCCTCTAAACTTAGCTTTTTGCTTTTGATCTTCCAAAATTACTCCTTGTTTCAGGAAGAGGTCTCTCTCTACTCGAGCGGTGGTATATTTACCCCATGTAGTCTGAGTTGGAATATTTAAATATTTCCTATAAGTATTTTTAACCTGGTTAGCTAATTGTTCCTCTCTGCTTTTATTTTTTTTCTTCCATTTACATAGATAGGCTTTAATCTCTCCCCTTAACACACACTTCGCCGTTTCCCAAAGGATTTCTGGTTTATCATCATACAAGGCATTAAACTGATAGAATTCTTTCCATCTATCTTGTAACCAGTTCTTAAATTTGGGGTTATTAACTAGGTATTGGGAAAAAAAGAAGCGGGGTTTGTTTTGATCTAGTGAACAAATTGCGTTATTCTCCAGAATAACAATTGCATGATCAGAGATGACAATCTCGCCTATATCTGATTTAATCTCCAGGCCTAACATATTGCTAGAGATGAGGAAGTAGTCGATTCGAGAGAAAGACTTGAACGTCTTAGATTCACATGTGTATTCTTTATTATCTGGGTGTTGTAGTCTCCATATGTCCTGCTAGTTTATAACCAAAATTCTGTAATACCTTGGCTTCCCTATTGTATCGAGATCTTTGTACTGAGTAGGACCTATCTAAAGTGGGGTTAAATGCAATGTTCAAATCTCCGGCCAAGACAATATTCTTCCCAATAAATGGAAGCAACCTCAGACTCAACTTCTCCCAGAATCCTCTATCCAAGGAGTTTGGACCATATACATTACATAAAATGAATGGACACTTATTAATCATCATTTCTATGATCTGGAATCTTCCGTCTGTGTCTAATTCCTGTGATACAATCTGGTAGGAGAGCTGTTTATTAATCAATATGGCCACTCCTCTTTTCCTTGTTGCAAATATATCTCCGACCCATTTAGATTTTAGTTTGGGTATTTCATGGGGTTTCAAATGTGTCTCTTGGATAAATGCAATGTCGGGCTTATGTTTCCCCAATTCCTTTATAATAAGTTTCCTTTTGATTGGGGAGGATATACCCCCAACATTCCAGGAGATTAATTTTAACTTGTTTGCCATTTAAAACAAGGGGAAATTAGGCCCACACAATACCAATTCCAATCAAGCAAAAAAACATAAAAACAAAAATAAAATAAAACTAGAAAAATAGTAAGCACAGGGAAAAAAGCCTGCATCCCTCCCCGTACTCCTTGGAGCCGCATGGATCTCATATATAGCCTGGTCATCTAAGATCATTGAGTATAGTATAATTTGTTGCAAATTCAGCTCTAAAGTTGCTAATCTCGTAAATGTTTAGCACAAAATTCTTGGGCCTCCACCTGATTACTTAATATTACTGAGTTACCATCCTTTTCAAGGATAATTTTAGCTGGGTACACTAATCTTGCATTGAGATTTGCCTTAATAAATCTAGAGCAGAATGGAGACATCTCCCTCCTTTTTGATAGAGTTTCTGCGGAGAAGTCTTGAAAAATTAAAATTTTATGCTGGCCAATCAGAAGCATATTACTTTTACGATAGTATCTAAGAATCTTAACCTTGTCCTGAAAATGTAAGAATTTTATGAGTACCAATCTTACTTTATGGATACCATCAGGATTATTTCTGATTGGACCAACTCTATGAGCTCTTTCTATCTGTATTGGCAGATCCTCCGCATTTAGCCCCAGCAATTGGGGAAGTTTGGAAGAGGCAAAGGACAGTAAGTCCTGGAATTCAGTTGTTTCTGGGAGACCCACAATTCTCAGATTGTTGCGGCAAGCCCTGTTCTCTAACTCTTCCAATCTTGATTGTAATAAAGTAATCTGACTGCTATGTGTTGAAGTAGAGTGCTCTTGTATATTAATTCGATCCTCTATGTCCGAGACTCTCGATTCTACCTCTGCCATTCTTGTTGCAAATTGCCTTACTTCGCCTGAGAGACTCGCAATATCCTGTTTAAGTGATTCAAACTGGGGCATAACAAGTTCAGCAATCTGATGTAGTAACTTAGTATTGTCTGCAGTGCCCACTGAGGGGTCATTAGTACTTTCAATACTAGTGTCAATCTGTTTAGCCTTTTTCTCCTTGTGTTTAGGCGCCATTATTGGCGAGTTATTTTTAGAGTGTACAACAAATTTTTCCATATGTAACAAGGGTAATCCCGTAAAGTGAATAGATGTGAATAACACCAGTGAAAGATTAGTTATTTGTAATAATGGTGTTAAAAAGAAGCAGTGCCACACAAAAGAATTAATTGTTTTCAACAATTGTGGAAGAAAAAAAAGAAGCCTGTGAAAAGCTTGTGAAACCAAACATACATAGCGTTATACCGCAAGAGTGTATATGGTCATATAGACCATCAAGAGCATAAGTGGGAGTTATAAAGTGAAAAGAGAAATCAAGAGGAGAAAAAGCAACCAACAGCGTTTCCACAAAATGTTTTAACTTTTTGCGTTAAAGTACACGGCCTATGTTCTTAAATATCTACAAAGCTGCGCACAATAGTATATTCTAATGTATCTTACTTCAGAACTTTCACACGTCACCAAAATACAGATTACTATCTATTTTATGTCCACAAGCTATAAATATCTATAGTAACAGCAATTGCTACTCTACAGAAATTCAGTAATAATTAACATTACATAACCTTTACTCTTATTATTGTAAAGTAAATATAACGATAAGAGAGGCCAAATGGAATGCGACCACCTTAATTTCTGGGTTGCACTTATATAAACAAAGTTGACTTAGCACTTGCCACTATCTTAGTACATCAACTCTTTCAAAATGTCTAACATATCTTTTAGGCCACTTGTTGTATAGTATAGCTACTCTGATTTTACAGCATGAGAAGAAAAAAAAAGAGAAACATTTTTGTATAGTAATATTCCCACTACTATCAGAATATTATCAATTTATTATGCGCCACCTAACTAAAGAGAAATACTCTATTCCTTGTTTGGTGCGTATAGAAAGCTCCAACTGACGAACGTCAGGGGAGGCTGTGGTAAATGGTTACAACTTAGGAGTTTTTTTACACATTTTCAAAGGTGAATTTGAAAATCAGTGCACAGTCCCAGGTTATCTTCTGCTCATAGGAGTAATACCTCTGGCCTCCTCTAGAGGCTACAATCATGAAAAGGCAACATCCATATATTACCCAGACCAGGGTTTTGACTTGGTTTATGCAGTCTATTTTTTAAAGCACCTTCAGATTGTACAGTCTAATCCATGTAAGCCATAAGATCTCCTCACTTAGGTTCAGGCAATCCAGAGAAGTAGATCTCTCCAACTGCTATGTTTCCTGGACAGAAAATGTAGTGAACAAAGTCAAGGGTAACCCCTGATAGTAAACAAGGTATTCAATCTTTGTCTAGGAAATTATTTTCAGCATGAATCATCCTCAGACCATTAACATGGAGGCCCTAAATAAAACAATCTTGTTGTCAGTTAGTTTTAAACATGTATTTAGGCTACCAGCTGGTTCCTCACAGTAGTATAAACACAGTTATAGTAATTGTAAAAGTCACCTTATTGTTGCAGGCATAATCCTCTACGCCCTTGATAAATGTTTCCTGCTCCCAGGTGTCCTGGGGAAGACTGGAACCAGGCCAGTTAGCTGGATGCGGCAACTCTCTAGTCCCAGAGAGGGGATCTCAGGCTCTGGATGTCTCCAGTAGCCTCGTCTCACCGTCTGTACTCGCTAGGGCGATATGCGTGTCCACACCTCTCTTCGTTCTCCTGTACCAGCACCTCGTCCTCCACCGGCGGCGCGACCCACTTCCGGTCCACCTCACTCCCGTTGAGGATAGTTGTTCCTCGGTGCTGTAAATGATTTGGCTCTGCTGTGAGCCCAGCAGCAATGTGTGACTTCCTTGCCTGTAAGCAGACCGCGTCGGCCCGCTACCCACGCTGTGATCAGCAGTTACAGCCAAGGGATCCAGGCGTCTTGGGGAGTTTTTTCTGGCCCTTCCTAGGTTCAGAGCCCACAGTCAGCATGCGTGTACTCGCTGACTACGCCCATCCGGAAGTCCGAGATTAAAAGTTTTAATATCTAGTTTGCGTTGTGGGGCATGGCGGTTTAGAGGTTAATACATTTATTATAAGTTGCAATGTGGGGGGGATGGCGGAAAGAGGGGTTTTGATGTGTCGGGTTAGATTTCAATGGGAAAAAGGTCTCAAAAAGCACCTTTTTCCTGTTTTACACCTAGTTGAGCTGGGTGTAATTTTTGTTACTTTATCAACAGCCTCCGACATTGTAGTAATGGTTTGCGCGGGCATTGGAAACCGGGTATTATTTAAAGATTAGCGGCTTATGATACTTGGTATGGGGCACGATAAAGGGTGAGATTACATATGTGGCGCAAGCTTCAGCGCAACTGCTGAAACCCGCGCCGCCCGTAATGTCACCTCGCACATCGGGTATCACATATACAGCGCAGGCAGTACATAAAGTGCCGTACATCGGATAAACTAGCAAAGTCCAAAAATGAGTGTAAATACAAATTTCTAGAATCGCCAGTGACTTACGGCACTTTAGAAACTGCCAGCGCCTAAGAAAATAAAACAAAATATCAAATCTCACGTAAAAGTCTAACCCGCCTCCCAAAAATAAACATGACATGTTAAACCCTATATCCGCCATCAAACCCACATCGGAACTAATAATAAAACCGACAACCACCCACAACGCAATATGCCTAATTAAACTATTAACCCCTAATCCGCCATTCACACACATCGCAAACTACCTAATAAATTTATTAACCCCTAAACGGCCATTCACCCACATCGCAAAGTCCCTATTAAAACTATTAACCCCTAATCTGCCATTATCCACATTGCAAAGTACCTATTAAAATTATTAACCCCTAATCCGCCATTAACCCCACATTGCAACAAACCTTATAAAACTATTAACCCCTAAACCACCAAACCCACACAACGCAATAATCCTAATAAAACTATTAACCCCTAATCCACCAAACCCCCACAATGCAAGTACCCTAATTAACCTATTAACCCCTAATCCGCCAAACCCCCACAACGCAAATAACTAATTAAATTACTAAGCCCCCTAACCTAACACCCCCTAAATTAACCCCAATTACCTAAATTAAAAAATACTAAGTTACTATTAAAATAATAAAGCTATTATTACTTAAAAATAAAAAAAACCTAAGATTAAACTAATCTAAGATTACAAAAATAAAAAAGTCTAACATTACATAAAATAATAAACCAAATGATCAAAAATAAAAAAATTAAACCTAATCCCTATGAAAATAAAAAGCCCCCCCAAAATAAAAACACCCCCTAATCTAATGCTAAACTACCAATAGCCCTTAAAAGAGCTTTTTGTAGGACATTGCCCTAAGTTAAACAGCTCTTTTACCTTAAAAAACACTCCCCCCTCTAACAGTAAAACCTCCCACCCCAAAAAAAAACTAACACTAAAAAATCCTAAACTACCCATTGCATTTGTATGGGCATTGCGGAGATGAGCGTGGAGCAGGACCGGCGAGCGTGGAGCCATGGGGCATGGAGGATCCTCTTCATACGATCGCCATTGTACAGTGAATAGTGAATTCAATTCCTAATGGCTGATTTGATTCTTCAAATTAAAATCAGACAATAGGATGAAAGCTACTGAAATAATAAGGCATCTAATGACAGTGCTGAGGAAAATAATGATTTAACATTTCAAGAGGTTTGGGATTTGGAGGCACTGGAGGCACTATATACAAAGTGAACCAGTACATTGGAAGCTTCTGTACTAGAAACAGAGACGAGAAGTCCTTCCTTCAGAAGTGCCTCCAGATTCTATCCTATCCAATCCAGAGGGAGTATCTTGGAAAAATTCCAAAAAAGATTTGAACAAGATTTGACAACTCTTGCATATACCGAGAATAAAAGACATTATGGCAAGAGGCGAGAGGTTTACCCTCAAACAACTAGGGAAAAATAAAGAATTGGTTATAAGAACTGCTGATAAGGGGGGTCTGTTGTCGTCATGGATAGATATTTCTTTGTCAGTGAAGCATTACGACAATTTACAAACCCTTGTCAATATCACATCTTTAGTTTTAACCCAGTAAACCATTTCAAGGAGGAATTGCATCAGTTGATTGATGAAGGTAGGGGGGAAGGGTTTTTGGATGAAAAAACTGGTATCTTCCTTTATGTTGAACATTCAATCATTCCCATCTTTAACTTCCTACCAAAAGTCCATAAATCCCTCTCTGATGTAAAAGGCCGTTCCATTATCAGTGGAATAGGCTCTCTTTTTGAACCCCTTTTCCCAATGGTTGGATGCCATCCTCTAGCCATTGGTTAACGGTTTGGCTAGCTATTTGAGGGATACAAAGCAATTTTTAATAGAGTTGGAGTCCATTTCCTGGAAGGAGGACTTTAATTGGTTGACAGTAGATGTCACTGCTTTGTACTCCTCAATACCCCATGACAAATGTTAAGAGGAAATATGTTTTTTTCTAGAAAGAATGACCAACTTTGTTAAGAACTTTAGTAAATATATTCTCTGGGTAACTAAATTTTTGTTAACCCATCATTTTTTTGTCTTTAAAGGTGTTCATTACCTCCAGAGATGTGGGACAGCTATGGGGGCAAAGTTTGCCCCCTCCTATGCCAACCTCTTTATGGGTTGGTGGGAGCTGTCCCAGATCTATGGATGTAATGAGCACATTAGGAAGAAGATTATATACTATAGACGGTATAATAACGATCTGCTGATCATCTGGAAAGGGGACAATAAAGATTAAGATTTTTTTTGTTGGTGTGCTCAATCAGAATAAGGTTGGAATACAGTTTACCTTTGAGTTTGGGGGTAGAGAAATTAATTATTTAGATGTAACACTTTCAGGAACAACAGATGGTAAAGTTGTAACTGTGGTGTATAGGAAGTCAATTTCCGGCAATACTCTACTCCATACCCAGAGTTGCCACCCCCAAAAAAAGTCTTTAAATCGGTCCTTAAAGGACAATTCATTAGAGTGAGGAGAAATTGTACAAGAGATGAAGAATTTAAGAAACATGCTGAAGACCTGGAGGAAAGCTTTTGCAACAGGGGCTATAAGAGAAAGAATGTAGAGACTTCAAAAAGGAGTGTAACAGACAAAAATAGAAAGGAGTTTTTGAAACCAAGAGTAACTGAAAAAGGAAAGTTTGAGGGGTCTCTTTCATAACCCAATATAGCAACCACTTTCACTAAGTCTGTAATATAATTCGGAAACATTTCCAGATGCTTAAAGCAGATGATGGCTTGGCGGATGTGGTTGCTAAGGGTTGCAGGTATGCCTTCAAAAGAGTGAAATCTATAGGAATTATGATAGCCCCGACTCAGCCTATCATGATAGACAATTCATCCTGGTTACGCTTTAAAGGTACTTTCAAACTTTTGGGCAAAAGAGAATTTTTTTGGATACACAGGCTCAAAACTGGAAGGATTAAACTCTGAATACAGGGAGTGCAGAATTATTAGGCAAATGAGTATTTTGACCACATCATCCTCTTTATGCATGTTGTCTTACTCCAAGCTGTATAGGCTCGAAAGCCTACTACCAATTAAGCATATTAGGTGATGTGCATCTCTGTAATAAGAAGGGGTGTGGTCTAATGACATCAACACCCTATATCAGGTGTGCATAATTATTAGGCAACTTCCTTTCCTTTGGCAAAATGGGTCAAAAGAAGGACTTGACAGGCTCAGAAAAGTAAAAAATAGTGAGATATCTTGCAGAGGGATGCAGCACTCTTAAAATTGCAAAGCTTCTGAAGCGTGATCATCGAATAATCAAGCGTTTCATTCAAAATAGTCAACAGGGTCGCAAGAAGCGTGTGGAAAAACCAAGGCGCAAAATAACTGCCCATGAACTGAGAAAAGTCAAGCTTGCAGCTGCCAAGATGCCACTTGCCACCAGTTTGGCCTTATTTCAGAGCTGCAACATCACTGGAGTGCCCAAAAGCACAAGGTGTGCAATACTCAGAGACATGGCCAAGGTAAGAAAGGCTGAAAGACGACCACCACTGAACAAGACACACAAGCTGAAACGTCAAGACTGGGCCAAGAAATATCTCAAGACTGATTTTTCTAAGGTTTTATGGACTGATGAAATGAGAGTGAGTCTTGATGGGCCAGATGGATGGGCCCGTGGCTGGATTGGTAAAGGGCAGAGAGCTCCAGTCCGACTCAGACGCCAGCAAGGTGGAGGTGGAGTACTGGTTTGGGCTGGTATCATCAAAGATGAGCTTGTGGGGCCTTTTCGGGTTGAGGATGGAGTCAAGCTCAACTCCCAGTCCTACTGCCAGTTTCTGGAAGACACCTTCTTCAAGCAGTGGTACAGGAAGAAGTCTGCATCCTTCAAGAAAAACATGATTTTCATGCAGGACAATGCTCCATCACACGCGTCCAAGTACTCCACAGCGTGGCTGGCAAGAAAGGGTATAAAAGAAGAAAATCTAATGACATGGCCTCCTTGTTCACCTGATCTGAACCCCATTAAGAACCTGTGGTCCATCATCAAATGTGAGATTTACAAGGAGGGAAAACAGTACACCTCTCTGAACAGTGACTGGGAGGCTGTGGTTGCTGCTGCACGCAATGTTGATGGTGAACAGATCAAAACACTGACAGAATCCATGGATGGCAGGCTTTTGAGTGTCCTTGCAAAGAAAGGTGGCTATATTGGTCACTGATTTGTTTTTGTTTTGTTTTTGAATGTCAGAAATGTATATTTGTGAATGTTGAGATGTTATATTGGTTTCACTGGTAAAAATAAATAATTGAAATGGGTATATATTTGTTTTTTGTTAAGTTGCCTAATAATTATGCACAGTAATAGTCACCTGCACACACAGATATCCCCCTAAAATAGCTATAACTAAAAACAAACTAAAAACTACTTCCAAAACTATTCAGCTTTGATATTAATGAGTTTTTTGGGTTCATTGAGAACATGGTTGTTGTTCAATAATAAAATTAATCCTCAAAAATACAACTTGCCTAATAATTCTGCACTCCCTGTATGATGTTATCAATTTTTGGGAATAATTGGTTTTAGGCCTGTGTAGACACACTAAGTAGTACCTCTTTGTGATATATGCTCTATGTGTGAACTCCCTTCCCCCCTCCTCTCCTCCCCTTTTCTCTGCAACATAGAAAATCCATATTTGCCAAATTTATATTTGCCATATATATGCTGGTTTTATATATTGTATCTTCCTCCCCTTCTGGAAATGTAAGTAGAATCATGGTCATCCCGTCTAAAATTGGAATATAAGTGCAAACATGATCGCAGACGCCAGGGTGTGATCTTGGTGTTCTATGTATATAACAATAAACTAGGTTAGAAGCCCTGTAAAATTTGCCTTAAAAAACGTATAAATACCATTACTATCCCTCCTTTTTTACATTATGATATTTAATTGAAACAGTGGATGTTACATTTAACTATGCACCTATCTATGAGACATAGTGATACAGACTATATGTATAGAAATTGTGTATCCATATAGATAATTAATAAATGAGAAAGACATCCTTGTCAGGAAATGGTGAATATAGATATAGAGGTGCACTGATGTAACAGGTTGATACTGTCATTATGTGCTGCTGATTGTTGTAGGCAAACTGTTACTGTATATATGTAATATGCACTAGCGTTTATAATTGCTAATAGAATTGTTATGGGGGTGGAGACTGGGAGTTTCACTCCAGGTATATGTTTTTAACCAATGAGAGCACTAGAGTGTGCATAAAAGGTCGGATTGGACCTTTGGACTTAAGCTACGATTACCGCTTTCCTTGCCAAAACGCATCAGCAGCAAGTCTAGGAGTGAGCTCCTACTCTCTATCCACATTGCCGCTATGTGAATCAATTTCCTGTATGTGGATTTCTTAAAGATGTGAACAATAAAAGTTGCTTTTTTATTCTCACTGAGAGTGCTCCTCCTTTGGATTTCTGTGAGGCTTTATCATTTCATATGCCACGTTTTTATTAATCAAAATACACCTCTAGCTTTTTTATGCAAGAAGTGCTCGATCACTGGGAATTGTTTAAGAGCGAGTCTGTTATGTCCATTAGTGTTCCAGTGGGTTTCCTGGAGGAAAACCACATATGTTTTTTCTAGATATAATGATCTCTGAAGTAGTCCACGCTTAGCAGGTGTATTTATACCACACACATTGTGTGTCACATTGTGCGTGCATCTGAGAACATGCGATTGGGTTAGTGCATGAGTCGGTTTTCTTTTGCCAAAAAAACAAATTTCCTTCTAAGGCTTATTGGCTGATAGGTACAAATAGGTACAAATGCTCATGGTTTTCCAAATTAGACTTAGCAGGAAGTACTTTACAGATAATGGACCTAAACTGGGAATACACAACTGATAAATCTAGTTTCAATTGACATTCAGTTGTTTTTATGAAGGTATGGGTGGAAAGTTCCCAGAGAAGGAGCCTACTGCCCACAACTACCACCAGCTATGCAGCATTGACTTCTGAAAATTAAGATTGCACAAGATATCTCTTATGCAATCCGGCCCTCCTGCTCTCACACAACCAATCAGGCAAGACTAGGGGTTGTCAATCATCCTGGTCTAGTCAATTTGCTTGTGCAATTGGTTGCACAAGAGCATGGGTTGTTAATCATCCTAATCTAATCAGCAAGAGGTGATTTTTATTCCCCACCTCTGAACTTCTAAATTGTAAATTCCCACGGCAATAGGGCCCTCAATTCCTCCTGTATGTGTTTGTAAATTTTGTCCTGTCTCTTACATGTTTTATATTATAGTTTTATTTAAAGTAACTATATCCATGGACAGTGCTGCGGAATATGATGGAGCTTCATAAATAAAGTACAGTATAATAATAATAATAACTAGCAGAGTGGTTAGAATTCAGCATTTTTTTCTCCATTGACTTCTATGGGGGAATAGGTGACCTTTTGCATGACAATCTATGTGATAACAGATTACCAGCGCAACCCAACGAGCACAAAAAGTTTACTTATAGCACAATTAGCGATTTAGCGGAAGCGCAAAATACTGCTCCACTTGTAATCTGGACCATAGTTTGATATTGTGTGTCTTCAGAAATAAAGATATGTAGATATACAATTGTCTAAATATTAGTTAAATATGGGAGAGAAATTATGGTAAAAGGTTCACCATATAGAAGAGCATACTCCCTATCTGGTTGAGGAGCTACAAAAGGTTTAGCCACGAATGTGCAGGGTGCGGCATTGCACAAGCATTTTCAAGTGAAACGCTGTCGCCATTTATCCATGTGTGGCGGATATTGATAATTCGGCCCCTATATGTGAACATCAATCAAACCTGACTAGAATATCACAGTTCTGGAGTGAGGATGATCTCTCGGTAAGGTTGACTGAGTAGAATAAGGTGAATGTAATTTCATAGATTTTGTCGATGTTTGTGATCTAGGAGTCCACCTAGGGACTGAAACTCGAAGGGGAGCAATCAAAGAGGCTTTGGGGGTTGGTTCAGTAATTTGTAGACCACAAGAGTGTAATAAAGATAAAACTTGAGAGACAGAAGTGATAGTGTGTGTTTTTTCATCTTTAGAGATGAGTAATTTGACAGGAAAACCCCATCAATGTTTCAGATTAGCCAAATGGAGGGCTGTTGCAATTTGGATATGTGGGCTGACAGGTTTTGAAACAGATTAAATCCCTTGAAGCATCCTGAAAGAGTGAGTGTGCGGAATGCAGCTTGTAGGAGTTTGTGCTTGAAACTGAAGCTGTGGAAGCAAACAATAACGTCTCTGAGTTTATCTGTGTTGACGTTTCTAGGGCGCAATGCTGTGTGAGCTCTTTCAATGATAGGTTCTCTTTCATCTTGTGTACCTAGTAGCTCCCCATTGAGCGCCAATAGGAAGTCAGGTAACTCAGTGTGATGAGACCAATCTTGCCACTGTGCATTGGAGGACCTGTTATGGAACATTCTTTGGGCTGGAGGTACATGGGCTTAAGGATACCCAGAGACTGCATGGAAATGTGGAATTTTATATGCTGGACACCCCATGTACTTTCATAACTCTGTCTTATGTCCATGTCACCCTGTATCCATAAATACAGGATAGGTACAGGGTGTGAGTGCCCCTTGTGGGAGCAATTGTGACTCTATAAACCAAGTGGGCATAAAGGACTTAATAGTTAATAAGAGCTGTTATTATATTCTGTAATAAGATGTATTTTATTTTCATTTCTAATCTGGTTGTGTCTCAGGAGTCTGTCTGGGTAAACTGATTGTGTTCCTGTGTGATATGTTAATCTGTTTTACCTGTGAATAGAGAATTGTTTTCTTGTGTTTGATTGTTTAATTGTTTATGCAATGTATCTTTATTGTATCCTGTAAAAGGGCGTTTTCCTCTAGCCATGGAGATAGTTGGATTTCTTCCCAATCATCTACAGGATAGGGAGGAGGGGTTCACTGGTACCTAAGGGGAGCGTTTATGCCTGAGCCACTGCGATTGGCTAATGTACTATACTTGTCCACCAGGTGGGAGACCTGCTTAAATACCGGGCATGTAGCCCTCAATCAAGAGATTCCTGTTTTACCCTCAAGACGGAGCTTGGTTCCGTGTTTGGGGGGAATTGCTACTTTGGATTATTCTTTTGCCTGTTTTAGGAGAGAAAGATTTTGTGTATTTTCCCTGTCTGTGTATTAACTGGGTTCGTGTGTTGCTATTTCTGTATTAAGGGAATCTTTCATCTGGTATTAACCCTCGATATCCGGGTTATACCGTTACACTCAGTAGTTGAAACATCTTCTGAATTGCCTCTAAATCTGATGTTGTTTCTGCGAGATCTGTCCTCCAGATCAACTAATTTAGATTCCAATTGTGTAATCTGAATAGCTAAATTTTGTGAGTAAGACAATAGATTACAGTGATCAATGTTAATGCTCTAGGTCTAGGGCATCCATTCTCTCTCCTTTTGCTGCAATATCCCTGCGAAATTCAGCTGAATTACATTGAATGACTTGTGTTAAGGACTCTGTTTGAGCTGCTAACATTTCCTTTAATGTGTCTCTAGTAATGTAGTGCCTAGATGGAGGGCTATTGAAATGATCACTAAAATGGGACTCTTTATCAGAAGAATCAAGGACTATTTGTCTGTCTTCCGTATAAGGAGTTACTTCTCTCACTTTTTGGGAAAATGGTCCATTACAGTGTGTTTCACAAAACTAGATTGCTTCAACTTGAGGAGGTGTGTGTCATTTTGAATAAGGGTAGACTATGGGATGAAGTATGGATTAGTTTGATTGGGGTTACATCAAAAATAGTCATGGGAAGATATACTGAGAGGATAAAATGACATTAACATAGCTGGCAAGCTCCTGAAAAAGCAGAGTATAATGAGTTGAGATGCAATGTATGTTTCACACTGTAGCACAGAATAGCATACAGGTATTCCTCCTCAGTGTAATTGCCCAATTCAGGGCGATGTAAGAGAATAGGAAATAGGATATGACCTATCCAAAGTATCTGGGGGGAAAGTGAGAGGAGAAACCACTGGGCCTTATGACGTATGAAAACTAAGGAGCATAGGTAGAAATTAGTCTCCTGTAAAGCATCATTATTAGGGTCTCCACTTGCTCCAGATATTGCAGTATTTCGAATATTTCAGTATGTTCCACTCTGTAGAACAAGTCGAGGTATAAGTGTGTCCACTCCGGGGATGTATCTACTTCAGGGTGACTGAGGGGAAAAGGGTGAAGGGTATGACCTAGTCAGGAAGCGAAGAGTAGACACCATTATGTCCCGAAGATAGTTGTAGTCGACAAGATAGATGTGACAGCACCACAGTAGTATCTTGTGAAAATACTTTTTTATTGGAGGATATAAGACCTCAAAACAAAGCTCCAATAAAAACGTGTTTTTACCAGATCCTACTGTGGTGCTGTCACATCTATCTTGTGTACTATATTGTTTGGAGGAAACAGAAACTCTATTGTGACTGGCACACTTAAAAAGTTTTGGTTTGGGTGCTGGACTCTACCTATGTTTTTTCTGAAGATAGTTGTAGTTATGGAGTACAAATGTTAGACAGAAATGTAATTTTTATGACAAGGCATCAGAAGTGACAATGCCTGTTGGTATATACAGTTTCAAGTAAACTAAATAGGAGCAATGATGCTCCAGCCACAGTATATGGTGTAGTCACTAGTTAAGGTGAGAGTCTAAGTGTTGCAAGTCCCATTAGAGTCAATAAATTATGTAGGGCAGCAATAGTATGGAGAGTCTCTCTAGTACTCACTGTGGCTGTGACTGCAGCTCTAATTCTTGGTTTAGTAGGGTCTGTAGGTACGTACGAGTTCTCCGAAACTGTAGCTAAAGATCCTGTAGCACTGTGTATGCAACAAGCCCCACACTTGGTGGTCAGCATCCTCACAGAGAGTGAACCAGTCTGCCCATTCTCCTCTGATGTCTGACATCAAAAAGGCATTGTCGTCCACACAACTGCTGCTCACTTGATATTTTCTCTTTTTCTGACCATTCTCTGTAAACCCTAGAGATGGTTGTGTGTGAAAATCCCAGTAGATGAGCAGTTTTTGAAATCCTCAGACCAGCATGTCTGGCACCAACAACCATGCCAAAGTCACTTAAATCCCCCCCATTCTGATGCTTGGTTTGAACTTCAGCAAGTCGTGTTCACCACGTCAAGATGCCTAAATCCATTGAGTTGCTGCCATGTGATTGGCTGATTAGAAATTTGTGTTACCAAGCAATTGACAATAAACTGCAATAGGCGAGAAAACCTATCATATTAGAACTAGAACATATGCATGACTAGTTTCCAGTAATGTGAGAGGGGTTTTTAAGAGCTGTTTTAGTTTTAGGAATCTTTGCCTCCTCCTAGTGGTCAGGAGTGGAATCCCCATGGCAATGTATTGTGGACTCTCATCACCTTTATGAAAGAAAATTATATTGCATATTTCAAGGTATTTTACTGGGAAGGATTTAAAAGTGTATTGGGTAGAGAGCAAATGTTTGCGTATGAGCGATAAGGGGTTTATTGCGGGTGTCTGCATGAGTTGGGCTTACTGCTAGTATTACAAGTTGAAAGTGAATGCAATTGCTTGGGTGCAATCGCAATTTACGCTAGAATGATTACCGTGACCTCAGAGCTCTGGTTAACTGTTTCACAAAACAAATAAATTGCACAAAACACATCAAAAATACATTACAAAGTATAGTTACACTCATAATAAATATTGCACACAAAAGTTATAAGGGCTCAAAGATACGAAGTCTCGGGTATTAGAAAAAAGGCAGGCAAATAGCTTTAACATTGAGATACATACATGTGTAAAGATGTATATGTATGCGTGTATACAGTATATATATATATCTATATATGTATACATATGTATTTATATGTGTATTTATGTATTTACAAACATATATACACATAAACA